>NC_081407.1:103328649-103668800 GCF_030272615.1 Cryptomeria japonica | reverse complement strand
GAAACATGTCTTTTTTGAATGTCACTTTGCAAAAGAAATATGGAATTTGTTCGGCCTTAATCTGGAATCTAATTTTGTTGAAATCATAAATGTTGTTTTAGTCTACATTAAGGGCCGTAGGAAAACTGCAAATATCTTCTGGTCTTGTTTATCTTTAGAAGTTCTTTGGCTCATTTGAAAGTACCGTAATGATGATGTCTTTAATAACAACACTAGGCACCTCACTGAGTCTCTTAGGAGACTCATTTTTTTATACTGTTTTGATGCAGGTAATTGTGGTAATAACGCTGGATTCAGACAAGTTTGATAGATGGATAAAGGAAGGTGCCACCACTGTATACATCCGAGAGCTGTCTCACGGCTTCACATGGGAAAAAGATGAACCGGGAAAGGTCGCATTTGAATAAGCACTCATGGCCTTCATGAGGCAGATGGACCGTAGACACCTACACATGGAGATCTCTCGGGAGGAAGCTGACCTGTTCCATGAGCACACCTCACACCCCCACAAACAGGACATACTTGATGGCCGAGTGGAAGTATGGCAGGATGGAAACCTGGGTTGGGTGGCATGGATCCCTCCATTGGGAGCCAACCTTGCACCAGAATCTGAAATCTCTTCTTCCTAGTCCTCTAGAACTATCTATTTTGTTTTTTGTTGTTATAATTAAGATGTATCTAATGTAATCATCTTCCCAAAAGTGGAGGTGCCCGCCAACTATATATTTTTTGTATATGCACCCTCCTTTGGTGCCTTGATACTGCTAAACTCAGTCATTCCTGATGATATGCAATGTTTATATGATATCTAATCCAAAAAAAGATGACATGATGAAAATGCATTAATCATTTTTACAAGTCTATAAAACCCAATTAAGATCTCATTGTACTTTTTCATTTCTTATATGACCTATTAGAATTTTGTTTATTAACTTTTGAAATGATAATATAATCTCATATAATTCAAAGTTTTCAATGTAATTTGTGCTTAACAAAACAAATAGCACCTCTTTATAGGCAAACATATCTTTATCTAGTATCACCAAAGTAACATAAAGAAGTTTATATCAAACCCAAATATCTCATGTTGTTGAACATTTATGCAAGAATTTTGTTATATTTTGATGCCAGAGCATCTTAGAGGTCAGTCATCAACATCAACCCCAAAAAAATTTGCACATTTGAATTTTTGTGGTCTACCCTTGTATTTCCAAGCCCAATAGACAACTTCCTCACTTAAAATTAATCAAATTCAAATATTTTCTCCCCTATTTGAACATTCACATTTGGTTGGAATCTTTGGAGGGTCCATTTGATACTTGCACATTCGTTCATGAGATTCTTTGGAAGTCAAAGAATCACAATTTCTCATAAGAGCACTTGGACTCATGGGCCACTTGCATATTGTTTATTTAAATTGTTTATATTTGTGGCAATGATCTTGAATGGGATGCTCATGTGTGGAGTTAAATTTTGAAGAGTATCTTGCATGCTTTATTTTAATCATGCTAACAAGGTGGACAAAGTTATAATTTGACTTCTTAGATTTTTGTTTAGATTTGCATACAAATGTAAGAGGGCCATACCTATGGGAGTAACTTTTTACATTTTCTTAAATAATTTTATTCGTTTGTCTAGAGGCATTTGGTTTAATGACAAAGTCTATGTTGTCACTACATGGATGGTGCTGAGTTCAAATCTTCTACAATAAATAAATAAACCTTTATTCCTTTGGAAATGACAAAACAGTAAGAAAGGATTACACCCAACAATTCTCGATGTTTCTTGAAACTTCCAACTCTAGGCACCATGTTTGTGAAAGAGTTATAAAAGGAGAACAAGTTGGAGTTAGCATTTCATATGAAGGTGGAAGGAGGCCTTTGCAGGTTGACAGCTCAAGGGTTGGGTTTTTGAATGTGTTATTTCAAGATGGTGTGACAACTACTAGTGTAGGCATCCAGTTTTCTCATAGTTGTGTATAGTTCCTATATCAATTTTGTATATTCTTGGGTCTAATATTTGTTCATTTTGTAAGGGGATACTCAGTCCGAATCCCCCATTAGATCTGATGTACATTTTATTCTTCTATGCTATATAAAATTAGCATTCTTCCCTCATGTGTATTGTCTTTCTGAGATTCAAAAATTTAGCTTAGAGAAGAGAGAGAGTTTCCAAATTTTGGCACTGATTTCAGATCAGAAAATTTGTCTTTTAATGGATGTTGGGACTGTTATTAATCAAAAGTGAGAACCTTTAAATCAATATATTCAAATTTCAGTTGTTATGGCCAAGTACGTGTAGCTATTCAATGGCAATTCTTTCAAAATTTAGGTCTTATGAAATTATTCTCAAATTTGATTTGTAATTTTAATATAGATACCCTCATGGATCCTTTATGGTGGTATTGTGAAAACTTGCTGCAAGGGAAAGGTCACCACTCACTTGGCTCCCTACCCTTGACTGCATCATTTTTGTTTTGATTATTTAATGTAGATATACCACTATATTTAATGAATTTCCTACCCAGTAAAAGAAATCAGAATAATTTGGGTTTGAACTAAGAACTTAATTGATCATCTAATTGCAGTCAGAATTGTCATTATTTTGTAGCTTACATTACAGATTGAAATTGCTGACCTCTCGTGGGTTTCAATACAAGGTTCTACTGACCAGAATAGGGCAAATAAAGGGGAACACATTGCAGGTCAACATAATTTTGTGGCTTCAACTTCTCTAGTAACTTCTATCAATGGAGAGCCCACTATATGTCTGTGCCTTCTATTAGCATCCTATATGGGAACTATGAAGCTTCAAACTATTCTGGTTTCATCAAAAAACCATGTCAAATACATCACTTGGCAGGCTTTGTTTGAAGGTCAATTTGACAAAAATGGTTCAAAATTTACTTCAGCCAATAAATGAAGCAACACAAAAAAAAATTAACCTTCTTGTCAATATATGCAACCAGACTCTAACAACTCTGTAATTTCTTCAAAGTTGGCAAATCCCAAGGTAATAATACCAAAGACCTCAAAAATTTGATCAGAAGATAGACAAGTTTTAGCTCTTGCTGATATTCCATAGAAAAAACCATCTCCGTTTTACAGAAAAAATGCTAGCATTATAAAGGCCAAAAAGGTTCCAGTTGTTCAGCGTGGACAAATATGTAAGATTATAGAGTTCTCATTTGATCTGTAATTATACATTGAGTGCTGATTCTTTAAGAGTAGATCTTCAGTAGTTTCTTAGAGTCAGATGTGCAATAGCTCAGTCAAGTTGAAAATATAATGCTACATATTGAGGTCAGGTCTGAGAAATGTGGATTTTACAAATCACTTTCTAAACACAGCAATCCATTAGAGTGTCATTACCAGTAACATTACAACAGTTACATGTATTATTGTCCTTACCATTAAGGTTTTTCTCATAATGCAGTCAAATGTTTTATGGCTCAGTTACCTATATTAATATGCATGATTTTCCTTAAATAGATTAAGAATTCAAGTCCACTATCGTAACCAATGGTTAGTGTTTCGGTGACTCAGACATTGGACATCTTGGATTTACAGTATTTGGGAGTGCAAAAACACTACAAAACTGTAAAATTTGCATGTCTCCAAGTTCATTTACCCATTGAGTAGTAATCATGGCATCAATTAAGAGACTAATATTGCCACATATGCAATGTTGAAGATAGGTTACTTGCAAAGTTCAAAGCACAATCAATAAAACGATGGCATGCTATAATTCAATTTGTGCATAGAAAAGCAATGAGAAACAAGATTTTCTTCATATATTAGTGTGTCCATAGATATCATTTCTTAGCATATTCAGTCCAAGCAACCCAACAATAAGCACACTGGAATGGCGTCAAGTAGAAGCTACCAAAGCTATACAAGGAATTAGGAGAATTCTCTTAAAACATGCTTTCAGATGTTTTTAGATGATGAAGATGTACTCATGCTAAGCTCTCTCTTCATGGGAAAGATATTACAGATGTTGATAATGAGAAACCGTAATATTTCCTTTTACTTGGGTAAGAAGAGGTTGTACTATGATACCAGGTTCTTCTTGAGGTATAATATTGTATTCATGTATAACCTCAAAAAGAGTACAGCAATGCATTCGTCTTTATGCCTATCTAAAAAATCAATGACAAACTCAATATTATTAAGTTAATGTCACATTTAGAGAACAACATGAGCATGGATACTACCATAGCAAAAAAGACCCTGGTTTGATCTTTGGGTTAAAAACTCAGACACAAAAGTGCAAAGTTATGAGTTATATGCCAGAGATTCATAATTGGTAGCAACTGCAGCAACAAGGAGGTAGAGGCCTGATATTTACAGTTGCCGAAGAAAGAGAAGTAGTATTTTCATATTATATAAGGCAAGTCAATGTCATAATAAATGCGTCCAAATCACATAGCCAGATCAGTCACTGATAAAGGAAGTGTGATCCATGGTTTTGCTAGGGATTTCCCAGAGCATAACAGGGAATGATCATTGCAATTGGACATGGATGAGAACCAGCAATTTGCTATGAAAATAAGGCAAATCAATATGATGCTCTACACATCCAAATTAATGTAAATGAATAGAACGCCCACTGATAGAGACTGATCCTGGTCTTGCTTGGGATCTACCAGAGTGTAGCAGGATTTGATATTTGCTATTGTGCAAGGAACAACAACCACAAATTCCTATGAAAATAAGGCCAAACAACATCATTCCATGCACATCAATATCAAATTACATAGTCAGACCACTCACTGATAAATGAAGTGTGATCCATGGTCTTGCTGGGGACCTCCTTCAGCATACCAGACCCCTTCTTGTTACCCACCAACCTAGCAGGGTTCCCAACAGCTGTAGCAAAGCTAGGCACATCAATCAACACAACAGAACCTGCTCCAATCTTAGCTCCCTCACCAATCCTAATATTCCCCAAAATAGTAGCCCCTGCCCCAATGAGCACCCCATCCCCAATCTTAGGATGTCTATCACCTCCATACTTCCCAGTGCCCCCCAGTGTGACATGATGGAGAATCGATACATTGTTGCCTATTGTCGCAGTCTCCCCCACCACGAGCCCTGTGGCATGGTCAAAGAACACCCCTTTTCCAATTCTTGCAGCAGGGTGTATATCAACAGAAAACACCTCAGACACCCTGCTCTGTATTGCAAGAGCCAATGAGACCCTCCCCTGGTTCCACAGCCTGTGGGCTACCCTGTGGGCCTGGCAGGCCAGAAAACCCTTGAAGTTAAGCATGCACTGAGTCAATGAAACACAGGCTGCATCTCTCTCCCTAAAGGCCCGAATGTCTGCCCTAATGCAGTTCCTTATGTGGGCATCTTCCATGAACGTATCTGCAATCAGATTATATAATTGTGAATTCAAAAGAGTGGAGTTTGAAAGCTTATTACCCAGATGGAAAGCCAGGGCCCTTTCAAGGGACCTGTGAGCCAGTATGGTGGAATACAGAAAACTTGCCAATGAGGGTTCTGCCTCTGCATCTCTCACGGCCTCCCTCCTCATCTCAAGCCACAGTTCATCTCTCCCTGCAACATACTCGTCCTCGTCCTTATCATGGCTTCTCTGTTGCTCTGTTCGCAGTACCATAGCCATTGATATCGGGCTCTTTTGGATTATAGGTCTCCAAGATGTCCTTTCTCCATTGAATGCAATGCTTGACCTAGTTTTCCTTCCTAGTCCCAAATGGGTGTCGTTATTTTGAGAAAAAAATGGCATAAAACAGTGTTTTGGATTGGGAATACTCCTAATATGTGCAGAGCTGCAGGAAATTTCAATACCCGATTGTGGACCAAACCTCAGAATGGCCATTTTTGCAATTGCAATGCACTGCAGTCCATGCCCAAAACAATTTATCAAAATTACTTAAATGATTCTTGCAAGGTTCATTGAAGCAAAAATCTGGAGATTAAATCTAATCTCATTTTATCGCTGCCAAATCATGTAAGATGTGGAATTAGGCATGGCCATAAGAAGTATACAAGTTAAAATTTGTTTGTTATGTTGAGGGACGGCAGGGAAGAGAGGGTCGTGGGCCGGCTTAAAACTGAAATGATGCAGGATCCTCAGTCAACTTTTTTTGACTGATCAAGAGAATACAATTATTGGGGAATGAATTCTCGCTGCTTCTGATTGAATTGGAGGTCTAATTGGTTTGAAAGACATCTTTGCAAACGAATCCCACTAATTTTAAAATACTTGCATCCATTATGCAACTTGAGTTGGAAAATATTGATTTTTAAAAATATAAATGATGGTTTGAGGGGGATCAGAACAAAGATAAATTCCGAGAATATTGATTTTTAATGTATACATGATGGCTTAATGGGGATCCCTATAATTCCAATAATTGTGGTATTGTGAATATTTATTTATTTTAGTGTAAGGGTGAAAATTGTATATATTTTTTATTTCATTTAGTTTAAGTTAATTTTATGTAATGATAAAATAAGAATTTGTTTATTTTTTTTGTTAAAAATTGATTTATAAATTGAATTATATTTGTTTCTATTTGTATTGATTTTGAAAGATAAATTTAAATCTTAAGTTTCATCGATTTCCCATCTTAAATCAAAGTGATTGCACAAATTACCTAGGTCAAATACGCAATTGTGGAAACTCTAGGACTTTCCATTTTCAAATTCAATTTTAGGATTGACTTGACCCTTCCAACTAGTTGTTATTTGCCAACTTGAAACAAAAAACTCTGTTAGTGTCTTATGGAGTTGAATTTAAAGACTTACCCTAACTCATCTTTATAGATCTTAGACAACATCCAATAAGAGAATTTGTTAGCATAGTTAGCGCATTTATTATAAGTGTCTATGATAAACTCGAATTCTTATGATCGCCTACAAAACCAAAGACAACCTTTGACAAAAGAGTAGCAAGAGGATGAATTGTTTGATTATGGATGCAAAATGAGATAATAATACTATGAATATAAAAAGGATATATAAAGTACATGATGAGCCTTACTTATATAGGCAAGGTAAAAGGATAGGACAACATAGGTGTTACAAGTGCGGTTGTCATTGCACCAAAAGATTGACATGTAAATGCTCGATACAACCACTAGACTTATAGAATCCACAAGAGGTGGTTAAGCCATGTTACAAACCCAAGCGCTACATTGCACAACACAAGGAGACCAAGGGCGCACAACTTGGAACAATCCCCCAAAGAAAGCGAGGGGTTTGAACTTGCGACCAAGCTCTGATACCACTTGTTACAAGTGCGGTTGTCGTTGCACCAAAAGATCAACCTATTAATGCTCAATACAACCACTAGACTTTGGTGTAGGAGCACCTAAGTTATCATCAAGCCTCTATGAGGCAAGCTATGCATCATTTGTGTTTTGAAGAGTGAAAATTGTAAATAAGATCTCAAAAGACCATATGTGATGTAATAAAGGTCATTAAGACCATTAGTTTGTATGTGGAGTCTTAGTAGGAGTCATGTTGATAAAATTTGTCAAAATTATCATTTTGTGGGAAATATGTGTCAATGGGTCTAATGTAATGATTCAATGGTGTATAAGGTCCTTTTAGATCTATTTGGGCCTATTTGTATCCATCTTGAGTCATGAAGGTCTTAGGTTGAGTCTAGGATGCATTTTTGGCAAAGTTGTCAATATTGTCAAAAAAATGACAAAGTAACTTTTTTGCATTATGTGAGTAATTAGGTGTTAGTTGGTAATGCAAGTTGAAAAGTTATCTATAACCATTGGAGAGGGCTCAAAGAACATTTAAATGAGCCTTTCCTTGATCAATGTGAAGTTTGATATGCTTTTGAAAAGAAAATCAATAAAAATCTTGGAGTTCCCTGCACATTTCTTGTAATTCTTTGATGTAACAGTATGTATTTTGGTGTTTTTCTCTATGATATCTCATTCATCTTATTTTCAAACTCATTGGGAATGAAGATGAATTGAGTCAATTTAATTTGATCTTTGTTTCATTCATTTTTATTGCGTTTTGACTGAGATATCAAAGTTTTGGTGTGAACTGTCAAAACCCTCCCTAAGGTTAATAGTGAACATAAAAAATGTAAATATTCATTGTTAGTCATTGTAAACCTACCAAAATGGGTAGAAACTTGTACAATAACATTCTTTTCTATATTATTGTGTTTTCAGGGTCTCATGAGCATTTTGGCATGTGTTAATGTGTTGGAAAGCACTAATTTTTGTGTCTTAGTCTAAGAACATAGTGGTTTCATGAATTTTTGGGTGGTGAAGGTGAATCATTGGTCCTTGGGATATCTTGTGAAGGGAGAGATGGATGTGTGAGAGACCCCTTGGCATGATCCAAGTGTTAGGTGACCAAGGAAGCCAATCAATTCATGAGGGTTTATGTATGTCCACTTTTGTGGGTTGATTGTCAAAGAATGACAACAGACTGAGTTCTTATACTTTGCAAGGTCAGGAGATGGTTGGATGTTGAGTTGGAAGATATGGAAGAGAGTAGAGATTGCCCACACCATAAGACCAAGTGTTTGGAGTCATTTGAAGGAGGAATGAACTATTTAAACATGATTGTCCCTACACTTTGTATGACTATCCAAAAAAAATAGTGAATCCACATTAAGTATTGTTGTGTCCTCTTGGGTGGTTGGGGGGGTAGTGAACCTTGTTTGAGCATGTTGAGAAACCTTTATAGGAATGTTAAAAGGGGTAAATGTGTTTAGGAGTATCCATTACATGTTTTGAATGGGTGTTAATTGTGATTGAAGTCCTAGTAAGGGAATGGTGATGAGCAAGTGGCCACAAGGTGTTGATGGTGATTGAGAGTTGGAAAGGATGGATTGTGGTCTAGTTATGTTTTTTTCCCTGTTTGAGTGTATGTCAAGGGTTGGGGGACTGTTGATAAACATGGGTGTTTTGGGGGTCTTGAGGCCCTGTGAGTACCCAATAACCTTGTGAGGGATCTTGTGAGCAATTGAAGGTTTGTCACCTAATTGGATAGGTGAGTTGGGAGAAAGATCTCCCTTAGTTTGTTGTGTGTGTGGATTCCCTACATCAAAATTATAGAATCCACAGGAGGTGGTTAATCCATGTCACAAACCCGAGTGATGCACTACACAACACAAGGAGACCAAGGGCGTGCACCTTGGATTAATAGGACTATGACAAGTGGCTTAATTATGTGAAATGAGATGAAAAAATAAATAGTCTAAAGATACCCTAATTAATTAGTGTCAATAGGACTTAG
This sequence comes from Cryptomeria japonica, assembly GCF_030272615.1. Classification (NCBI taxonomy): domain Eukaryota; kingdom Viridiplantae; phylum Streptophyta; class Pinopsida; order Cupressales; family Cupressaceae; genus Cryptomeria; species Cryptomeria japonica. The sequence continues at coordinate 103,659,552 of NC_081407.1, read as the reverse complement.
GAGGTAAATTAACTAGGTAATATACCTCATTCACATGAACACCCCCCTCAAGTGGAACTTATAGCGGGGAATCAAATTTTCAAGTGCAAATAGTAGACAAGAAGTTGGTTATGTGTGTTGACAAAGTGGCATCAAGATGATTTTGATTTTTTGTTGTTGTAATGCATTTTTTTGCCTCTGAAGTTAATATTGTAAGAAAATTTTTCATAGATCATAACTTTCACTTTAGTTATCAAAATTTCACACCTTTTTTGTGCATATTAGACTTTTACAAGGAATTTATTTTCTCTTGCAAGTTTAAGACTTTAAAGATTGCCCATTTTTCCAAAACTTGTAGAAATCACCATGCATTATTCATGGTCAATTTGGCATCCAATCTTTAACACGACTTGAAATTTCTCTTTCACATCTTTCTTAGGCATCCAACCAAAACTAATTACTTGGGGGGCTCTCAAATCAAAGGGGAAATTTAATTGTTTTTGCCTTTGATTTTATTGGTTCGTGTGAACATGTCTCTCACACTAAATCCCTTCCATTTGAGTATTCTTTGTAATACTCCTGATAATATTAAATCAAGTGTGAATTTTTTAGGATAAAAAAACATACAATAAAAGATTATCTTCAATGTCAAAATGTTGAAATGATGCAACTTCTTGATTGTGGTACTGTCTAACCTGATCATCAAATTCTAGCATATGAAAAAACATAACATGGTCTCACTAAAATATATTTTGAAACATCACCATAATTTGGGGATGAACAATGCATTCACATTATTAAGGATATATCTCCCATATCACCTATTGCTACTTCTAAATCTAGAGTTGATAGCTCCATGTATTCCAATGATACTTTTCACTAGGGCATTGTTATTGTCTTTCTATATCCATAACATTGGGGCACATTTCGACCAAACATCACATGTTTATTTGTAGAGTCTTGCATTATCGATTTAGAAGACACTATTGAGGATATTCATCTTCTCTTTCCTGTCAGCTTTGATGAAGTTGCATAACCATTGCCATCTTTGGATCTTTATCTTGTCTTGCCTACAATCACTTTTATTGTGACAGGTTGTGTATATATCTATGAGTTTGTCTATCCAAATTTGTAATTATCTATGTTGACACCATTTTCAATAGTATCATATTCTCATCGGTACAATTATCACCATACATCCACAGTTCCTATTCTTGAATCTTATATGTTACACTTGATCCATATTTGTATCATTTGGCACACATTAACATTGTCTTTGAGATTGTTGAGCATCATTTAAAGGCATCGTGGAAATCATCAATATTGTAGATCATGTATATAATTCAAGACAATCATTCTTCTTCTTATATGTATTCCTATCAAGAATGGGAAGTCATATTGCATACATTTGTGGTGTTTTTTTTGTAAGAGGAGAAATAGCTTTAATAATTCATGTATTATCTTTAAACATCCAAAATCAAGCATCTACGAGTACTACATACACCATTTTTATGAAAGTTTGCATGATTGAACTCATCACATCTTAGGTTTGGGATGAAGTATTTATTTCCATGGAGACATTTCCTTCTCACTTTCTATAGAAAATCATAATGCATATGCATTTTCTCTTTTCTCTCCTATGAGGGAAACATTCATTGTATATTGTGTTAGAAGTAGTCCTTGTGGATCATCATGATTCCTATCACTTTTACATGTTGGTATTGTATTGTCATTGATGTCAACTAGTAAGTATATCATGTCGCCAGTATGGATGGTTATCTATATGCAAGGTGTATGCAGGATGCGTGAAGGAGATGTTACCGACATGGATGTTCACCAGTAAGTAAACATGACCATCGATAAGCAAGCAAAAGACAACAGAGAAGAGTGTAATCCATCGGTAGGCATGGTTATCAGGATGTGCATTAATGACATGTTTTACTCAAGGATAATACCCGTATGAAGGCAGGTGTAATATCACTGGTAAATAGACTTAGTGGATGAATCAATGTGTTTGATGACAAGTCAAGTTGACCCACCGACAGAACAAAGGAAAGAAGGCATGAAGGATAACCGGTAGGGTGACATGTACAGGCAGGGTTAGTGAATCGGTGAGCAAGCATCAATAGTATGTCTTGGTCAGTGAATGAATCTAAATTGACTCAGTGGACTGAACAGAGATGGATGTCGACAAGGATGACATGTGGATACTAGGTGGCAATCATCCAGAGGTCAGTGAAGTGTCCATCAATGTGGTAGGTGATGAGAAGGTCAACTTTAAATGAGGAACCCATAAATCATGAGTCAATGATAGAAGAAGTGTGGCTCGAGGAAAATCAAGTTGCAAAAGCTTTTTGGTGATTTAAATCAAGCAGGACAATCTGATCTTTATGGTCATTGGTCTAAGGAAACAACTGAGGCATTAATGGTGATTGACAGAGCGGGGCCAAAAAATAAGTTGCAAGTTGCTAATTATAGAAAGTGTGTATAGATATCATCAAAAATGGTGGTGATGTTTGATCTACTGCAGATCATCAATCGAGGAGATGAGATATAATCAGATTTGGTACAGATTGAGTTGGTGGAGAAAAGCCCTAGCATGCCACCATTTGAATTCTGGTCTTGGCAGGAAAACCAAGAATAATTATGTAGACCGAAGATGAAAGATGATGATGCTAGATATCGGAAAAGATAGAGTAACTGAGAGAGAAGAGAGTGATCAGAGAGAAGATCAAAAGAATCTAAGTGTTGGAGCTAACTGACATAAAATTTGAACTTGTATGAGGGCTAATCAAAGATTTTAGCGGTAAGGTTAGAGACACCGACAAGGTGCCATATACGATAAAAATTGTGTGAACTGGCAAGGGGGATTCAGGAAGAAAGCTATTGAAGGTGAAGGAGAAAAGAGAGTGTACCGGAGGAGGTTATGCAAGATAGAATTAGGGTGAAAGGATATAAATAGAGGATAGTGAACGAACATAGAACTGAGCATAGGAGAACCGATAGATAAGAGTTAAATCGGTGAAGTATTTAGATTGTAAGTGTTACAAAACTCATTTGTAACAAGGCTACAACTATTATATTGATTTGATCTATTGTATCTCACTAAGTTGGAGCTTAGTGCAGGGGTTGGTACTCCTTGGGTTGGTGCCCTAAATCAGGGGTTGGTGCCCTAAATTTAGGGGTTGCTAATCCTTGGGTTGGTACCCTAAACTTTGTAACCGTGTTTATTATGAGGTTGGATTGGAACAGTAGACTCCAACAACATTTCTCACTGAGGTTTTTCCCACATTGGGTTTTCCTCGTATATCTGGTGTTATGTGTTGTGTGTCTTTCTGTGTTTGTATTTGATCACTTTCCTTATCTCACCGGTATATCCTCCTTGTGGTTGATTTGCTAATAGGTACCAAGAGTTTGGTCTAGAAGGTTTAGAATATTGGGAACCATTGATTCACCCCCCTCTCAGTGGTACATTGTGTTCAACAGTACATTCCTTTCATGCATCATTTCTTTTTTGGAGAGGGGTTTTTATTTTTCATTTAGGATTTCTCATTTTCTCCACTTTATGAGAAATATATGCATGATTATTTGACTTGTCCTAGTATTTAGGACTCACCATATTGCATACATTAATCCCTAAGTTGTATTTAAGAGGGGTGTTAGTGTAAATAGAGTCATTAGCAAACTAGTTAGCTAAGTTCACCTTTCTAGGATTGACCTATTCACACTTATCTTAAGTTTACTTAGGATTTTCATACTTTTATCTCACCTCATATCATTAAGACATATTTCCTCATCTATTGAGACACCTATTGCATGCATACTTTGTACTTTCTAACACACTTGTCAAGTGAACTCACAAGTGTTTCACCTTTGGAGGGGTAGTTAAAGTTTCACTCCTACCTTCTCACATTCTTTCTCTATCACATATATGCTAGGATAATCATTTTATTTGTACATTATTCATTTTAAATTGATATCTACATACTATTGTGCTTCATTATTCACAAGTGGAAGGTATTTTCATTCTTGCAATTCTTGACATTCTATAACAAAAACTAATGTAGAAAAATTTCCAAAGACAAAGATGATAGGATAACAATTATGCTATAACTATCATGAAAAAGGTAATGAATATTCTTTAACGAGTCCTTCAAATTAAAATTGTGAGACTCCATAAACAAGGATAAAATATCTGATAGATAGGAATCCCCTATAGTTGTATTTTGAAGAAGATGTATATGATATTGCATTGACTCAATATGATCCATGGAAATAGAAATATTAGTCTTCTCTAGAGCAATAGAAGATGGAGATGCGATCTCAATAAAAGGAGAATAAGTAAGAAGATAAGTCTTTATGTCATTGAAATCTTCTCTAAAGTATCATCATGAACATATATATTATTTTCATCATTAAGGGGGATGATGTGATCCATAATAGGGTGATTTAATAATGGAGAGATATGTGCATCTTAAATATCTCCCAAAATTTGGTCTAAAGAATGCAAGGACAATCAAGTTATAATATAGCTCCCATATAGTGTCATAATTAATACAAGAACAAATTATTTTACAACATGGTCAATATTTCCATCCCATGTTGATTTCTTTCTAGATGTGTTTAACTTGGGTATGAGTCCATAAAGATAAGATAAAAGATTAAGACACTTGAGATATGTCACCATGCCATTTTTCCAAGACACATACGTATCCTTATTTAAGATTACAATAGAAGATTAAATACAAAACCCTGTTATATTCTCTTCAAAATATAAATTAGAGACTAATAATCTCAGTACATATCAAACAACTACAATGAAATCATCTCATGAAAATAGAACTTTTTCAAATGTGAAAGATGTCCAAGTTATTAATTATAATGCAAATATGACAAAATAAACAAAAGATATTTGGGCATAAATTTAAAAATTCATATGGATTAATGTAAAGAGGTCTTCAAAACTTTTCCAATTCCTATTCATTTTCTAAAAGTAAAGATTCTAGGAAAAATTTGTGAGTTTAGAAGCAATAAAAGGTATTAAAAACTTAAATCAACAATATTTAACATCAATAACAAAATCTAGAAAAAAACCTACATAACCATACTTTTGATGACTATCAAAAGTAGAAAATTTGAATCCTTGGTGAAAAGTTATGGCTCTCAAAAAATAGCTTCTTTAATAATGAAGGGGGCCTTGGCATTGTTTCAAAGGCAAAATCGGTGGTGTCACTCACTAGGAAATAGGTGAATAATGGATTTAAGTCAAACTATCCAAGTGGAGCAAAGGTGTTTTGAGTGGCAAGAGGGATGACAAAAAATAGTGAAGGCATTGAGTATGAGTGGAGATCATTAGTGATAGTTGCTGAGTAGTATTAAGGGGCTGGTGATGATCTATCTTGGTGGCAAAGCTTTAAGCCCATACAAATAAGTGGAAGCATGAACAAACCTCTCATGGGACTATGGGTTTAACAACGTGTGCTATTTAAAAAAAATAAAATAAAAATATTGACCCCAATAACTCATGCTAGCCTAGGATACTAATGATGATGTAGACTGAATAGATGATGGAGAGGGTTCATAGAAATTACACTAGCCAAAGATTGTTTTCCCCTTGTACTTAGAACTAATAATGACAATGTTGTATGATATGGATCATATGAATTTCATATGACTATATACAAAATTTTATGTTGACCAATTTTTAAATCCTATAAAAAATATAGAGTTTCGTATATTGAATAGTATTTTTTGGGCCTTTGGATTTAATTGTGAGGTCTATTTTCCACAAAAATATATGTGGCAAAATTTCTTATGTGAATCGTTACCTAGATTTGAGAGGGGGCTTGTAAATTTGAATGTTTAGCACCATGTAAAAGTCAATGATGGACTCAAGCTCCTAGGATCACCTACTAAACAAAACATAACCTTCTAAAAGAGAGTAGAAAGTGGATAAATTTATTCGTTTTGGATGAAAAATGATACAATGATAGGATAGGCAAGCAAAGAATACATAGAGTGCATAATGAACATTAATTATATAGGAAAGGGGGAAAAATAAGATAACATAAGCTTATGAAAAGTGTATTTAATCATATGACATAAGACACAAAAAAAGTAAATATCATAAATATGTCTCAAGTAAACTTAATTAAATTAGTGTGAGTAGGACCTAGAAGGTAAATAGTTAAGGTGTATCTCATTTCTACCATCAATACATATCTTGTTGGAATAAAAATCTAAAGAATCTATGGAATGTTTTTATGTAATAAGGAATAAGGAAGATATTATCCTTGGCAAATGGAAACTCTTAACCGCATATCAAGTTTTTGTAGAAAAATAAATACAAATACAAACTTAAGGTGACCATTTAGATTTCTATATAGATTAGATCCTTGCATTTATATTAAATATGTATTTGTGAAAGTTGAATCCATAGGTGCATGATTAATCCTATAATTGTGAAAGTGACCCACAACAATAGAAGATGGGAATATAAATTCCAAAAAAATTAATCCAAGTATCACTAAATTTATTACACATTGAACCATCTATTACAACACATTTGTATTGAAGTTTCCATCTAAAAACCATTATTTTATTTATTTATTTTTCAATATTTTTATGTGAATGAAAATAACCTTTTTTCCAAGCTTAATCTCAAATAATCAAATCAAACAAATACACCTCAACACAAATCAACCTAGATTATAGTAATAATTAATGGGAAATGAGAAATTGAACAATTAAATGTTATTTTGGGAAAATACGTATGAAGGTAGTTAAGATACTTAGCTCTAATAATTATAAGGAAGAATTTTGATGTCATACTAAGATTTTCCTACCTTGGGACTAAAAATGGATCCTCCCTATTGATAGTTTGCCATAGATCTATTGTAGATTGATCTTATAGTTTAAAATAAGTTACATGAGTGTGGATGTATTATAGAACCCATATATATGATATGGTTTAGTGTGAAATTCCACTTACTAACTCATCAAATTATCTACTCTTTGTTAATTGTAAGGATTGACAACATTTAAAATTACCTTGGTGAAATCATTAGATTACAAGCACACATTTTCCTAGATCAAACCTTTGAATAGACTAACTATTATAGTTATGGGAATGAACAAATACAACATGGTATTCATTAATACAAATATCTTAGGATGCTAACATAAAATTTAGGTTCCTTTTACTACTCCAAATAAAAATATTCCTAGAATTATTTCTTTATGAAGTGTGAATGATATGTAAATGTTAATCTATTATAAATGAATAGATACAAAATACCTTTCAATACTAAGACATGAAAAATAATCACATATAATGTACAACAAATCAACTTATGGTGGGAACGAAATAGGTGAGCGCCAACAAATTTTAGATTAGAACATTTGAAACTTGAGTCAATTCTATATAGTGCAAGACCGATCCTAAATACTAGTAGATTGATTCGGGATAGAAAGATATAAATATTAAGGTAGATAATGCATTTGTGGTTGTAATTTCAAGAAATATGTTAATTTGCTAAATCATGGTAATATGCGTGGATGCAAATAAGATAATTTGTATGTATGGGAATAAGTGTAAATGGAGGGAGATGATAGATCCAAGAATCTAGCTTTGCACAAGATTGTTCCATTTATTGATATGTAATTTATTAATTCATTGTATCAAAATGGGCCCCAAAATGTAGGGTAATGGCTTGGGTATGCAAAATTTACCATTATATTTTTTCCTATTTTGAGATGCATGCACGAGAAGTCAAAAATAATCATGTATCTCAAATTATATGAAAAAATATATTTACATGCATTCAAAGTAAATATTTTGACACAAAAGGACATTGTGGTCATTGTAAAGTAATGGATTCTAGTAGATCCCATCGTGTGTGTTAATCCCTTGGCATGCATGTTTTGGGAGAATGTATAAAATCAAGAAAATATTTATAATGAATGGATTATATCATGCAAGTAAAGATAAGCATGCTTACAAGTTTAGTTTTACTATCAATAGTCATGATAAAAAGGTTAATTAGTGTTAGAGAGATTCTACTTGTACTGTGCAATGTCCTTGTTGATATATTTAGGAAAAACAACCTTAAGATTATAATATTTCAAAATTAAAGAATTAAAATCCATATTTCATTATAATTGTTTGCAACTATTGATATCTTATATTTAAATTGGGTTTACAAAATGTAAATGAATTATAGAACATGTAATATATTAAAGTTCAATTTTAAATTGATGGACAATGGTACAATAACCATTACATATATGAATACATTGCTTAAGCATGTAATAAAAATTAAAAAATAAACAAACTTGCTATGGTTGGATTTATCCACCATGAAATATAAGACATGAAATATGTATAGGCTATAGGGTTTTCAACCTTCAATGTATAGAAAACTTAATGGTTATCACCCTAAAATATGTCACTTGAATATAAATTCTTAGAGTAGGAATTTCATTAGGGTTTCTATGTGTAATGAATGAACAATAATTTTATGAAGACCTTGGGCCCTTAATATCTTTAGAATGAATGTCAAAATCTATAGTAAGGTCCATGAACATATGATTGGTATGCCATAAATGACACCCATTCCTATTAGGCACCATTTTTACTTGGATTGTGTTAGAAATCATGCCCGAGTGTGTAGGGTTTTACTTGAAAAATATGGTTGTTCTTCTTAAAACCTACAAATTTCCTTTATAATAATGGTGAGAGGTCTACAAGATTTTGAAACCCTAACCACCACATTAATGGTAGTGGGAGTCATGTTTTCTATTTTGCAACTCTAGGTACATGTATACTCACACCCTAAATATTAAACAATATTTCTAGGCAAAAATTACCCTTTTTTGAAAGTTATAACATCAAAATTGAGCATTAATGATTCTTTATGTCATTCTTGGTGGTAGGTGAGGTGAAGAGTGAAAAATGATATGAGCTTTTTTCCTTGAAGGTCAAGGATTATAAGGAGCTCATACATCCATTAAGGTAGGAAAATAAGGGGAAGTCTATAAAATAAGTCCTTATGACATATGATAGTGGAAAGTGATGGGGATTGGAGATTAATCATTACTAGTAACCCATTTAATGTATGTTGAAAAATCCAAAGCCAATATAATATGTGTCCAAGTTGTTAGGCATTAGAGATCAAAGATGCACAATAAGAACTACTCAAGTAAAGAGATAACAAAAGAATAATTTTGATGAGATGTATTCAACTACCATTGGGATTCAAGAGTTAGGCATGACATGAAATAGTATGGCTTGTAAGGAGGTTTTCTAAAATATATATTCCTTTAATGAATCACATTTGAGTGCTACTAATAAAGGAAGCAAGGATGTCCACCACCCTTTGCCAAAACTTTTGCAAGTATCTTGTAAGATACATTGAGTAAAGTAATGGGCTCCAATTATTTGCCAATGATTTATCTCCTTCATTAGGCAATAGTTTAATTATTCCTTTGTTATTATTATAGAATTCAACAAGTAAATTATTAGTCCTTAAGGATTTATCATTTTTAAGTTCTCTACTAGACTTTGCAACTTACCTCTTTCAAACATTATTTGCCAACATTTTTTAGCTTTCGTTGGATATCTTCTTAAGTACTATACTTATAAAAAATTCCTAACATCATGTCCATCTTGATTAACCCCTTCAGATGTAAACATATATTTATATAAGCAATAAAATTTATTTTCACATCATCAAGTCACACTAGAGAGTATTATCAACCCACACACAATTTCAACTTTTTTCTTTTAGAGTTTTATATTTCATGTATCTAAAAAATAATTTAGAACCTTTATAAGCATCATTCAACCAATTCATTCAAAATTTTGGGATTTTAGATTTAGTAATTGTTTTGAAGATAAATATCATTTTTTCTATTATCCATGGCTCTCTTCTTTCCAACAGCCTAAAAGATAGTAGTCCAGTTTTTAATATTAATGTTCCATCTATCAATAGTTGATGTGTCTTTTAACATCCATCTATTAAATTCTCTAAGGGTAAAAATGACCTCATTATAGTTCTCATTCTTGAGAAGGGTGGTGTTTAGAAGGAACTTGTCATCTTTCCTAAAATATTTAGGTCTCCCATTGACTACAATGGCCTTGATAGTGATAGGGTGATGTGAAAGGAAACTTGCAACCATCTTTATGACAATTTCCACATAACCCAATATAGATTTCATTCAAATCAACACATATAAACCATATGCAAAGAATAGACAACATACCCATAAAAATGTGACACAATATATATCTCGGGAAAACCTTCATGAGGGAGAAAACCCAGCCTCCAAAAGCATCATCCACCATGTATTATCAACAATGTGTTTATTACAATACATATATGGAAAGCCTTCGAAAACTCAGCCATAACGAAGCACTCCATGTGACCAAGCATGAATCCACACATCCCATGCCATGCTTCCTCCTTCACAAATTCTAATGTGGCTAACCCAAACAACTACCCTTGTGGTTTCTTTTATAAACACAAGCTCCCACAAAACCACCAAGTGGTATTACATCAAAACCATGTGCCCAAAACCATGTGACAATAAAATATAATATTTTTCCTACCTACCCTTGACCCACATTTAATATTGGGTAATATAATAATATCAATGTGTCAATACAACTCATCAAGTGGTTACAAGAATATTCCAAGGGAACCTCTACATGTTGCACGCCCATCTAGATGCTCCTAGGTGCAACAATACAATACGATATTACAATATAATTCCATGTCCACCTCACACAATAATAAAATAATATAACAATAAAACATTATTAGGAAAGGTGTACAACACCAGTTTCCCAACATTATCCCACTTGTTGTATACATTGCATAAGGGCCAAGAAGTAATTTGTCACATGAACAAGAGACTAATCTCTCCACACACATATACCATAATGGAATCCAAGTGCTCCATGTGCTCCATCAAGATACTTGCAACAAGAAACAAAGTGATCACCATCTCATACATGAATGCTCCCACCCTCCATCATGCCACTACCACTGGACATGAAAAAGGCCATCCAAAGAGAAAGCCACACAATCCGTCGCAACAAATGATAAGTCCTGCACCAAATGATATCTGAACACAAACACTAATCCAAAGGTATCCAATGCAAAGGTAGTTGTTTACATGGCTGAAATAACACCCACAATAAGTGCTAACACATCAACTATACATGCCTCCAAAGCATACAAACCAAGTGAATAACATCTCATCAACATATGCAACCTATAATATGCAACCATAAGTCCCAAGTCAATACATGCCACATATGTACACCAAGGAACTCTCACTGCATAGGTAATGTAAGTATCAGAAATGAATCAACTAACCACATATCATAGAAGTGTAACCATGTAGTATCAAGGACATCCACATCGATATGAACATCATGTAAACCGATAACCTACAAGTACTACTCTTACACCATATCTCCAACATTCTCCCATGTTCTCCACACCAACAAAAGAAAGAGATAAAGGAACCTCTATGCCATCTCTCACACGACAACACATGAATAAAAACTAGTGAACACATAGCTCCAAACAAACTCCAGCCAATGTAATGTGAATACAAACATCCAGGAATATAACTGAAACAAAGAGAGAAACACTACAAATCAAATCATGTAGTATGTCCTTCTACACACACCTCAAAATGCTAATTGTGTCAAGTGTGATCTCCTCCATAAAACCCCACATGAAAAGCATAAAAACACCCAAACACCATTCAGTCCCTTGGACTAAACCAATATATATATAACATGTAATCAACATGGATGTAAGCCTCTCATAACCAAGAAGATCAAACTAAATATCCATTCCCAAGCCTAGGGAATATGCCCAATAAACCATCTCCCAAACTAATATCAATGATTTCCACCATCATAATAATAACTCAAATGCACAAGGAGATAACCAATGCCAAATATCTCTCAAACTTAATCCTCCAAAACTAACCATCTATCCATAGCTCAAGATCAATATCTATGAAAGATAAGCATAAACATAATACACTTAAAAGGAAACAATGTGCACTACCTCTCAAGTAGTAAACCATCGAGTAGACCAAGAGTGGGAAAGAGAATTCTCCTCCAAGATATCCAAGTCATCATGACTCATCTAAGAACAATCTCCTCTCGTTCACTTTCTGAATAGCAATGAGACACACCTAGCCTACCTAAACGTGCTTGGAACCAACGTAGATGCACCTTAACGTTTTTCCCCCCACTTGACATTTTTTCTAGACCTACCTAATGCACATTGATTACCCTACCTGACATGCATTTATGACAACAATTAATGCAACAAGGTACAAGGAAGTTTTGTGGTACTCACCGGCTCTCCTACATCTACTGGCCGCTGATATTGGCAAACATGATCGAATCTGTGCACCAATGCCATCATTGTTGACTGCTAACTACTCTCTACTCTCTCCACACTATGATCTCTTAGGTGTGTGGATGACAATGGGGATGTTTTCCCTCATAGTCTATCTTATAGACTACCCTAGCCCTAGTTTCCCGAGTCAGTCTTCTTTATCCCGTGACTCTGTCACTCTATCCTATCTTGTCAGTCTATTCTAGCCTTTCTTTCTTATCAAGAGATTGTCTGCGATCTTTTTCGACATATTCATCCAATCTCTCGAGGGGGCATATCATTCCCATCTTGGGGAAACTTTGTATCAGTTTATCTTATCTTCTTTGAAACAACGTGACAAGCTGCATTGTCTCAAAGCGGGGCAAAATGTAAAAACCTAAAATTGTCCTATCTAATTAAATAAATATTTTTATTTATTTAATTATTTAAGCCTAATTCTTCTATTAATTAAATTAATCTTTATTTATTTAATTAATTAATTTATCCTCTTCTAAGCCTTTCCTCATTTAAATAAATACCTTTATTTATTTAAATTGTCCTTTCCTAAATATAATAAATACTTTTATTTATTTAATTGATCCCACTTCCTCTATTAATTAAATAATCCTTTATTTATTTAATTAATTAATTATCATTTTATACCCATGACACATGTCATTCATCTCTTAATTCCTACACTACCTACCCCTCTCATTATTTTCTTATTTTCTCTACCCACCCTCTAATCCTAGCCGACCATTTATCTTTTACACCTCTCAATCTTATCCCTCCATTTCTTATAGTGTCTTCTATATAAGGAGATGATTTCTCATTATCAACCCTCAACTATTCAACTAATCAATCTCCCAAGCATTCTAGCATTCAAACTTTCATATGCTATCAAGCCTACTTGCAACCATATTTCTATTCTTTGTTGAGCTCTTGTGCACATATAAAATCTGAGATCAAATATATCATGCAAGATCAATGGAGATAGGAAGAATGGAAATCCAAACCCTATTGGACATGTGATGGTATAATCTTTGTGATTTCATTGATTTTCATTGTCTTAGGTAATCTCCATATGTTATGGTGGATCTTTGTTGTTGTTAGGCTAGGGTTTTGTGGTTGAATTCATTTAGTCTTTCAACATTGTTGTTTCCATTTTTACCAAAATTATTTTGGCACGCTCGGTGGGACTCTTGTCCTTTTTGCACTTAACATCTTGGTTGCAGATTCATTGCTTTTGAAGTTGCAAATCTGACATTTCCGACAAAATTTTGACATTTTTGCATCTGCGCATTTTGAGATCGCGTTTTTGCTTTTCTGCCACGTCTATGATATCTGGAATCGCGTCTGCATCTTCGGTATTATTTCACTTTTTTGTAGATTGCAGAGTCGCGCCTGTGTTCTCAAATCGTGTCTGTGTTCTGGATCCACGTCTATGTTGTAGAAGTGTGTCTGTGAGTGTTGCAACTCTTATGTGTCCTATAACCGCATTTGCGTAAGATCTAATCGTGTCTGTGCTTTTGATTCTACAATTTTGGCTTTTATTCCAGTTTTGAGGGCTTTATTTCATCATTTTTTTAGATTTGGTTTATTTGGGGCTAACGTCTTGTGATCTAGCTAACAAATTGGTGCAACTTGTCCTTGAAGCGAATCGCATTGTTGAAGACCCCTATTTCACAAAATATTTTGGATCTAAAATTTACTTAACTTGTGTGCTTGTAGGAGAGGTATTATTGCAAAACTACTAACAAATATTTGTTGTAGATTTTTTACAAGAGTTTTTTTATCTTTATTGTGTGCCTTGTTTTCATAGATTACCAAACACTTCAATTGGTGCACTAAAATTGAACCAGTGTCTTTTGTGTTTTGAGCAATAGGCTCTTTTTGTTTAATCTCTAGAGGGCCTTTCTCCCCATGTGGTCATTAGGACTACTAGTGAGGAGAGAACAAGCCAAGTGGTAGTGAGGAAAACCCACCTCTTCCGAACCACTATAAATAACTATATCCATGGGTAACGTGTGTTGATTAGTTCATACTGACACTATGTCTCCCCATAAACCCATTTGATCAAATTTATTTGATCAGTTGTAGGGCATAACCCCTACCGGCTGGGAGTCTTCTATATTTACAGAGCTGAAAGTGCTGCATGTATGGCCACATGAGTGGGTGCCCTTACTAGCACCTTTTTGTTTTAGAAAGACAAAATCCTTCTAGTTGTTGGGGTAGGAGGTCGGACCTCTAGAGCGACCCACACACATACGGTTCTTAGTAGAGATGCAAAGTTCACCATAGGGAGTTTTCATGGGAACTGATGCTTGGTTGCCCCAAGAAGTGAGTGCCGAGGGTGGAGCCAGTGGGGTCAAGCATCTAAGTATCCACTCTGAATAGCATAGCCTCAGGGGAAACCCCATGTGGGATCAACAACTATTGTCTTGGCCAACCATAGAAATTTTGCTTGTCTTCTTTTAAACATTCAAACATTCAAGATCAAACTTCAAAACATTGTGTCTTTTGTGTCTTCAAGTGTATGCAAAACAATTTTCCATCAAACAACACACTTTTATTTGAGTCATTTTGAGTTTAAATGGTTGCAAACATTGAGTCCTTATCAACATTATGTCCTCTTGTCACGAAAAACAGTAAAAAAAAATTAGATTTGGTCACAACAACAACTTTACAAAATTGGAAAAATTGCACTCAGTTTTTGGAAACGCGTATGTGCAGTGTTCAAACACATCTATGTCATTTAACCGCCTCTGTGCAGGACATAAATGTGTTTGTGTTCTGATAAGAAAAACTATATTCATAAAATTTTAGAAACATGTTCGTGCAGTGTTCAAACACATGTGTGTTGGTAAACCGCGTCTATGAAGTATACAGGCACGTCTGTGTTTAGAATTGAAAAACACTTACAGTCCAACAAACAAGAGCAATCAGTTTCATATTTCTTGAGATTCCTAAGTTATTTCTCCACATTTTCATCTAGCATTCAATCTATTTCTGGGTCTCACATAGTCCATCATTTCTTTACATCTTGCATTACATTCACATTTGTCTAAACTTGAGTCAAAAGGTCACTTGCTTGTCCTCATCTTGCTTTGTCAACACACTACATACAACAACATTTTGCTAAGTGGTCCCTCATCAAGGTCTATCACCTTTGGGTCTCATTTGGTCTTACTTAGAGTCAAGGTCAACTTACCTCATCAAGAGAAATTATCATCTCTTTGGAAGTCACACCTACTCTACTACATACATACTTGGTCTTACACTTTGGACATTGTAAGTACACCTTAGATTCATTTACATTCCATCCAACTCTTGATCTTCCATACTCTTTCCATTTTCATCTAGTCTCACACATCTTGGTCAAGACCTAGTTCATGGTTGAAACCCATTCCCAAAAATCTAGGAGAGAAGCTAAAGAGGCTCAAGAATCCGCAAACATGAGCGCCTATGAGTATGAGAATGATATCTTTTTCAATTCTGATCATACCACATTACCTGACATGGACACTTATAGAAACACTCAAAATATGGAGAACATGGATAACACAAACAACAATGATACACACAATGACAATATGGATAACGTTTCCGTACATTCAGCAGAAGTGGAAGACTCCATCATGGATCCCCATTTTAATAGATTGGTTGAGGAAATCATGAGAAGATATAGACAATATTTTTTGCAAGTGATGGCACAAAGTGGAGCTAAGATATCTCATGATTTTGACATGTCTCAAATAGTGGAAAATCGACCTATGCCAGAAACTCAACTCAACATGGATCAAAAGAGGCCTAATAGTGGAGGCACTAGAGGACCATGTTTCATGCCTAAGTCACCATCATCTTTGTTTAAAAAATATGAGGTCCCCCATACACATGGTCAACCTTATGGTACTCATGAAGCAACATCTCATGAACAACTTCGTCTACATAGACCATTGTGGAAGTCTTATGCAGAAAAATACACTCAATCACATACCAATGCTAAGGACCAACCTCCAAAACAATTGGATATCCAAAGGCATGTTCAAAATTTGGACACAAGGAAACCCTGTGTCAAATTTGGGGGCAACACACATGAGAAAACTCATGACATGCCT
The DNA here is from genome assembly GCF_030272615.1 of Cryptomeria japonica. Classification (NCBI taxonomy): domain Eukaryota; kingdom Viridiplantae; phylum Streptophyta; class Pinopsida; order Cupressales; family Cupressaceae; genus Cryptomeria; species Cryptomeria japonica. The sequence goes on along the minus strand of NC_081407.1, from coordinate 103,643,048 downwards.
GTAGAATATGATATATAGGGATAAAACAAACATTCTACTCCTTATTATGACTCTATACCAAGTGGTTCTCATACATAGTATCATTATAGACCTCCTCGATATGAACATGTTTATGATCAATACCATCCATACATGCAGTATTCTCCTCCTCCACCTGGTGGCTCAGGCGTGGGATATGGTCCAAGAAGTCGATCTCCACCTAAGAACAATTTGGAATAACAAATTAAGGACTTACATAAGAAAATGGAGGATATTAATACACCAAATCCAACTTACACAATGAGAGACATATGTCCCTATCCATTTGGCAAAAGCATTCCAATGCCTCCTTTTCCTACATACTTTGTGACACCAAAGTTTGATAGATACAGAGGCAAAGGAGACCTTAAAGCACATATAAGACAGTTTTTCATAGCTTGCATGTAGGTAGCATCAAAAGAGAGATACTTGATGAGATTGTTCCCATAAAGTTTAGGTGATCAAGCTATGGAATGGTTCTCCCATCTTCCACCTAGAATTAAGTCATGGGGTGATCTAGCAGAAGCTTTTATCGAACATTTCTCATACATCATAGAGACAGACATATCAATCACCACATTGTGCAACACCAAGAAAAAGGATGAAGAATATTTTTGATCATTTTTACAAAGATGGAGAGATCTAGCCAGCAGATGCTCTTGTGAAATTCCACAAAAACAAATGGTAGAGATGTTCAGACAGAATGTCAACAAAGACATTGGTTATGACTTGAGAAAAGCTTGTTTTTCCATCTTCAAGGACATCATTGAAAAAGTCTTAGCAATAGAGAAGGTCCTAATTGAACAAGGAGTAATTAAGATATTCAAAGAAAACAAAGAGGACTTTAAAGGAAAAGACAAGCCACGAATTTTGGAACAAGAACAAGAACACAGTAAATGATGGTTTTGTTGATGCTAACGCAGTGAGACCCAAAATCATTCTTTTTGGATCAAATTCTACAAACAACCAAGTGAATACTCAAGCAAATTTAAAACCATGAAGGAAATACACTCCATTGGGAGAACCACTTGAGCCAGCCTTCAAGAAGCTAGTGGCAAACAAGAGCCAAAGGTCAAACCAAATTGGTGGAATGATGATGAGTACTGTGTATATCATAAGAGCAAGGGTCATAAAACAAGAAATTGTCATCACTTGAAGAACATCATATATGATCTTATTGATAGAGATGACATTGAGATCGAAGGACATTCATCCAATCAAGAACATGAGATGTTTAAGGAACCATTCCCTAAACATGACAAGGGAAAAGCCAAAGCCACAAATGAATAGAGAAACTATACTAGAGCATCCTATAACTATGATTCCACTTTTAATCACATTTTGATGGATAATTATGTCTCTACCATTATGATAAAGGACAAAACGCTTGAGAATTCTGCCCAAAGACCCAAAGTTGTCCTAAAATAAATTGGACCTTCTTTTAAATCTACCTCTGAATGTAATGTCACAACTCATCAAGGTAAGGTCACTTTGCAAGGCGCTTCAGCTAAAACCATTGCTTCCTCATCAACTAAACCTGAGTACGATCTGGTAGAACAGTTAGGGAGGACACCCGTGCTTATCTCCATCCTTGAGATTTTACACATATCCCCTGCACATAAAGCCATCCTTGACAAAACTTTGAGAGATACTTCCATCCCCACTGATCTGAACATGGACTAGTTTCAAGCCATGATGGGATATCTTTCCATTCAAACTCCCTTACATTCACTGAAGTTGACGATGCCTCTGTAAGACAACCACATAATGCACCTTTACACATTGAATCCTTCCTACACAAACATTGAATAAAATGAGTTCTGATAGAAGGAGGAGCTAGTCTCAATATATGTACTTTGAACACAATAATACAATTAGGATATTCTGATAAAGATGTGAATGATACAAACAAAAGCACCATCAAGACATATGATGATGAAGAGCGTTCATCCAAAGGCATAGTCACTTTGCCTCTCAGAGTTGGGCCTGTTACAAAGGATGTGGTTTGTCAAGTCCTAGACCTGGATCTCACATAAAACATATTGCTAGGATGCCCATGGATTCATGAGATGAGAGCAATCTCATCTACATACCATCAATACATTAAGTTTCCTCACAATGGAGTGGAAGTAACAGTTAATTGTGATCCTAATCCATTTATATATTGCAACAATTTGAGGCCAAAAGCCGAGACAATAATTCCAATTAATAGAGAGGCTATCCCATCTTTTGCATACGTTGACCCTGAATCATTAAAACCTTCAACATCAAAGCAAGGTGAGCTTAAAGGGAAATATCAAGACAAAGGCATGGGTGAATACACTCTAAATCAAACCATGTGCTTGTGGCAAGTTATGAGTTCACCAAAAGAGTATGGATGACCACATTCTTCTAAATGGGTATCTATCATTACACTAAAATGGGATCCTACTATATTTCAAAAGTGGGGTGAAATGGAAGAAGAAGACTTATACAAAATGCTTTACAAGGACCCTGAAGATGGTACACAAGATCACATCAAGATACCATGTGAAAAATATGGCAAAGGATTCAAGATCTTACAAAAGTTTGGGTATGATGGTAAAAGTCCTCTTAGCTTAAGAAAAGAAGGTATCACTCAACCTTTTCAACCAGAATTGACATTTAAAAATCAACGCTCGAAAGGGCTTGGTTTTATCTCTTCCAGGGTAAACACTCATAAATCAGAAGAAGCACTACAAATCATGATTTCTAATGATTAACAAGAGAACTGCTATTCCACTGACTCCAATGGATGGGAATAGGGTTTAGAAAAATCCTCCAAGGATTATGAGCTCACCAAGACATTCAGGGAACCAAGTGAACTCACAGAAGAAGAGAAATTTCATAGAAAATTCAAAGTTGGTCAAGAAACAACCCCTAAGGATCCCACATAGTCTTTGTCTTGAGGTTCTAGGTTGAAATCATGAAGAATGAGAACACCCGTTCCAGAATACGCTTTTAGTGATGACAATTTAGACTCATTCATGATCGAGACAGATGAGGAGAGTGACAATGATGACCTCGACAACTACCTTGACATACTTGAATATAATTGTATCTGCACCCTAACACCCGCTGACTTTGAAAATATTGAAGGCCTTCCCCTTGTTCACCACCAACTTATTGACTGGGACCACGAAGGACCTGTATAATTAGACACATTCCAAAACAATGAATCCTTTATCGACTATCTAGGCATACGAGATGATCTTCCACTTAGGGACCATAAGGAGGGATACACTATGGAACTCAACAGTGTGGCATATTTTGGTGAGGGTGTTGGGCCTTCTAGTTGTAAAAATGTAAAAATAAAAACAAATCATGGGTTTTACGGTGAAAACCACATTGTGGCACTGTTTGACCCCAAAAAAGTAAAGAGAAAGGATGTATCTGAGGGTGAAAACCTCTTTGAGGCACCCAAAGATGGAAGGCTCAACATTCTCCCGAAATCATATGAAGAGAAAAATCATCTATGTTAGTAGAGGAGACCATCAAAACAAACATTGGTACATAAGAGATTCCACATAACATATTTCTAGCACAATCTCTGACAGAAAGAGAAAGACCGAAGTTCATAAGTTTCTTCACAAAGAGACAAATCAATTTTGCATGGTCCTACACCGATATGCCTGGATTGGACCCAGATTTGGTAATGCATCATTTGATAGTTAAACCAGGAGCAAAGCCAGTGAAACAAAAATTAAGAAAGATGCATCCACAAGTGGCATTATTAGTCAAGGTAGATCTTGAAAATTTGTTGGATGTCAGATTCATATGCTCAATTGATTATCCTAAATGGATCTTCAACTTAGTACCAGTCAGTAAACTAGATCACAAAATTAGAATATGCACAGATTTTAGTGACATTAACAAAGCTTGTCCTAAGGATGATTTTCCATTACCAAACATCGGCCTGATCATAGATCTCATGACAGGTCACATAGTGTTATCTTTGATGGACGTATTCTCTGGCTACAATCAAATAAAAATTGCATCTGAGGATCAACACATAATAACATTTACTTGGCCTTGGGGAACTTTCTACTGGAATGTCATGCCCTTTGGGCTAAAGAATTTAGGTGCTACATACCAATGAGCCATGACTACTATCTTTCATGAACTCATGCACGTAACTGTAGAAGATTATGTTGATGACCTCTTGGAAAAATCAATAGACAAAGATACACATTTGGACATTCTTTCAGTCATTTTTGATTGATTGGAAAAATACAAAGTAAGACTAAACCCCAACAAATGTGTCTTTGGAGTAACCTCTGGGAAGCTCCTGGGATTCATTGTTTCAAAAAGAGGAATTGAATCTGATCCAACAAAAGTCAAAGCAATCCTATAAATGCCACCACCAAGGAATATAAGTCAACTTTGATCTTTACAAGGAAAACTCCAGTCCATATGAAGATTCATAGCACAACTTGTAGATAAATGTCATCCTTTTCAGCACTTGCTACACAAAAACATTAAATTCAAATGGGATAATAACTATCAACAAGCTTTTCAGATACTCAAAGATTATCTTCTGAATCCACTAGTCTTAATGCCACCAGTCCCAGATTAACCACTATTACTTTACATATCAGCTACATCAACAACACTGGGGGCACTCTTAGCACAACAATATGTTGCAGGCAAAGAAAAGGCAGTCTATTACATCAGTCGTACTTTGGTTGGTTATGAGATAAACTACACACCAATTGAGCGTGCATGTCTCGTTGTGGTTTTTTCTTCGCATAAATTATGACATTACATGCTAACTCATAAAACTAAGTTGGTCAGAAAGGATTGATCCATTGAAGTATCTTCTCAATAAGACAACACTTAATGGCTGACTAGCCAAATGGGTGATGCTATTGGGTGAATTCGACATTGAATATGTGGATAGAAAAGCAATAAAGGGAAAAGCTATCACAGTTCAGTTAGCAGATGCACCCATGATAGATGATGCTCCTCTAATTTCAGAGTTTCCAAATGAATCCATCTTGACGGTATCACACACAAATCCTTGGCAACTGTACTTTGATGGCTCATACACGTAGCATGGTGTAGGAGATGACATCCTCTTTATCACACCTCAAGGAGATTCCATTCCCAAATCATACTGATTTTCATTTCCATGCACTAATAACATAGTAGAATACGAGGCTTTAACAACTGGATTACAGTTTGCAGTTCAGTGGAAGATCCAGGAACTTCATGTTTTTGGGGACTCTCAATTGGTAATTCGTCAAGCAACAAATGACTACCAAACAAAGGATGAAAAATTAATGCCTTACAAGAAAATGGTAGATGACTTCAAGCAATATTTCACAAAAAAAACCTTTGAGCAGATACTAAGAGAGCAGAATTGAGCCACAAATGTCATAGCTACTATTGCTTCCCTGATCGATCTATCGCAAAATGAAACCCGCTATGAGTTCTTGGTGGACAACCTTTTGGTTCCCTCATATGAGATCACTCCTACTGAGATGATATGTGTCGTTGGTCCTGATTCCCAATTATATGGTTCCATTTTCACATACCTTCGTAACAACACCCTTCTTCCTGACTTATCCAACAACCAATGCCACACTTTCATTCGCCAATCTTCCTGATATTTCATTATAGCCGATATCCTATACCGTCGAGGTCTAGATGGAACTTTTCTTAGATGTTTAGAAAGGGACAAAGCTCAGATTGCGTTACATGAAGTTCATGAAGGTATATGTGGTCCACATTCTAGTGATCCTACCTTAGCCAAGAAACTCATCAGGATTGGATATTACTGGCCCAATATGGAAAAAGATTCATATCAACTTGTCAAGGAATGTAAGCAATGCCAAATCCATGGAGACCTTATTCATGCACCAACACAATAACTTCAATCGATTGAGACTCCTTAGCCCTTTTATCAGTGTAGACTCAATCTCATAGGCAAGATTCACCCTCCTTCTTCCAATGGCCACAAATTCATTATCACTACCACAGAGTATTTCACAAAATGGATTGAAGTCGTGCCTCTTACATAAGTTATTGGAAAACAAATTGCTACATTCATTCTCAACTATATCATTTGTCGGTATGATATTCCTCTTTCCATTATCACTGATAACAAACATCCCTTCAAAAACCATGATGTTCGTGAACTTTGTGATCGCTTCCATATTACCCATCATTTCTCCACTCCCTATTACCCTCAAGGTAATGGTCAAGTTGAGGTGTCTAATAAAACTATTCTTAAAATCCTCAAAAAGACAGTCGATGACACTGGTCAAAATTGGCATATCCAACTTAATCCTGCACTTTGGGCTTACCGCACAAGTGTTCGCACACCTACAGGAGTCACACCTTATTCACTTGTCTATGGCGTCTAAGCTATCTTACCTATTGAGCTTGAGTAACCATCTTTACGAGTCTCTTTGCACAACATTATCAATGATGAAGACTATAGGGTCTCTCGTTTACAAGAACTTGAACTATTGGATGAACAAAGACAAACTTCTTTTAACCATCTCAAGGCTTATCAACAATGAATGAGGCGTAGTTACAATCACAAGGTGAAGCCTCACACATTTGAGGTGGGTGACTTAGTTCTCAAAGAAAATCCTAAAAAATCAGCAAGACAAAGAGAAGAAGGGCAAGTTCAAACCAAATTGGCTTGGTCCTTACATCATCACAATAGTCTATGGATTTGATGCTTATCACCTATCAACCACAAAGGGCGAACCTTTGGAGGATCCTATCAACAACATGCACCTTCGCCGGTTTTACACATAGCTCTTCACAATATCCTAATTCAAAAATACAAAAAAAAAAATAAAAATAAAAATAAAAATAAAAATAAATAAAAAAATAATTTTTTTTTTAAAAAAAAAAATACAAAAAAAAATTAAAAAAAATCATAAATATATAAAAAATCGTTACTTGGTGAAAACCTGACAAATGGGAGCCTTGTGACACAAAAAAATTGAAAAATAAAAAAAGTAAAGAGAAATAAATCCGTCCAATAGTGAAAACCACTTCGGTGGCGCCCTGGGCAAGTACCATGGTGAAAATCGGGTCACCGACGCCATGCATAGAGACATTGCTCCTCCCTCCTTCAGGATTCATTTCCATCCTTTCACTTTGCACACACTCACAACCTTTCCATCCATAATAAATCAACTCCTATCTGTGGCTAAGGCAAATCCTAAGTCTAGTGATGGGTGTGGAATTGAGAACATCACACGTTCTGAGAAGTACAGTTTCTTCTAGTTTCCTTCAGTCTATCCGTGCACAATCCACAATAAAGAAACATTTGCATCACAGATCTATAATAGTTCCATCTTCTCCGCAATAAAGTATCAATTTCATGGATTTAGTCAGTTTCAGATGAGACACAACAACAACAATGGGCTTCAACATATTAAATATTTCAACAGACTCAGACAACATTATGGTTTAGTGCTATCTATCCTTTTGTGAAAGTAAACATTGTGACCACAATAAAAAAAACTTATACAAGTGACAAGAGACACTAAACTTGAGGACTACAATGGATATTGGTGTCAAGTCTTGGTTTTCTTTTGATTTTATCTTTTGGTGACATGTCTTTTAGCTTTTTCGGGATGTCTCTGACTAGAGATTTTATCTCCAGGATGTCTTTGACTAGAAAGGCAAGGATGGGGTATCGCCACCTATTTTTCTTTGTTGTCTGTGGATTGTCTCTTAGTAATGCTACAACTTGTCCAAGGATATGAGGACATTGAGAGTCTGGTATGAACTGGGGCATTCCTTGTTTGTGACTTTATGATCTCCTTGCAAATGGGTACAATGACTTTCCGGTTCGAACATATACCTGGATTGTCATCACCTATTTGTCATAATAAAGCTCAATGATGATAATAGCACAAGAAGCTTTTTCACTTCCATATCTTTTATCTTTCACCCCCCTTTCTTGATTGACCTTCATTGTCCTTCTCGAGTCCGTGTAGCCCGCTATCACATGACTGAGTATAATGACACGCCAAAAATGTCTACATTCCATGTAGTTTGCACCTGCATTACCACATATTAGCATTTCATACATACATATAGATATCACAATTGCATCACTTCTTGCACACAACACATGTTAACACATTTTACATTCTCATCATATTAATAGTCATTTGCATTATCATATTCATTTGCATTTCATACATTCACATTTGCATCATGCATAACATATTAAAAACATAAAAGAACAAAAATATTGCATTTCATCATGTACATATTTGCATCCATATCATAAACATGCATCACATATAAACATACATCTCATAGGTACACATGCATATAGCTGTCGCAAGGATGAATCATCTTATATATATATATATATATATGTATCAAAATCATAAGTGTCATGATACAAGGATGTCAAAATACATATGGCTACAATCACCCAAAGGTGTCTACATCATCATACAAAATGGTACAACACTGATACATAGGGAGCCCTCTAAGGCTATGATGAACTCTCTCCCTCAGAACCAGCTAGCCTCGATAGAGTCTGAGTCGTGGAAGGACCCTCCCTAGGATCATCTCTCCTGCCCCCTCTATCTAGTGGTGGTGGAGGACCCATGACCCCACCACTAGATGCCTATCTCCTGTCTCTCTCTCCAGAGGTCGTCACCATCCGCGATGGTCTCCGAAAACTCCTAGCTCGCTGATCTGGTGGCAACACTCCATAGTATAGGTCTCTCTAGTAGCCTATCTCCTCCTCTGCCCATAGAATATTGGCGTATCTGGCCCTTGTGTCCTCTGGTGCTTGTCTGCCTGCCCCTTAGTGCTGTCTCAGCCTCTATATAGAGCTGAATAACCTGATCCCTCTCCCACTCAGTGTCCCTCAGCTGTCTCCTGGGCCTAGCCATATCCCTCTCTAGATCTTGGATCTGACCTGCCTGTCCCTAGCAGATCTCCCTCAAGGATAGTATCTCATCCTCCTCCTCTCTCCCTTCACCCTGTCCTTGTGGCTACTCCTGTCCTTGTCCCTATCTGAGAACTCATGCTGCTGGCACCTGTAGTGGCAATCCACCTCTACCCCTCACTACATGAGCCTATCTTTCCACCCTCTCTTATCTGAGCTACCCTCCTCTCTGCCACTGCGCCTCGCCTTCGCCATCAACCTCTACCTCTACCATCTCCAGTATCATCTCCATCGCCTCCACCATCTCCCTACATCGGCTCCCCTAGATCTGTCAGTCTTGGAAATGGATGCTCTACCCAATATGCACTATACTCTGCATCCATCCCTGCATCCTCCATATCAACCCATATGTCCCAAGGAATGGGAACCATCTCCTGCATCTATGTCACAGCTTGATCATACGAAAGTAATGGCCCTAAATGCACCTGATCCCTCACCATCTGTGCATACATCCTCGACCCCCATGGAGTCTATTGTATCCTACCAAGCTGCCTACATACCCTACCTATCAAGTGCCTCTCAATAATATATGGTGTCTAACCAATCAGATACTTGCTCCTGAACACATATGGTAGATCCACTACATCATCCTCCCACTCTTGATAGTCTAAGTAAGGCCTCCATATTACGCTATATATCTCATCCATAACCTGATGCCAATAATCTAGCCTCCCAATCCATGGCTGAGAAATAATCATATCATACAGATGCACATAGCTACACCCATGTCCTCTTCCCCTAAAATGCATCGATCGTGTAACCGACAGATGCTCATATGCCCATACCTGTAGTAATGTCACTTTGTATCCTAATCCTGTTGATCCATGATATACAAACTGATACAACTCATAATACACGTGTGCCAACAAACACGGTCCCCATGCAAACCTAGTGTGTTCAGTCACCAATGTCTCTAGTGTCCTCCCCCATGCCACTGGCAACCCTTGTGTTGCCCTGTCCGAACATAGGAACCCACTGATTACTCCTGCCAACACCCTCGGTAGCGTCAATCCTGTCACTATCATGGTATCCCAAGCCACATGTCCTGCCCTCATCTCCAGTCCTGGATTCTGAAACACTTGTCTCAGTGCATCCCTGTCTCTCTCTCAATCCTAAGGAACCAACTCCCCATCGATCCGTATCCTCAGTATCCTGTAAACATCCTCTAAGGTGACTTTCATCTCACCCATCGGCAAATAAAACATACATGTCTCTGAGTGCCATCCCTTAGCTAATGCAGTCAGCAATCCCATGTTCGCCTGAAACTTAGGCACATACATAATGTATCACAGTCCCATGATCTCAACTGCTTCTCTATCCTCAAATGTCAGCTCTGGTTTTAAGCTCTGAGTCGAAGGGAATCACTCCCGTGACTCCAACATAGGTAGGTCCTCCCGCAGTCAAGAAAATCAACCGTGTCAATCCTAGTAGTACTCCCTGTTCATCACAAAGTGTTTCTTTTTTATCTTAGTGCTTATATCTATCATATGGCACTCTATCCTAGTGGTACTCCTTGTTCATCACAAATTGCTTCTTTTTTTATCCTAGTGCTTGTATCTATCATATGGCACTCTATCCTAGTAGTACTCCCTATTCATCACAAAGTGTTTCTTTTATCTTATCTTTTAGGGAACCTACTTGAGTGTATCCTCTTGAGTAGCTTATCCAATTGACAAAGTATGTTCTATCACATAATTGTCAATTTCTTATGGTACTCCTTGTTCATCACAAAGTGCCTCGCTCTATCCTATCCTAGGGCCTCTTCTTGAGTGTATCCTCTTGAGTAGTTTCCTGATTGGCAACGTATGTTCTATCACAGAATTGTCAATCCTAGCCCTATCTCTTATTCTAGTCTTCCCTAGAGGACCTGCTTGAGTGTATCCTCTTAGTAGCTTATCCAATCGGCAACGTATGTTTATCATAGAACCGCTGATTTGACCTTGAAGACATAAACGCGCATTCATGACACAAACATGCTTATATACTTCATAAATGTGCCTACTCTGCACAGATGCACCTAAAACACATAGATGTGCCTCTACTCTACACAAACATGTTTGTCCTACATAAACATGCCTGCACAACACAGATGCACTCGTATTGGACACAGACTCCTTTGAAACCATAGATGCACGTGACACAAACAGAGACATGCCTAGCCTACCTAGATGCGCCTGGAACCAACATAGATGCACCTTAACGTTTTCCCCCCACTTGACATTTCTTTTAGACCTACCTAATGCATATTGATTACCCTACATGACATTCATTTATGACAACAATTAATGCAACAAGGTACAAGGAGGTTTTGTGGTACTCACTGGCTCTCTTGCATTTGCTGGCCTCTTATATTGGCGAACGTGATCGAATTTGTGCACCAATGCCATCGTTGCTGACTGCTAACTACTCTCTACTCTCTCCGCACAATGATCTCTTAGGTGTGTGGATGACGATGAGGATGTTTTCCCTTGTAGTCTATCTTATAGACTACCCTAGCCCTAGTTTCCCAAGTCAGTCTTCTTTATCCCGTGACTCTGTCACTCTATCCTATCTTGTCAGTCTATTCTAGCCTTTCTTTCTTATCAAGAGACTGTCTATGATCTTTTCTGACATATTCATCCAATCTCTCTAGGGGGCATATCATTCCCATCTTGGGGCAACTTTGTATCAATTTATCTTATCTTCTTTGAAACAACACGAGAAGCTGCATTGTCGCAAAGAGGGGCAAAATGTAAACACCTAAAATTGTCCTGTTTAATTAAATAAATATTTTTATTTATTTAATTATTTAAGCCCAATTCTTCTATTAATTAAATTAATCTTTATTTATTTAATTAATTCATTTATCCTCTTTGAAGCCTTTCCTCATTTAAATAAATACCTTTATTTATTTAAATTGTCCTTTCCTAAATATAATAAATACTTTTATTTATTTAATTGATCCCACTTCATCTATTAATTAAATAATCCTCTATTAATTAAATAATCCTTTATTTATTTAATCAATTCATTATCATTTTATACCCATGACACATGTCATTCATCTCTTAATTCCTACACTACCTACCCCTCTCATTATTTTCTTATTTTCTCTACCCACCCTCTAATCCTAGGCGATCATTTATCTTTTACACCTCTCAATCTTATCCCTCCATTTCTTATAGTGTCTTCTATATAAGGAGATGCTTCCTTCATTATCAAACCTCAACTATTCAACTAATCAATCTCCCAAGCATTCTAGCATTCAAACTTTCATATGCGATCAGGCCTACTTGCAATCACATTTCTGTTCTTTGTTGAGCTCTTGTGCACATATAAAATCTGAGATCAAATATATCAAGAAAGATCAATGGATATCCAAACCCTATTGGATATGTGATGGTATAATCTTTGTGATTTCGTTGATTTGCATTGACTTAGGTAATCTTTATAGGTTATGGTGGATCTTTGTTGTTGTTAGGCTAGGGTTTTGTGGTTGGATTCATTTAGTCTTTCAACATTGTTGTTTCCATTTTTACCATAAACAGTAACATAGCATCATCATGAAGTATCAAGAAAATGATCACACACTCAATACAAAGAGAACCACCAAGATCAATGTCAAAACTCCAACAACGGAATCAGGAACATAAACATAAAAACATGATCTAATCCATCACAAACAGATAGCATTATCCATATGAACATATCGAATAACCATATCATGCCAAAACTCTAAATGCACATCAAGAGTGTACAATGGCATAATATAATCCATCCAAACAACAAGGATAAATATGTCAAATAAAAGCATAAAACCACATCTATACCAGGAACTCTGTTAGTCCTCAAGATGCAAACATATCCTAACAATGTACCCATAAATACAAGAGAACCCTTCTGCAACAACAGGATCTAAGACATCCTCTAACATATGCACACAAAGAAGATCATCCACCATCCAACATGGTGAATATGCATCACAGCTAAAAGCTCCCACTGAACCATGATACCAAGCGCTGCATAGCATCATGATAAACCATCTCCTAAATGAAGCACATCCAGGTCTACACATATCAACTGAAATGTCAATAATAACAAGTAAGCCACGAACTCCATATCAAGAAGATACATACTATATGCAGGAAAAGCGGGGCTATGAAACTCAAAATGTAAAAAATGATGTCCAAGGGGCTTGTCCACACACCCACAAGGCTGCTTGGTGCAAGTTATGGAGTCATGAAGAATGAGTCAACTTCCCAAGGTAGGTTCCATGGTTCTCTATCTCACAAGATCCCTCAAGCCAATGCCTTTGCTCTCAGATCACTAAGTAAAGTGACTTAGGGATGACAAATGCAAGAACGAGGGATGCTTTAGATTGATTTTAACATGAAATGCATCCTATTTATGCATGATTCTACAAATGAGTTAAACTAGTTCATAAGATGACAAGGTTAGTAGCAATACTATCCTAACATGATATAGTGGTTAATGATTTAAGCTAATGATAATAGAAATACTCTAAAATACTTATTAGATTAATTCCTATTATAAAGAGAGGCTAGATGTATTGATAAAATTGAGCATAAGTGAGATACTAAAAGCTTGGATGATCTTTGAAATGGAGGAATGAGAGCTCTATTTATAGGGAAAATAGGGCAATGGAATGTCAAGATTGAAGGAGTTAATTAAGGGTCAGGATTGAAAGTTATCAATTCATGTTTACAATTTTCACCAATGAAATGGTGACAATTGTCAACATAAGACTGCTTGAGAGGAGAGGTAAGAAGCATTAAATGCTTGAGAAGACCTCATGGTTACCTTATAAGGTAAGGGTTAAGGTTAGGTTAGGGTTATCCAATGGATAAAGCTTTTACCCAAAGGATAAAGTCTTGTGCAAAGGTTAAAGGGATAACTATGGTCAACGCAAGGAATGCTTGATGAGACCCCTGGGTTAGAAGAAGGTTAAGTTAGTCAAAAAGTCTCTAACCATACCACTAAGGGTTAGTTAACCATTAATGGTTTGAAGACTTTGGGGACAAATTTGTAAGAGTCCTTCCAAATTTGGGAGTATTCAACAAGTTGGCTTGTTGAAGGCATAAAGGCTTTAATGCCTTTTGAAGACTTTACTCCAAATTTGAGAAGTGACCTCAAATTTAGGGAAATGGGATAATGGATGGGTCTAGGCTAATTGATTAAGATTAGATGGATCCTAGAAGAAATTAGGAATAGGGTTAGGATGCAAGTGGGAGATGTAGGAAAATGCAAGTGGGTGAGGGATAATAGGATAAATTACTTTATTTCAATTTGGTTGCAAATTGGGGATTAAATAAATTAGATTTATTTAATTGGGATAAACTATTTAATTAAATGTTAATTTAATTAATAAGTAGAGAGAAGGGATTTAATTGAATAAAATGATTTATTCAATTAAATGATGTAAAGGGCTTAAGTGAATTTAAATAAATAAATTGAATAATTTATTTAATTAAATAGAAGAATGTGGGTGATTTAATTAAATTAGATTTAACTAAATAGAGGAATGTGAATAAAATGAACATTAAATATTCATTTAGGAATATGGTCATTTTTATACGTCTACATTTTGCCCCTCTTTGAAGTGACATGTGTGCACATGTTGATTCAAAGAAAATGATGTGTCGTCATGATTTGGTTATGATCAGTGTGATGTCAAGTCAAGATGCTCATGTCGTGCCCCAGATTTGATTAAATGATGTTGATAATGCCCCCTCGAGAGATGAATCAAAATTTTGAAAATTTGATTTGTTTTGATAAATTTGATTGCATTGTAAATTTTTGTCTATGTTGAATGTGATAAGTTGATTCATCTCCCAATAATAATGTTTGCCAGGGTTAGAAATGAGGCTACAAGCAATTTGCGTGTTCGTCCACACAACCCTAATTTTCATTTACCCTATAAAAGGTAAAAAGTGATTTATTTTGTCTCATTTGTGCTTGTTGACTTTGGAGAAAGTGACACTTAGAGAAAAAGACAAAATGCCGATTCCTTTTGCTTCTCATCGATTCGAGCGCGTTCAGAGGTATCAGAGGCCCGCCACGTATGGACCATCGGTAAGTCATCATTTTTTACCCCTTTTGGATTTTTTTTTGTCATTTTTTATCATGTTTTTGAATTTTGCCATGCGAATTTAATAGTTTAGCGCATCGGGGTTAAATCGTACCGCATACGATAGGTTTCATAGCGCGTAGAGTTTAATGAAGTAGGGTAGTGTCCGGGTAGATTAGGATAGCGCAGGGGTGGGTTAGGGTAGTGCATAGAACTAGGTTAGTGCATCAGGGACGCAGGGTAGCACATAGGGGGAAAAGGGTAGCGCGTAGGAAAAACCTAGCACATAGGGTTAGCCGGGGCTCGCTGGGGTAGTATAGGATAGCGCATAGGTATGACCTAGCACGTAGGTTTAGGTTTGCAGTGCAGAGACCAAGTAGGATAGTGCATCGATTAGAAGTAGCGCAGAGGGCAGTTTAGGTGGCACGTCGATAGGACAAGGTAGCGCATAGGTGCATGCTAGCGGATAGGGTGATTTGGGTAACGCATGAGTGGAAAAATTTGGGTAGGTAGGGTTTTGGAGGAAAAAATAGGTAGGTTTTTGCTAATTTGGCCGGGATGGGTGCGAATTGTCAGTCTGCGTGTCTGTTGTCATTATTTTGATAAGTTGTCCAATATGAGTTCCGATAAAACTTGATTTGATTTGCAATGTTTCAAGTTGATTTTGATCTGATGTTGATTTGATATGATGTGGATTTTGATATGGTTGTTTGATATGAACTTGATTTGATATGCATTGTTTCAAGTTGATATATATGTTGATCTTGAGTTGTTTTACAAGCTGATATGGTTGTGGAACTTGAGTTGTTTTACAAGCTGATATGAATGTGAAACTTGAGCTATTTTACAAGTTGATTTGATTGTGAAACTTGAGTTGTGTTACAAGTTGATTTGATTGTGAAACTTGAGTTGTGTTACAAGTTGATATGATTTGATATGGAAATGGATTTGATATGATGTGGAACTTGATTGGATTTTCAATGTTTCAAGTTGATTTTGAATTTGATTTTGATATGAATTGATTTGATGAGGGAACTGATATTGAACTTGTTTTGTTTGTGATAGGAGCGCATTGGAGTTGTTCAGTCGTGAGAGCGATTTCTGAGACCGTGGTCATTGATATCACGATTGAGACAGGTTGACAGGGATATCATTGAGAGGTGCAGCTTATCCTCTTTGTTAGAGATGCCCCGGTTTATCATTAACCAGGGTTTATTGACAGCATTGGCCAAGAGGTGGCATAGTGACACGAACACCTTCCATTTGGCGACAGGTGAGATCACAGTGACACTTGAGGATTGCTACCAGATTCTGTGGATTCCTATGGTAGGTGCACTTTTACCTTATGAGTAGACAGAGGAGGGTGGGACAGAGGCACTTTGCTAGAATTTACAGGATGATACAGTTTGCGGATATGATATCTCTTGACAGGAGTTCATAGATTTGGATTACGCTCCCCTACCATCAGTGCTGGCAGGATTCATAGGTGGTTTCTTATATCCCAACCATAGGTTGAAGGGACTGGCAGTAGGATGGGGGTTGGTCTTGGAGGACATGGTGACATAGGGTCGTTGATTTGCATGGGGGTTGGCTATGCTAGCCCACTTATATAGGGATTTGCATCAGGTGGTGTACTTGGGGTAAAACAGTCTATCCGCTGGAGTGACACTGCTACAGGTATGGGCATGGGAGCATATTCCTACAGCCAGGCCACTTGTGGACAGAGATAGGCCTGCTGGGTGTGCATATGCATATAGATATTGAGGGATAGTTATACAATGTAAGCTGAGAAAAATAGAGCATTGGAGGAGAGTGTTAGATGATATTAATACGGTCGTCTGGAGACCATACATGGATTGCAAGGTATGGGAAGAGGATGGGATGGAGATGCCCTATGTCTATATGTCCCATTTTTTGATAGGGCAAATGCCCTTTGTTATTGAGAGATTATTGCATAGCCGGGTGTTGCGGCAGTATGGTCGTCAGCATGGAGTTCCATAGGGAGCATGCTTGTATGCTCGATGAAGACAAGATATACCAGAGTGGGGACCTACTATTGATAGTGTGGTGGCAGTTGAGGAGTTCTTTCACTTAGCTGACCAAATATGGGACTACGCCTATGGGGTAGTAGATGCAGGGATGACAGAGGAGTTCGCCACACTATTTGGGGCACATGCAATGGCCAGGATATCAGATCCAGCAAATATGATTCCCTCTTTTGATGATGATGAGGATGATGAGCAGCCCGAGAGGCTAGGGAGATGGAGAGAGGATGGAGAGGAGTTGGATGAGAGAGGTGGGGATGGTGGAGGAGGTGATGGTGGAGATGGTGGAGGAGGTGGCTGAGGTCAGTGAGGGGATAGAGGGAGAGGAGATCGGGGGAGGAGAGGAGATAGGGGTGGAGATGGTGGTGATAGAGGGATTCGGGTGGAGAGAGCAGTGCAATGAGCTGTGGTGGATAGAGGGAGAGGAGGTTTGGCTATTGGAGTTGGGGGTGAGGAGAGAGTAGGAGAGGTGATAGTAGCGGTGGGAGGAACTGGCGATTTTAGACAGTCGACTCAGAGGAGGAGGTTTGATGTGTTACCTCCACCAACATTGAGGACAAGGGGAGGGATAGGGGGTACCACTTCATAGGTACCCATCCAGATATGGATTTCAATGCACTGGGAGGACGCGTAGATTAGGTTGCTGCAGTAATCAGTGCAACACTTGCAGACACAGCTATTAGCACATCAACGACAGATTACACAGCTGACCATGGAGCGAGATACAGTTTTGGAGTGATTGGGTCAAGCCGAGGCTCGAGTAGAGGTTTTGGAGAGAGTTGCGGCGGGTGGCCCGATGAGGGACACCTTGAGAGAGTTTTCTTTGAGAGCCAAGGAGGTGGAGTACTACTGGAGGCATTATAAGGATGTGGTGCCCAGGGAGCACTGAGTGCCAAGTTTTACAGCTTTGAGATCTAGTCGATCCAGAGAGACTGGGTCAAGGAAAGAGAGCAAAGGCGTGATAGGGCCTCCTAGACAGGATCCACCTGGAGATCCGGGTGCTGGGACATCTGCTACAAGACCATCACCCTCAGGAGATAGTCATACCTGATAGACGTTGTCTCCATTGTATTTTGATCATTTTGTTGTATTGGCATAGACATGACATATTTTGTACATTGATCATTTTTGATATATATATATATATATATATATATATAACACCATTTTCTTTGAGCCCTATGTGATGTGTTATGGATGATGCTTTCTATATGATTTTGATGTTTCTATGATCATGATGCAATGCTTAGATGTATTGTGATTTGATAATGTGTTAATGCATGATTTTATGAGACGTATCTTGAAAATGAGATGTATGATATGATATGTTGTGAGATGTATCTTGAAAATGAGATGTATGATATGATATGTTGTGAGATGTATCTTGAAAAATGAGATGTATGATGATGATATGTTGTGAGATGTATCTTGAAAATGAGATGTATGATGATGATATGCTGTGAGATGTATCTTGAAAATGAGATGTATGATATGATATGCTATGAGATGTATCTTGAAAAATGAGATGTATGATATGCAACTAATTGTAAAATGATATGCAACTAATTTGAGCATCCTCATTATTTGTTTGTCATCCTTGTATAGTCACATGTTTTTGCTTTCTTTGCAGGTATCATCATTGAGCATTTATTTGTTGGGATATTATGCAAATTTATACAAGCATAATGGTATAATTGAACCATAATGACCTAAGAAAATTTTTACATGATTTTTGATTTTGCAAGATAGTACAAGTGTCAAGGTATAATTGAACCAGGATGACCTGAGTGCAGATTGCATAGAAATAGACAAGATTAAACCATTTGTATGCGCAAAGTGGAATGATGTCTTCAGTGATTTTTTTGAATCACATCTCGAGACAAGTATTTGCACAGTACAAGTGAACGCCTCACAGACATAAAACTAAAAATATTGGAGTTCCCATGACTTTCTCTAGCTTGATGCATCGTTGAGAAAATGTAGAGGATCCAATAGTTCAAAAATTTCAAGCACAAAAATAGTCAAAAATTTATGCAAGATGCAAACATTTAATACTTCAAAAAATCATCCATCATGTTTTGCAAATTGTTTTAAGTGATCAATGTTTGTTTTTGTGATTTGTTGATTTGTTTGTTGGATATGATTGTCTGAGTTTGCTGCAAGTTTTGATGTTCTGAATGTACTGTAAGTTTTGATCAATGCTGCCCCTAGTTGAGTTTTCCTTTTAATGCGGATATGTATAGTGATTACCAAGCCATGGTGGGATGCGGTGAAATGATATGTGGATAAACCAGGATAGTGACTAGGCTAAGTATGTCCTGGATAATGTGATAAAAATATCAGGCGATGGCTGATAGTGCATGACTATGGATATAATGTCTTGTGAGTATAGATAGATAGAGGATTTGTCCTCTCACAATAGCGCCTGTTGCCAGTTTTCACCAGTTGCTTTTATTGTACCTTTTTATTTGCTTTTTCTTGATTTTTGATATTTAAATTTTTTTTTTGACTTGTCTGTGCATTAGACTGCTCAAGTGTAGTATTTCTTCAAATGGATGTTGTTAGTTGGTTCGTCGAGCACATCTCCTTTTGAATTTGTTAGCTGATAAGCACCTTATCCATAGGTTGATATGATGACATAGGGACCTAACCAGTTAGGTTCAAATTTCCCTTTCTTTTCTCGATCCTGCTGATTTTAGGATTTTCCTTGAGTACTAAATCACCAATTTAAAAAAATTTGGGAATGACCTCGTGGTTGTAGCTTCTGCACATGCATTGCTGATATGCTTTGAGGTGAGTGTAGGAACGTTAGCATCTTTCATCCAGAAGTTCTATCTCTTGCAGTCGGTTGACTCGATACTCTTCATCTGGAATTAGGCCTTTCAAAGAGACTCTGAGAGATGGAATTTCTACCTCTAGGGGTAAAATTGCTTATGATCTATATACCAATGAATATGGTGTAGCTCCCGTAGGTGTGCGGATGCTAGTTATGTATGCCCAAAGTGCTGGATTGAGCTGCACATGCCAATATTTGCCTGCATCATTCACTGTTTTCTTTAGGATTTTCAATATTGCTTTGTTGGATGTTTCTGCCTGACCATTCCCCTGTGGGTAGTAAGGTGTGGAGAAACGATGTTGGATTTTGAATTTTTCACATAGTTCTCGCACATCTTGGTTTTTGAAAGGTCGTCCATTATCTGTGATGATGGAACTTGGGATGCCATATCTGCAGATTAGATAATTAAGGATAAAAGAGGCAATTTGTTTCCCAGTCACTCTGGTCATGGGGACAACTTCAATCCACTTAGTAAAATATTTTGTTGCAGTAATAATGAACTTGTGTCCATTTGAAGATGAAGGATGAATTTTGCTGACTAAGTCGAGTCCCCACTGGAAAAAGGGCTAGGATGTTGTGAATGGCTACAGTTCTTGTGTTGGTGCATGTATAAGATTGCCATGGATTTGGCATTTAGGACACTTCTTTGCAAAATGATAAGAGTCTTTTTCCATTGTCAACCAGTAATATCCCATTCTAGAAGTTTTTTAGCAAGAGTAGGACCACTTGAATGTGTGCCATAGATACCTTCATGAAGCTCTTGTAAAGCGGAGTCAGATTCATTATGATCTAGGCAATGAAGAAGAGTACCATCTAGACCTCGACGGTACAAAGTGTCAGCAGTGAGAGTATAACGGGTGGCTTGCTGGATAAAGTTGCATTTTTGGTTTCGGTATAGGTCAGTGGGTAGGATATTGCTTTTAAGATAGTCGTATATCGGTCTGTATAACAGAGAGTCAGAACTGGTCAAGGCATAGATAACATGGGATTCAGAATGGTCATAGGCTGGGGAGAACATTTGCTCTACCAGAAACTCCTAATGAATTTTTTGTTCTAGAATTTGCAGTAGTGAAGCGATAGTAGCCATTGCATCAACTACTCTATTGTCCAACCTTGGTATTTATTCAAAGGTGATGTGTATAAAATATTGTTTGAAATCATCCACCATTTGCTTGTATGGTAGCAGCTTGTCGTCCTTCATCTGATAGTCATTGTTGATCTGATTGATGATGAGTTGTGAATCTCCATAGACTTTTAATTCTGTGATTCTCCATTCCACGACCATTTCGATGCTTATGACTAGTGCCTCATATTTAGCAACATTATTTGTGCATGGAAACATGAGCCTATATGATCTTGGTATGGTGTTCCCGTCAAGAGTGATGAACAGAATGCCAACACCTGAGCCATGTTGAGTATAGGATCCATCAAAGTATAGGGTCCATTGTTTGGTAGAAATAGTAAGAACATCTCTGTCCGAAAATTCGATCTCCATTGGTTGTTTTCCAGGTAGTGGTGCTTCAGCTAGTTGATCTATAATTGCTTGTCCTTTGATATCTTGTTGCTTTTTGTAGTGGATATCAAATTCACTGAGAATCATGACTCATTTAGCTAATCTGCCTATAAGATCTGCTTTGCTGAGTAAATATTTGAGAGGATCAATTTTTGCTATGAGCTTGATTTTATGCGCTAGCATGTAGTGTCGAAACTTTTGAGAAGCAAATACTACTATTAGACAAGCCTTCTCAATGAATGTATAGTTGAGTTCATATCTGTTTAATGTCCTACTGATGTAATAGATAGCTCATTCCTTCCTTTGTTGATCTTCTTGTGCTAACAATGCCCCCAGTGATATATCTGTTGTTGAAATGTAGAGAATGAGTGACTTCCCTGCTATTGGTGGTACTAGAACTGGTGGGTTCATTAGATATTGTTTGATTTGATAGAATGATTCTACACATTTGGCCTCCCATTTGAATGGTACATTTTTATGTAGCAAATGATTGAATGCAGACTTTTATCTGATAGTTGAGCAATAAATTGCCTGATTGACTGGAGCCATCCTTGTAGAGATCTAAGTTGGCTGATGTTCTTTGGTGGTGGCATCTCCATTATGGCTTGTACTTTTGCTAGATCCACTTTAATACCATTAGCTGAAACTATGTAGCCTAGTAACTTGCCTGATGTAACCCGAAGACACACTTCTTAGGGTTGAGCCTGACTTGGAATTTCTCCAATCTATCAAAAATATTTTCTAAAATGCTTAGATGTTCTGCTTGGGTAAATGATTTAGCTAGTAAATCATCCACATAGTCCTCCATGAAGGTATGCATCATGTCATGAAAGATTGTTGTCATTTCTCATTGATAAGTTGCACCTGCATTCTTTAAGCAAAATGACATGACATTCCAACAGTATGTTCCCCAAGGATAGGTAAACATTATTCTATCTTGATCCTTTGGGGCTATCTTGATTTGATTATAGCCTGAAAAACCGTCCATTAGTGATAGAATTGCATAGCCTTGATAAATACTAAGAGCGGGGGGGGGGGGGGGTGAATTAGTATACCAAAAATTACTGAACTCAAACACTTAAACAGTTTAGCAGTAAACCGGTATAACAATTTTACTAACAAACTAGTTAACAAAAATACAAACCAAACAACAAATAAGGCATTCACCCACAGAAGCACAATCACCATAACACAAGAGATTTTGACGTGGAAACCCAAATGGGAAAAACCATGGTGAGATGAAACTCACAAGTAACTATCTGCAGAATAGTAACCAAATCAGTTAAGGTCATACAATGTTCTTCACCAGAACAGATCCTGTTAGGAATCTCAATTTCTGTTAGGAGATAAGTCCGATTAAAGACTACCTTGTGAGAGGATTTCAGATCCATAGTTGTGAACCACCTTGTCAGAGGATTTACAAAGGCTTTGCCAAGCCTCCTCAGTTCAGGGTTTCAGACTTGTCGAAGATGTGAGTAATCAACAAGTGAATGATCTAGCAAATAGCACAGTTAGCTTGATTAGATCCATGATAGCGCATTGCTAATGCATTTCAACATTACTTCAATCTTCAGTAAATACACACTCTTTTTCTACACATAGACTTGATCT
Organism: Cryptomeria japonica; assembly: GCF_030272615.1. Taxonomy (NCBI): domain Eukaryota; kingdom Viridiplantae; phylum Streptophyta; class Pinopsida; order Cupressales; family Cupressaceae; genus Cryptomeria; species Cryptomeria japonica. The sequence goes on along the minus strand of NC_081407.1, from coordinate 103,619,999 downwards.
TCACTTTTAAGATCGCACATACAAAAACTTATCAACCATCAAAAAACCTAACTAACTCTCTAATCAAAAACCCTAGACATGATGTCCTTAAAAAAAGAATCTGATTTCATGTCAGTCCAATAGGATTACATTGCAAGTTCCTAGGTTCATTGCATCTAGACACATTTGGTAACATGACACAAAATCATCGTCAAAGTGTCGGTGGATGGTAACTCATCACAAAAGTATCGGTTGGTAACTCATCACAGAGTATTACCGGTTCATACAACTTTACCGATTACCGATTGACAAAAATGAAGACTGCGAAAATGATAACTATCACTTTAGTTCCTTCATTCTTCTTGAGATCCCTGAACCACTTGAGGTCATCATACCTCTTGAGATCAGTAAACACTTTGTGCAAAACATCGATAGTCTAAAGACTATGATACATAATTCCGGTTTGGAACAAATACCGGTTGAGCATAACTCATACATACAAAAAGTGATCTCAAACCAAGTGTGTGTCCATCAATGACAATCACAACATAATCATCAAAAATGCCAACAAGCCTACTGTGAGGTCCACAATTATGTCGATAATGGGCAAAGGAAAGTCATCCTTTGGACAGGCTTTGTTGACATCTCTAAAATCAGTGCATATTCTGATATTGCCATCTGGTTTGGAAACTGGTACAATGTTGGACATCCATTCCGCATAGTCAATAGGTCAAATAAAGCCGATGTCTAATAGTTTCTTTAGCTTAGCTTTGACCATGAGTGCTACATGTGGATTCATCTTTCTCAGTTTTCTCAGTTTTTGCTTGACTGGCTTAGCTCCTAGAGCAATGGATAAGTGATGCATGATTAACTATGGATCAATCCCATGCTTATCTGCATATGACCAAGCAAAGTTGATTTGCTTTTCTTTGAAAAATTGGACAAACTCTGATCTTTCTTCCTCTGTCAAAGATTCTGCAAGGTGTATGTTTTCGGCTGCTTCTGTGGTACCAATGTTGATTGATTGAGTGGGCTCAATCAATATGGGTGATCCCTCCTAATAATGTTCAGGAAGAGTGTCAAGTCTCCCATCTTTAGGTGCCTTAAAAAGGTTTTCACCCTCAGATGCTTCCTTTATTTTTACTTTTTTGTGATCTATTGGTGCCATTGACTGGTTTTCAGTAGTAGATCCTTTATTTTGTTCATTTTTGCGACTGAGAGACTTGGCACTCCCCTGATTGCAGATGTCATTACTTTGTTCACTGGTAGAGTCTGTTTTTGAGTTAACGGTACATAAGTAATGGATAATGGATTCATCATTCGGGAAAATTGGTTTGTCATGATTTTCAGGTTCGTCCCAGTCTATGAGGTTAGGAAAGATAAGTGGTAAGAAGTCATTAGGCGATTCAAGTTAAGTTGATGTAAGTGTCAGGATGGAGGTATCATCGTGGTTGGCTGGGGTATTAAAGAAGTTAAGGATTCTGTCGAGGTCTTTGACGGTATCATCTTTTGTGTAGAATTTCTCTTAATGTCGTTGCTCATTTTCTTTGGCGTCATAGATATTTTGTGGACCAAATTCAAGTAGTCTAAGTTCTATGTCATGTTCTTCTTGAGAGATGGGTGTATGATCGTCATTTTTAGCAATATCTTCAGTAATATTAGAACAACTGACCCATTCATATTCATTGTAATCAATCTCCAAGGTATTATCCCAGATTCTAGCAGTGTTGTGGACTGGTATGTTGTAGGGTGAAAACAAGTCTTTGATGATTGATACAAGTCTGATAGTTTTCTCTGATTTCGTGTCAGATCCTGCTTCCACTCTTTGCATTTGTTCATATATTGTCTCTCCTTGGGTAGGAATGATGTTATCAGGAGGTGATTCCTCTTTGTTGGACACTTGTTCTTGAACATGATGTATTTCTATTGTAGATGCTTCTTTCTTTTGATTGATGGGCTTCTCTTGATGTTGCTTTTGTTCTTGATATTCATGTTCTTTGCATATTGTCTCTGCTGACTCAAATAGTGCCTCCTGCCAGGAGTCCTCCTTGTATTTCTTCTTTGCTTTCCACTAAGGTTTTTGGTATTTGCTTGGTGTCTTCCTTGGTGGTAGAGTGTGTCCATAGCCCAATCCTATTTTGTCTTTACTAAATTGTGAAGGAGGATCTAAAGGTTCTGTGACGCCTTCTTGACGTTTGCCGATAGGTCCTTTGCCATTGTATCCCATTTGTTGCATGATTAAGTAACCTTTTCCGTACATGTGTGTTGGTATAGCTACCTCCATAGTAGTCACTCTGTCTTCCTCCTCATCCTTGTATAGCCAACTAAGGATGTCCTTTTCTTCTAATTCATGTGCTAGATTGCCTAGTTGGATAAATTTGCCATCAAACTTGGTGATGGGCTGTGTTGCTTGATGTGTTGATGTTGTAGGTAATCCATGAGATTTAGGTGATGCTGGTAAGTTGGCCAAACACAAGGGTTCCAAAGAGTATTCTCCCATGCCTTTCTCTTTGATTTTCATCTTCTTCTTGAAAACCATAGATAGTGATTTAGACTTTTCTTGCTGAAGAGTTGGTGCTAAAGAACTTTGTTTTCTCTATTATGTGGAACCAAGCTATCTTGGGCATTACAATATTGAAATGGGTTATGATCTACTGATATAGAAATCTCCTACCCATTGTAGGGGAATTTAACACACTGGTGATAAGTAGAAGGTACTGCTTGCATTTCATGTATCCAAGATCGACCAAATAAGATATTATATGTGTGGTCTATGTCTAAGACTTGACACATAGTGTCCTTTTGTACTGGTCCTACTTGAATTGGTAACATTACTATTCCTTTAGATGATCTCTCTTCATCATTATATTCTTTGATAGTGATCTTTTTGTGTGGATCAATAGATTGCTCAGAGAATCCTAATGCACAGATAAGTTTCAAGGTACAGATATTGAGTCCAGCTCCTCCATCTATTAATACTCTTTTGAATCAATGCTTGTAGACCAAGACTTCAATGTGGAGTAGAGAATTGTGTGGATGGCTCAATGAGATATTATCATGCTCAGAAAAGGTAAGGTTATGAGGCCCTATCATATGAGCCACCATGGCTTGGCATTTGTCAGCATCCAGATCTTGAGGTACATTTGTTTCCGATAGTGCCTGTTCCAAGATGTCTTTGTGTTTTGGTGAGAGTTTTAGCAACTCCAGTATAGATATTTGAGTAGGAGTTTTGTGCAATTGGCTGACTAGATCATATTGAATTTTGGGTATGGTGTTTGTTGTTGACGTGTGCCCCTTCAAGACATATTTTTGAGCTCTGGTTGTTACATTGATGGATTCATGTTCACGCTTGTCTTTGATTGTGATGATGTTTACTTGATTGTCCTCGGCTGATATATGATTGATGGTGTTATTATATATGTGATTGATATGAGCTCCACGTGTATCATTTGAGGTTGAAGCTCCATCCTTGTTGTAGTTTGGAAGAGGATTCTTAAAAGCTCCATGGTCACTGTTTGTCTTGAGACCATCGACTGTTAAATTGCCTCTATCAATCATGTTTTGAAAACTGTTTTTCAGTCTCATGCAATCATTTGTTTGATGACCTTTGTTGCGATGAAAGTCACAAAAGTGAGTCATTCGACCAGGGTGGTTTTATTTGTGGTTCAAAGTTGTTGATCGCTGGTAAGGAGATAATTTTGTTTACCAAGAGTTCTCTGAAGGCTGACTCTAAGGATTGTCCTAGTGGTGTGTAAATGCATTTTGGAAAGTTGTTGACGTTACCTCGTGAGTTTGTATTAGGTCCTCAATTTGCGTTATTGCTTTGGGTATTGTTGGTGTTGTTTGTGTTGAGATGATCTTGATTGGTATTTGGTGCATAAGTGTTAGTGCCTTGGTTAACACCTTTTGGATTCTTTGTAGCTTGAGGATTACCTGATAATGCCAGCATTGGTTGCTTGGATTTTGCATTATTTGATTCATTTCCTCCTTCATTTCTAGTGTTTTTGTTTCTGGTCCAGAATATGGATTTGTCTAAGTTGTTGTTGTTTTGGTTGTTGTAGTTGGATGAATTTGTTCCTTCTTTGAAGAATTTGAATGTTCCTTTCTTGACATATGCCTCCTCTACTTGGATGCCATTTTCAATCAATTTGGGAAAAGATGGTATGCATTGAAGCTTGAGTATGTAACTCATCTCACTATTCAATTTGTCGATAAAAATTTATATTTTTTCTTTTTCGGGCACATCTCGAGGATATCTCGAAACCATACATCACCAACGTTGAAGGAATACCATGAATGTTTCATTGTTTTTCTGCTTGGTGTTACAGACATCTAGCAAGGTGATAGCATGTTGAATGTTGTAGGAATATTGAGTTATGAATTTGTTGACCAATTCATCAAAGGATCTGATAGGAGGTGTGATTTTGGATAACCATTCCATTGTTTGTCCTCCCAAGCTTCTTGGAAATAACCTCATGAAATAGGTGTCATCATGGGAAAATTCAAGACTCATGGTACAAAGTTCCTGAACATGATCATGAGGATCACTTTTCCCATCATATTTGTCAAATTTGGGAATATTTGAGTTTGGGGGAAAAGGTACCATGTTTAAGCGTCTGTCAAAAGGATAAGGACAAATTTCAGTCAAAGAGTACCGTATTGTTGTTCCTTGTTGCATGTCTTGTATTTGTCTCTGCAACATCTGCATTTGTTGAGTGAGAGTGATCAAAGGCACATTTGTTTTCCAAGGGAAGGGTTCTTCCCTTGCATGATTTCTAAGCTCGAATGGTGTGTGCAGGGGTATATTTTGCTCAAGGATGTTTTGCTCGAGCAAATTCTGTTATGGTAGATTTTGCTCAAGTATGTTTTGTTCAGGATCACATGCTTCCTCCTCTCTTTGTCATTCTTGATAGTCATAATATCGAGACCTTATTCTAAATATGTCAGTGTCAAAGTCATCAGGGAGTTTAACTCCTTTTCTTGTGAGCATGAGCAGATATTTTTCTTTGTTATTTTCCATGAGTCTTTCCACAAGGTTTTGAAATGAAGCACTTTCTTGACACTCTTGGAGGAGTTCCTCAGAAATTTTGGTGTCCTCTAGATTGGGACACTCAAAAGGATTTGATAATCTTCGATTCATGTTGGACTTTGGCTGCATTTTGCTTTGTTTGTTTCATTAAGAGCGAGTAACAACGGGCATCTAGTAAAAACTTTTTGTGACAAAGGGAATGAACTCCTCTTCGATGTGTTTCTCAGGGGTTGGTGGTTCAAACCATAGTATGTTGTAAGTGATGCACTCTTTGGGGAAGAGAACCAGATTGATCTTTGCTCCTTGATTTATGCGTTGACTGAATGCTGATTTTTGACAGAATGCTCTACTCCTCAATGGTTCCTTGTCAAATTCATTGGTTTTGTCTTGAAGATATAAGTGGATATGACAAAGGAATGTTCGATGAGATTTAAAGAGTTGGCGATTGTTGTATAAAAATTTATTCCATTTTGCAAGCTTCAGGGAACTGGGTTGTTGTTTCCTTAACTTAGTGTTATGATAAATACTCTTTCTTTTCAAAATATGAGGATTAGTCATACACAAGTGATCAATGGTTTCCTTTTGATTTTTTTTGGATTTAGCTAGCTTGTTTTGGAAATTTAAGTTTTACTTTATCAAATGAAGGTTTAGATGCCCCCTCACGACAAAGTGCGTCAAATGATATGGAATACGAGCTTTCCTGATATGGAAACTTGATTTGACAATTTGGAATTTAAAAACAAGTGTGTTTTTGGATAGAAATCCCTTTGATTAGAAGGACCTATTGATACTTGTGATGAGGTTTCCTGATTTTGATAGGAGAGATGTGTTTTATCTTGCGACTAGTTTTCAGATTTTGACAACTTTGTTTGACAAAAAACTTGCTTTGGGAATAGTTTTTGGTACTCGGTTTTGATTTTCTGTTTGATGAAGTTCAGGCTAAGGAAGGAAAGCTTCCTAAATTGTTTTTAGATTTTTCAAAAATAGCCTTTGTTTTGCCCCCTATTTTCTTGGTTTTTGCTATGCGCTAAAACAGAAACTCAATGCGCTATAGAATTTCCTCAACACGCTAGAGAATAGACTCCACGCGCTAAGCTGCCCTTTGCGATGCGCTAACTGGTTTGTTTTAATTTTGTCTTGGTCTAAAAGGTTATGTGCTAATATGGGATACCAATGTGCTAACTAATGGTCTCTACACGCTAATTCACTATCCCCACGTGCTAAGTTGTTGCTTCAACATGCCAGAATGTTTTCAGAAAGTGCTACTTTTAAACTGCTAGTTTTGGATTTTGATGAAGCATTAAAGTTCAAACTAATGTGCTAAGGTGAAGTTTGATTGCGCTAAAGGATGGTTTCTACATGCTAAGAAGTTGCTCTTACGGGCTAAACTGCCCTGATAGTTTGACTTGGTGGTTTTTCTGTAATTTTTGGAACTTTGTTTTCAATGATAATGGATGATTTTCTGAAGTAACAAATGAAAGCATGACACAAAAGAAGCAACCATTTTTGCTTAGTGTAAACAATGAGTGTATGTTTTGTGAGGATGTGTTCAAATCCCCAATGTTTTAACAGGTTTAGATACAACAACATACAATTCAGTCAGACTCTTTATTCAAGGGTCATAAGTAATATCATAGCCCACTAGTCTCAATACTCTGTCAGCTCAAACAGTCATGTCACCCCCTAGGGGGTGTCCGTTTTTTTGCCTTTTGCTAAAAATTAACCCAAAGTGAATTGCTTCACACTTGAGTAGTTATCTTGGGAGATATATGGTGAGCGATCTTGGGGGTGGATTCTTCCCCACCCTTGCACTATGATATTACAAATGTCTGGATACTGACTCGGCTCAAAGTTTCTATGCTAAAGTTTGTAATCAGGCTTCCCGTTCGGCTGTTAGTGATAAACTCCCTCAGGAGGCTTCCCAACCTTTAAAACAAAGGCTTTACATATCTCAAGGATACTGGGGGAAGGCTAATCGCTCTGCACAACCGTTTAAAAGGACTTTCATCACTTTCCACTTTTGATTATAGTGGGTTGGAACACTTGGCTTCAAAGTCATTCCCCACTTAGGTTGTTCCCTTCACACCGGCCAAAGAATGACTTTAAGAGTTTTTCAACCCCTCAGGAAGGCAGTCCTACTAAAGGATTTAATGCGATAAACACTGAAAGCGTAAGAGTGGTCTTGCTTTTTGATCACCCAGTTAAGGGGAGAGCATATTCCTTCCACTTTTGTAGCAAAGAAAACAAGTGTTCTTTTTAACTCTTCATTGCAATGATTTGTTTAAAATCTATATGGAGATGTTGCTCCATAAAAATGGTGTTTATTTTATCCCTTTAAAGCAATGATTTTCTGATCTAGGAAAAGAACCCGGTCAACAAAGCAAGTTCGATGTTTGGTCAACAAAAGAAATTGATCAAAAGGGGAAGATTTTCCCTCTTTAATTGTGACTGACTTTGGACATGTGTGATTCTTTTACTTTGCAAAAAATTGAAGTGGATCCTTTTGTGCACCAAAGGATGGTGAAGTTCTTTTTAAAGCCCTTTGATTGCAAAAATGAAAAGATTGCCTTGTTCTTTTTAGATCCCAAAGTGAAAATTTTTCTCCTAGAAAAAGCAAGAAAGATTGTTTTTGTGGTTCTTTTCATTTGCCCAAAATAAGGTGAGTTCAATTTTATCCAACATGAATTAAAAAGACTCTAAATTTTAAGTAACTTAACTAAGTTAGTAAAAATTTAAACTATTTGTAATTCTGAAAATAAAACTAAGCTCCATCTGCAACAAACTATCCAAAATCCTGCAAAATAACAATCAAAACAGTTAGAAAAAATCTTGGATTTTGTGGACTTCTACAACTCTAAATTTAAGCTCGGTTACAATTTAATTTTTGCTTTCTATCTATGATGCGCTACAGAAAAGATGGTACGTGCTACAAGATAACCGGGATGCGCTATCGGACAAAACCGATGCGCTGAAATTTTTTCCGAATGCGCTACTCTATTATGTTCCCAGGTCAAGACCAAAGGAAAAATGTTAAAAAGTCTATGTGCTAAGTGATGGTCTTCACACGCTAGGAAATGAGTCCCACGTGCTAAACAGTGAGTCAAATGCGCTGGAATGTTAACCAGATGCGCTAAGGGATGTTTCCCACGTGCCGATTCTTGTTTCCCGCCTACCTGCAAAAGTGATTAGATTTAAAAACCTATTTGATTAATGGGAATGTGCCCCATGGTGGGCACCAGAAATGTATGTGGTAAAAGTGGGGCTATGAAACTCAAAATGTAAAAAATGATGTTCAAGGGGCTTGTCCACACACCCATAGGACTTCTTGGTGCAAGTTATGGAGTCATGAAGAATGACTCAGCTTCCCAAGGTAGGTTCCATGGTTCTCTATCTCACAAGATCCCTCAAGCCAATGCCTTTGCTCTCAGATCACTGAGTAAAGTGACTTAGGGATGACAAATGCAAGAACAAGGGATGCTTTAGATTGATTTTAACATGAAATGCACATCCTATTTATGCACGATTCTACAAATGAGTTAAACTAGTTCATAAGATGACAAGGTTAGTAGCAACACTATCCTAACATGATATACTAGTTAATGATTTAAGCTAATAATAATAGAAATAATCTAAAATACTTATTAGATTAATTCCTATTATAAAGAGAGGCTAGATGTATTGATAAAATTGAGCATAAGTGAGATACTAAAGATCTTTGAAATGGAGGAATGAGAGCTCTATTTATAGGGAAAATAGGGCAATGGAAGGTCAAGATTGAAGGAGTTAATCAAGGGTCAGGATTGAAAGTTATCAATCCATGTTTACAATTTCCACCAATGAAATGGTGACAATTGTCAACATAAGACTGCTTGAGAGGAGAGGTAAGAAGCATTAAATGCTTGAGAAGACCTCATAGTTACCTTAGAGGTTAAGGGTTAAGGTTAGGTTAGGGTTATCCAATGGATAAAGATTTTACCCAAAGGATAAACTCTTGTGCAAAGGTTAAAGGGATAACTGTGCTTAAAGTAATGAATGCTTGTTGAGACCCCTGGGTTAGAAGAAGGTTAAGTTAGTCAAAAAGTCTCTAACCATGCCACTAAGGGTTAGTTAACCATTAATGGTCTGAAGACTTTGGGGAAAAAATTGTAAGAGTCCTTCCAAATTTGGGGGTATTCAACAAGTTAACTTGTTGAAGGCATAAAGGCTTTAATGCCTTTTGAAGACTTTACTCCAAATTTGAGAAGTGACCTCCTCAAATTTAGGGAAATGGGATAATGGATGGGTTTAGGCTAATTGATTAAGGATTAGATGGATTCTAGAAGAAATTAGGAATAGGGCAGGATTTAAGTGGGAGATGCAGGAAAATGCAAGTGGGTGAGGGATAATAGGATAAATTACTTTATTTCAATTTGGTTGCAAATTGGGGATTAAATAAATTAGATTTATTTAATCTCACTAATTCAGGAGAGACTACTCCTAAATTCGAGGGTGAAGGATGGATAGGATCCCCCACCCCCGAGTAGTCAATGAGTTGAGGATGGTAATGAAAACGCTAACATTCTTATGGACGGATAGTAACAATCCATATTATGGACGGGTAGAGTTAGGAAGGGTAGTCTTGGGTGTTGAATTAAATAATCCTGTATTAAGGGCTGAATTAGCTAAAGGCATGGGACATAATTATTATGGCGAGCCCACTTGGCCTACTCCGAAGTTTATCCGAACAGTCTTAGGAGCCAGGGAAACACTCATTTATTAGGAGGTCTTCTTAAACCATTGATTTGGCTAAAGCAAAAATTGAGTTAGGGACCCCAGATGGATCATATCTGTCTTAACCCATAGAAACAAACACAAACTTTTCCTTCTCAAATGCGCGAAGCTTTTTTGGATCTACTGGACCAACCCCACTCATTCACAAATAGCTCTTCGGGTCATGGGCTTTCATTCAATGTGATTAGATGAAAATAAAGGAATATTTACAATTCCCGAATTTGGTGAAATACAACTTGAAGGATTTGATCATTTTATCGAGCAAGGCTTAATAGAAGAACTCAATAAGTTTTAAAAAATTGAAAGCCCAAAAAAAAAAAAAAAAATTCTCCTTTTTGGGAATGAATATAAATTAACAGAACCTTCCATTAAAGAGAGAGACGTTGGGGTAAACTATTTAATTAAATGTTAATTTAATTAAAAAGTAGAGAGAAGGGATTTAATTAAATAAAATGATTTATTCAATTAAATGATGTAAAGGGCTTAAGTGAATTTAAATAAATAAATTGAATAATTTATTTAATTAAATAGAAGAATGTGGGTGATCTAATTAAATTAGATTTAACTAAATAGAGGAATGAGAATAAAATGAACATTAAATATTCATTTAGGAATATGGTCATTTTTATACATCTACACATACAACCACCAACAAACCACCAATTGAGAATCAATCCTACACAGCCAACTCATCATTGTCAAAATATCCCACTGAAAGTGTAATCAAATAAATAACCAAGATATCATGACATCGTGATAAAATACATGATACAAGTCCCATGCCAACTATCCAAGTACCATAACATCCTCCATCCTCTCATCCCAAAGAAAACATACCAATGCACTAATGACCACGAACAAGGTCAACTAACAAGTATACACCACAATGAATCAAACCTGGTGGATATAGATAGTCCACATCTAAGCCATCCCACTGCAACTAAATAGGTGATCAACACACACAACTCTATAACTCACAGGTGAAACACTAAACATGTAAAATTATCATCAAATTAGTAAACTGCAAGCTGAGATATCAAAGAGAATAATCTTGTAGATCACATGACTCAAACACCAAATCAACATCTTATCTAATTTTTCAAACATGTCCACAACCAAGTACCATAGTCAAGGAATCAAATAAGCATCAAGGAGATAAACAACGACCTCCTAACATCAAACCAAATCACCACAAACATGACTATATCATGTCAATTAAAAATATATACCTGCATACCCAAGACACCATAATCATAACCATCGGTGTACCTGCATTGAACTATCACCCACATGAAACTCTAAGTCTCAAACCATGTCCAAACATGTGCTCAAAACAAATAAAACCTGTGTACCTATCACCATCAAAGTCCAACTCTAAAAAAAAACTTGTAAAACTGTACCAAGGAGCAACAAATATGATAAATAGGTATAGCATCATAAATATCTCATAAAAACATGTTCTCCCTCAAGGTTTCACCTCATGACTCGTCCAAATGCACTCACACTTACATCCCAAATCTCAAGCACCTACAAGTGATCAAACAAGTACAAACCTCTCCAAACTCATCAAACTGATAAAATAACAGAATCACATTATAGTCAACTAAACATTCTCTCCAATGCCTATTTGAAATCCAAAATCTGATTCCATATGCAAAAGTTATGACCAAAACTGTGTAGAGGAGAATATATGACTTCCAGGCCCCAATAAAGTCAAAATGGAAAAATCAGGGAACCAAACTAGTACCAAACTATAGTTCTCAGAATCATCTTTTCAACGAGTATAAGAAGTCAAAAAACAAACTTCCCGGGTGAAAGTTATGCTTCATTGAATAAAATAGCTCATTTCCTTTTATAGAAATAATGTGTGGATTTTTAAATTTTCCTTTCTAAAGGCGTTAGTCATTTTTTTTCATTTTTCAATAATGTGGACCCAAAATTATATCCACTTTAGTTTAATTTTTTAAAACCTAAAATTTAATTAAAAAGTGTCTGATAGTTGAATTTTTTTAAAAAAGGCCAGTTTAAAATTTTGCCATGTGGGGTCCACCCCTGACCGGGGCCCATGGCCTCATCGACTGAGAGTCCCCACTGGCACTTGCAGAAGTAAACACGGGTGACGTTAGACACAAGGAAGGAGTCGGTACTGGTGCAAGTACCAACACTGCCAGTACCGACAGTGACACTTTTAATAGCATGGTCTACAGACTGTCCATAGGTCGCGGTGGGTACTCTTGGGCAACCTGAATCCATCCATGAGGTCCATTTGTGCCATGGGGCCAAATATGAAAGGTCACCCCCAAAACCCTCATTAAAAGCATTTTTCAATGATTCCCTAGAGTGACCAAAATTCTTCCAACCCCAAATCTACAAACAACCCATTGTAACAACAAACCCAAATAACATAAATCTGCAATAACAACCTGAAAAACCATATTTCTTGCCTTGTATTTTCATTATTTCATGCATTCATGGATTCCAACTAGGGTTATAAACACCATTAAACCAATAGATCTAATACTACTTGAAAGAAAACTTGCAACCATCTTTATGACAAATTCCACATAACCCATTATAGATTTCATTCAAATCAACACATAGAAGCCATATGCAAAGAATAAACAAGATACCCTTAGAAATGTGACACAAGATATATCCTAGAAAAACCCTCATGAGGGAAAAACCCCAGCCTCCAAAAGCATCATCCACCATGTATTATTAGCAATGCATCCATTGCAATATAAATATGGAAAGCCTTCGAAAACCCAGCCATAACCAAGCACTCCATGTGACCAAGCATGAATCCACACATCTCATTCCATGCTTCCTCCTTCACAGATGCTAATGTGGCTAACCCAAACAACTAGCATTGTGGTTTCTTTTATAAACAGAAGCTCCCACAAAACCACTAAGTGGTATTACATCAAAACCATGTGATAAGAAAATATAATATTTTTCCTACCTACCCTTGAACCACATTTAATATTGGGTACTTCATCACAATTACATTCCCCAATATTAAATAAATACAATATAATAATACCAATGTGTCAATACAACTCATCAAGTGGTTACAAGAATATTCTAAGGGAATCTCTACATGTTGCACATCCATATAGATTCTCCTAGGTGCAACAATACAATATGATATTACAATATAATTCCATGTCCACCTCACACAATAATAAAATAATAAAACAATAAAACATTATTATGTGAAGTGTACAACACCATTTTCCCAACATGATGGTCAAAAAAAGATACATGATATATTTTGACCTTACTAACAACATCACTTTGGTAAAAAGTGAAGAAGTATCTATTAGAGTAAAACATATTAGGTCTACAATAAATTCTCGTGTTCCCTTTTTGATAATTAAACCAAGTTTAAACCAAAGGTTCTTATTCTCTTTCTTCAATCGTTCAAGAGGGTCAAAGAGATTGAGTTTATTTTTCATCTTGTACCAAAAATATTTTTCATTTTCTTTCCATTTCATGTTAATTATTCCAAATTTGTGCTTAATTTTCTCATTCATGTTAAAATTGCCTCCCATAATCCATTATATATATTGAAGTCTATGAATCCATTTCTAAAGATCAAGTCTATCTTTGTATTCATTGGAAGCATAGATAGAGAATAAAGCAAATCTCCTATCACCCTTTTTCAATAATAACCCATATTTCTATATTGCATGGAGATATTCTAGAGCCAACCCAAAATTGAGACCAATGTTTAGACAATAAACTAACTGAGCCTACTCCACCATTTCCATGATTGATACAAAAATCGTTGGCATCATTGCATCTAAAATCGAGATTTATTTCAAGATAAAATTTTACAAATTTTACTTCTTGTAGAAAAACAACATATTTATTCTTAATAAGGTTCAAGTAACTCCTAACTATATATTTCCTAGCTAGGGATTTCACTTGAGATTAGGATCACTAGTAAGTGTGTTTGGAGAATCTTCTTTAGTATTCATAATTTTATCAAAGCATTTAGGAATCATATTATATTTACCTTTCCTCTTTAAGTAGGGCTAAATTTATCCTCTACTCATTCATCTCTTTTTCTCATCAAATTTTATCCATCCATTTACTAGAGGGAGAGTATAATCATTTATTGGTAAGTCATCTTCACTAGCAAAGGGAGAAGCTTTAAAAGTGTGTTAAGAAATCCCCTCTCTAAACTCCTCATTGACCAAAGACCCTACTTCCCCTATTAGTTCCTCTTTTTTATTCCATTTTCTCTTTTCCTTGTTATTTTCTTTAGCAATCCTCTACTTAATCTTGTCTAAGGCTAACTCATGTACATTTTTATTATTTATAGGGTTAGCGTTAGGGAAGGATATCATATCAAAGTCATTCCCAGTATCAAGTTACATATGGGAGAATTTAGTATTATGGGGAATATTTATGTCAATCTAATTAATAAATTTTGCATCATTAATTTTTTTCATATTGATATCATTATTATTGTTGAAATTTGTAGTTTTGACATTAGGGTTTTACCAAACAATTGATGTAGGAGCACCTACGTTTAAGTGCATCTTCTAGATTTTGGTGTGTTAGTCCATATTTTAGATTAGGTTTGTGAATAATGGACTACTCATAGGTCCACATGTGTTTTGGATATGCATTTGAAGGATGATTGTCAACTAGGTTCTGTGTTTGCTCAAATTTGGCCTATGAGCCCTTGTAAGCCTAAAATGACATAAATTTGCATTTTGATGTAAAATGTCTTGTAAAGCCTCATTAGGAATTTAGGCATGTCATTTTAATTTTATTTATTCATCCTAGAAGGTTTAGGATGAGTGGCAATGCATAAAATATAAAAATGCACATTTTAGCAAAAGTTGTCATTGTTGCCCGACAACATTTTGCAACTTTTGAGCAACTTTTGCATTTTTTGAGCACATTGATGGTTAGGAAACTGATGAAGAGTTGGTTAGGATCCATATGGCATATAAAATTCTCTGAGAATTATTGTAAATGGGTTTTCAAAATCCTTGAGCAAATTTGAATAGATTGTGAAGACATTTTCCAGATTTTACCTTGCATTTTCTAAAATTTTGAGCAGCAGTCTGTACATAATGGATTGATTCTACTACTATTCTTTCATGATTGTTTAGTGTATGAAATTGTATTTCTCTAAAAGTGTTTTTAATAGTTTTTAGTGCAGGTTGAAGTGTGTTATTAAATTTGCATTGCTCTCGGCCTGAGCAAGGGTTTAAGAGCCCAGTTATGGTTCCGGCTTGAAATCCCTTGATTTTTGCTCAATAACCCTTGGGACTCAAGCTATGGAACCCTTGTACAATGTAAATATGTTTTGTATTGGCCTAGAAGTTTTTGAGAACCAACTTTCCATCATCTCCTAGGCGAGCTTAGTCATAACCCGGTTAGGAAGATGATTGAATTGTTGCATATGCTTGTAGGGATGACCAGTTGTGAGGATGCCAAGTGTTTGGCATGAGAAAGTAACATGTGGTAGAGACTATGTGAAAGGGTGGAGGCTGTGTGATAGATTGGAGAAGACAACAAACCCATTGGAGAAGACTGCTATGTCCCAAAACCCTCTATAAATGCCATTTTTGGGTTTCGTACCAGTACAGACATACCTGACTATCTCACCTAGAGGATTCAAAAGTTCATCCAAAAGGGTACTCAAATCACCAAATATGTTGTTGGAAGGTCATTTGAGTTATATTTGAATAATTTCCCAAAAACTGGTGAGGTAGGGCTAATTGGGGCTCTAGGGCTACTAGGCCTAGAAAATAGGAGAACAAGGAAGCGAGGAGGAAATGGTGAAAAACTAGTTGAAGAATCAATTGGTTGGAATGAAACACATATAAGTCACCCCCTAAAGCCCCTACAAGTACATGTTGGAGAGTCGGATAGCATAATGGTTGGATTTACCCTTGTGAATCTCAATCATGCTTGAAGCAAATATTGAGCACAACTTGATAGGGAGCACTCCTAGAAAGTTTGAGTTTTTGGCTTGTTACATGACAAGTAAAGAGTGGAAGGAGCCCATAAAAATATCACCCAACTACCTATTGAGCAAGGTGAAACTCTCTTTGAGAACCCCTCCCCATCAAAGTGGTATCAGAGCAAAATAAGATTTGGGAAGAAGCCAGTTCATGTTAGAGGTTGACTCAGTAGGAGAAAATAGCCTAAGGATGGTGACCAATGTAGAGTTAGCCAAGAAGGTAGAAGACCAAGAGGAAGAGAATAGACTCCTCAGGGTAGGATTAGAACAGTTGGAGAGTAAACTAGATGCAGTTGAAGACAAGACTGAGAAAGTGACAATCAAAGTCAATGAAAGGAAGGGTAAAGAAGTAGTAAAGAGGATAGCACACCTGAACCAGATCCTATTCTACTTGAAGAACCTCTACTTAGAGCCATCACAGACTTAGGAGGAAAATCCCTAGAAGAAGTGCCACTTTTTTGTGGAAAAATGGAACCAGAAGTAGTCATGGCATGGATTGGAGAATCACTTTGAATGTGATGGGATTGGTGAGGCATAAAAGGTGAAGGTAGCCAAATCTAGATTGAGAGGAGCAACCTTGACTTGGTGGAAGTTCATCAAAGAGGAGAGGAAAAAGGAGGGTAAGAACCCAATTGCCACTTGGAAAGGAATGCTAACCAATGTGAAAGAAGCATATATCCCTAAAGACTATGAAATTCAATTGCACAAGAGGAGACAAAACCCAAGACAAAGAGAACTAGATGTGAGCAGCTACACCGAGGAATTTCAAAAGTTGTGTTTAAGATCCAAGGTGGTGGAAGATGAAAGCATCAAGGTAGCCAGGTACTTGAATGGCTTGAGATGGAATATACAAGAAGAGTTGAGTTTGTTATGTCCTAGTATTGTCCATAAGTGTTATCAATTGGCACTCAAGGTGGAAGAGAAGAGAAAAGAGAAATAAGAGCAAAGCAACAGAGGCAGAGGTAGGGGAAGAGATGGTAGAGGTCATAGAGGTAGCTATGGTGGAAGAAGTGTAGACCATATATCCCAAGGGGAATCCAAGTTGGTAGAGAAAAGTGGGGATTCCAATAGCAAGAGCAGCTATAGAGGAAGGAGATCTAGTAACTCTAGTAGAAGAAGGTCTAGTGGATCAGGAAGAGGGTCCTATTTAGCCACAATGAAGTGCTACAATTGCCATCAACTTGGACACCCAACCTATAGATGTCCTGAGAAATCTTCTTCATCCCAAGGAGGTGAGAGGAGAGTAAATTAAGTTCAAGAAGATGTAGCAAACATGAAGGCATCAGAAGTGAGTTTAGATTCAGAGGTTGGAGAAAATATCATGATAAGAAGGGTCTTGATTAAGGAACCGGTTAAGGAGGAACCTAGCCAAAGGAGATCCTTGTTTAGGATGAAATGCAAGATTATGGGAAAAGTGTATAGAGTGGTGGTGGATTCAAGGTCCACTGATAACACAGTATTAGAAGAAGCAGTGAGTAATATCAACCTACAAAGAATCCCACATAATGATCCCTATAAGGTTAGTTGGCTCAACAAGGGGTAGCATGTTCTTGTGAATGAAAAAAATTGGGTGGAGTTAGCTATAGGAGGCTACAAGGACAAAATATTGTGTGACATCATGCTAATGGATGCTTGCCACCTACTCCTAGGTAGGCCTTGGTAGTTTCACAGAAAAGCAATACACCATGGGGAAAAGAATGCCTATACTTTTCAAAAGGATGGAATCACCTATAAAATTAAGTCCATAGGAGACCAAGAAGAGGGAATATCAAAGGGTGCTAATGTGCTGCTAGTTGGTGAGAAGGAGTTCATTAACACACTCAAGTAAGGAAAAGGAGTGGGGTTTGCAATTGTAGTAAAACCAAAATAAGAAAGCAAGTAGAAGAAGGTATACATTCCCAATGAAGTGCAACAGATTCTAAATTAGTTCAAGGACATTATCAATGATGAAACACCTGCAACCTTTCCTCCTCAACGTGCCATAAGTCACCAAATTGACTTCATACCCGGAGCCTCATTGCCTAATAAGGCAGCCTATAAAATGACACCGGATCAGAACAATGAGGTAGCTAAGAAAATACAAGAACTCTTGGACAATGGTGTGATAAGGAAGAGCATCAACCCATGTGCAATACCCACCATTTTGGCCCCAAAGAAGGGAGGTACTTGGAGACTTTGCACTAATTCTAGAGCCATAAACTGGATCACAATCAGGTATAGAATTCCCATTCCAAGAATTGAAGATTTGATGAATTATTTAGGAGGTGCTAAATACTTCACCAAGATAGACCTCAAGAGTGGTTACCATCAAATCAGAATCAAGGAGGGAGATGAATGGAAGACAACATTCAAGACCACAGAAGGACTTTATGAATGGCTTGTTATGCAATTTGGACTCACAAATTCCCCTAGCACATTCATGATACTCATGAATGAAGTACTCAAGGATTATATTGGTAAATTTGTTGTTGTTTATTTAGATAACATCTTGATTTTTAGCAAGTTTAAATATGAACACCTTAAGCATATAGAGATTGTATTGAGGAAACAATGTAATGAGCAACTAAAAATCAATTTGGAGAAATCTGAGTTCATGAAATAGGAGTTGATATACCTTGGGTTTGTAATCTCAAGAGGTGATTTGAACATGGATACTTCTAAAGTGGAAGCCATAATCAATTGGCCTACACCTAAGACAACAAGTGAAGTAAGGAGTTTTCATGGCTTGGCACAATTCTACAGGAAGTTCATCAGAGGATTTAGTGAGATATGTGCACCCATGTTTGACACAATCAAAAGAGGTGTGAAGACTAAGTTCCAATGGACAAAATAAGAATAAAGAGGATTTGATCTCTTGAAGATAAAGGTGGCTACTGAACTGGTACTAGTTCTTCCAAGCTTTGACAAGCTCTTCACCATTGAATGTGATGAAAGCAACATAGTAGTTGGAGCTGTCTTAAGCCAAGATAATAGATTGATTCCATTTTTTAGTGAGAAGCTAAATGATGCCAAGAAAAGGTATTCCTCTTATGATTTGGAGTTTTATGCAATTGTTCAATCTCTTAGGAAGTGGAGGCATTATTTTCTGCCTAAAGAAATTGTGGTTTATACTAATAATCAAGCTCTATACTAATAATCAAGCTCTTAGTTTTCTCAATTCTCAAGAAAAGTTGAATCATAGGCATATTAAATGGGTAGAGTATTTGCAGTCATATACCTTTACCATTAAACACAAGAAGGGTAAATGTAATAAAGTTTCTAATGCATTAAGTAGAAGGTTGCCAACAGTGCAAGAACTACAGCTCAAGAGCATTGGAGTGGATAGTTTTAAGGGGTTATATCAAGAAGATGATGACTTTGTTGCTGCCTACAAGGTTTGTCAAGAGTTTAGAAATCATTTTCATAGTGAATATGCAGATTTCACCTTACAAGATGGTATTTTGTTTAAAGGAGGACAAATTTGTGTACCTAAAGGGGCTATGAGAGAAAATTTGATGCAAGAGAAGCATAATGGTTGCCTAAGTGGACATTTTGACTTGAACAAGACTTTGGAACTTGTCCAAAGATTCTACTATTGGCCTAAGATGCGAAGAGATATTAGGAAATATGTGGAGCAATGTGTGGTTTGCCAAAGAGATAAGGGTACCTCTTCTAATGCTTTTCTTTATTAGTCTTTACCTATCCCAAACCGGCCATGGGAGTGCGTAAGTATGGATTTTGTTGTTGATTTACCTAAGACCAAATCAAGTTTTGATAGCATCTATATTGTGGTAGATAGATTTAGCAAGATGGCCCATTTTATTCCATGTAAGCTGACTCATGATGCTAGTCATATTTCTCTTTTTTTTTCAAGGAAGTCATTAGGATTCATGGCTTACCTATCAACATAGTATCAGATAGAGATGCAAAGTTTTTTGGTAATTTTTGGAAGACTTTATGGCAGAGATTGGGTAATAACTTGTCTTTCAATTCAACCTATCATCCCCAAACAGAAGGCCAAATAGAGGTGGTCAATAGAAACCTTGGAAACCTTCTTAGGTGTTTGACAAAGGAGTATGGATAGGCTTGGGATCAGATCATCCATCAAGATGAGTTTGCCTATAATGACAATGTGAATAGATCAACTGGTAAGAGCCCTTTTGAGATTGTGTATGGCCTTCATCCCAGAGGTGTTTTGGAGCTCAGAGATGTTGGAAATATGGGACAACAGAGTGGACATGATATGGAGATGGCTCAATCCATGCAAGAGATTCATGAGCAGGTTAGGACAACCCTACTAGACACCTCTCAAAAGATCAAAGAAAAAGTAGATGAGAAAAGAAAGGATATACAATTTGTTGTTGGGGACTTGGTCATGGTTCATTTGAAAAAAGCAAGGCTTTAGAAAGGTGTCCCTAGTAAACTTCAGATGAGGAGGATTGGACCTTGTAAGGTCTTGGCCAAGTATGGACACAATGCCTACAAACTAGACCTACCCGGTGATATGGCTTTATCTCCTATATTCAATGTTGCAGAGTTGGTGCAGTATAAGGGCACACTTTTAGAGGAATGTAGCAGAGTCTTAGAGCTCTCTCAAGCACTTTCATACCTTCCCTTACCACCTGCAACCATTCCACAAGCAGAGCAAGTGTTAAATTCTAGAGTTCTCAAGAAGATAAGGCACACCACCTATATGGAGCATTTGATCAAATGGTAGTACCTTCCAACATCTGAGGATACTTGGGTACCTAAAATAGACTTTTCTCATCTTGTAATTCCCCTTTCTTTGTTACCTCAAGGAGTCACTCGACTTCTTTCTCATTGGGGGAATATGGTGCAGGAGCACCTAGGTTTAAGTGCATCTTCTAGATTTTGGTGTGTTAGTCCTTATTTTGGATTAGGTTTGTGAATAATGGACTCCTTAGAGGTCCGCATGTGTGTTGGATATGCATTTGAAGGATTATTGTCAACTAGGTTATGTGTTTTCTCAAATTTGGCCTATGAGCCCTTGTAAGCCTAAAATGGCATAAATTTGCATTTTGATGTAAAATTTCTTGTAAAGCCTCATTAGGAATTTAGGAATGTCATTTTAATGTTATGTAGTCATCCTAGGAGGTTTAGGATGAATGGAAATGCATAAAATGTAAAAAATGCACATTTTAGCAAAAGTTGTCATTGTTGCTCGACAACATTTTGCAACTTTTGAGCAACTTTTGCATTTTTTGAGCATAATGGTGGTTAGGAAACTAATGAAAAGTTGGTTAGGATCCATATGGATTATAAATTTCTTCGAGAATGATTGTAAATGGGTTGGAAAAATCCTTGAGCAATTTGAATAGATTGTGAAGACATTTTCTAGATTTTACCTTGCATTTTCTCAAATTTTGAGCAACAGTTCGTACATAATGGATTGATTATACTACTATTATTTTATGATTGTTTAGTGTATGAAATTGTAGTTCTAAAAAGGTTTTTTTAATAGTTTTTAGTGTAGGTTGAAGTGTGTTATTAAATTTTTATTGCTCTCGGCCTGAGCAAGGGTTTAAGAGCCTAGTTATTGGTCTGGCTTGAAATCCCTTGAGTTTTGCTCAATAACCATTGGGAATTGAGATATGGAACCCTTTTATAGTGTAAATATGTTTTGTATTGGCCTGGAAGTTGTTGAGAAGAAACTTGCCATCATCTCCTAGGTGAGTTCAGTCATAGCCCGGTTAGGAAGATGATTGAATTGTTGTATATGCTTGCAAGGATGACTAGTTGTGAGGATGCCAAGTGTTTGGCATGAGAAATTAATGTGTGGAGGATCCTATGTGAAAGGGTGGAGGTGTGAAAGAGTGGAGAAGACAAAAAACCCATTGGAGAAGACTGCTATGTCCCAAAACCCTCTATAAATGCCATTTTTGGGTTCCATACTAGTACGGACAGACCTGACTATCTCACCTAGTGGATTCAAAAGTTCATCCAAAAGGGTGTACTCAAATGACCAAATATGTTGGGAGGTCATTTGAGTGATTTATGAATAATTGCCCAAAAATCGGTGAGGTAGGGCTAATTGGGGCTCTAGGGCTACTAGGCCTAGAAAATAGGAGAACAAGGAAGCGATGAGGAAATGGTGGAAAACTAATTGAAGTCTCAGTTGGTTGGATTTGAAACACCTGTAAGTCACCCCCTAAAACCCCTGCAAGTACACGTTGGAGAGTTGGATAGCATAATGGTTGGATTTACCCTTGTGAATCTCAATCATGCTTGAAGCAACTATTGAGCACAACTTGATAGGGAGCACTCCTAGAGAGTTTGAGCATTTTGGCTTGTCACATGTAAAGTAAAGAATGGAAGGAGCCCATAAAAATATCACCCAACTACTTATTGAGCAAGGTGAAACTCTCTTTGAGAACCCCGCCCCATCGACAACCCAATTGTTACATTACTATCTATTGAATTCTAGTGGATTCTATATTACTAAAATTTGGGTT
Source organism: Cryptomeria japonica (assembly GCF_030272615.1). Taxonomy (NCBI): domain Eukaryota; kingdom Viridiplantae; phylum Streptophyta; class Pinopsida; order Cupressales; family Cupressaceae; genus Cryptomeria; species Cryptomeria japonica. The sequence continues at coordinate 103,597,780 of NC_081407.1, read as the reverse complement.
TTCATCATTGTTTTTTTATTTTTGATACTTTTTAGAGTTAGGATCATCAACTTTTGGATAAAATCTTGGGTCACCCATTTTCTTACTTATAAAATTAGGCCATTTTTTTCTCAAATGGCCTTCTTTTTTACATATAAATATTCATTCAATCCCCCTAAAATCTCAAAGATATAGGTTAAATTAATTTCCCCAAAATCAAATCCAATAGGATATCTACCCCAAGAGATGATGAAACCAATAATCTCACATCCATGGGCAAGAGTGTAGCTAGTTTCTTCTACTTTCAATACTTTTCCTAATGGAGAAATCAATAATGAAAAGAATGAATATGGTTGAGGAGGCATGTTTTTAACAATAATCCATCTAGGATATGAGAGGGACAAAACCTCCCCATTTAAACTTTAGGAGACCAATAAATTGACTTGAAGATTGAATTCCCAAAGTTCCAAGTTTTTTTTGAAATAGTCCTTGTATGGTGTGGTTCTTGAAGAGTGAAAAATAATTTTTTTTGAATCATTCTATAAAAGGTGAAGTGAAGCCCTAACTTCTTCCCCCCAAAACTAGTAAACCATTCATCTGAATTTTTTTTAGCAAGGATTCTATTATAATTAAGAACCACAAAAAAAAATTACTATAATGTGGTAAATGGGATTCAATAGTTTAATCATGAAAACTAGTAATCAAACTCAATCCTATGAATTACATTGGAGAACAACCAATATGCCCAAATACAAAACCTTCATAGCATTGGGCATAATGATTAGTTGTTCTCTCTTTTGAATTGATTGATTGTATAAGATTGATGCAAATAAAATACATAATGGATAATTAGAGAACAAACATAGATCTGGAAAGGGGATGCAGAGAGGAAATTGTCAAAGATATCTAAGCTCAAAATGGGTGGAATATGTGGCTAGGTGCTATAGTCCTTACAAGTGTCTAGGAGTAGAGCATGGATCAAATTGGTCTCAGGAGCTTCCAAATTGCCTTCTAGTCAACTTTCAAGTCACGATACCTAGACTCTAGTGCTAGGTGTTCTAGTCCTCCTCTTTTCTATTTAACTTTGTCTTGTTGCCTCTATCTTTGTCTATGCTATGATCCTACACTCTTAATCTAAACCTATAACCTATTTATAAGCTTGCAAATACATAAGAGTAGAGAAAAAAGGTGTTGGGATGTGTAGGGGCTTGCCTCAGTCAAACCTCGAGTTGGACTCAACCCTATAGAAATGATGATTAGAAAAGTAATAGAAATTTGAAGTAAATATGTTGAACTTGAAACAATATCACCTCAAGATTAATGATATTGATTATGTAATGCTCTTAAGATAAGTCATCCATGTGTTGATGAAATAACATGATAAATCATCACAAAAATCTACCATGAAAACATAATTTAAGATGCCTTTGTTGTATCTTGATTTGCCTTGAACTCATATTTTCTCTTTAAAGAATAATAATTTCTCTTGGAATGAAAATTAGATGATCAAAATGAATCAAGTATGATGTCTTATATAGGGTTCTCAAGGTAAAATCACCATTTTGCAAACTTAAAACAATCATTTTCCAACTTCAAGGATAGATCTAGAAATGGCAAGGCCAACACTTTACCCTTCTAAAATTTCAACCAAAAAACATAAAACTATGTGGCTAAGCTACAAAGTCCAAAAAAAATAAGCCCAAATTTTAAGGGTTGCAAGATAATGTGACCCTAATACCAAATATATCTATAATTTATATGAAAAATGAAAATATTAAAGTGGGGGAAAAGGTGATTTGAACTTTAAAATGACATAGGAACCACATAATATTAAAATGATATAGAAGAAATGACACACTTAAAGTAAGGGCCCAAATATAAATTTGTTGATGTTTTAAAGTAAAATAGTGCTCATTTAATTTTGAATTGAGAATTATTTCAAGGCAAGAAAAGGTACCAAAATGCTTAGAGGAATGGAAAAATTAAAATGACTACATGGAAAGTGTGAAATTGGACTCAATAATTAAAGGAGTAGAATTTTTTACACTACATTTAGCCCCCACTTTAGCAGGAGTATGAACTTATGCTCATACTCATGATAAAGTGGATTTTGATGCTTCATACTTGGATTGGGGGACCTTATAGTCTCCATGAAAGGAAGGTGTAAAGTCTAATAGTTCTCTAACAAAGCATCATCGATGGGATACTATATTGTAGAAGGAATCATAGTGTGAAAGGAAGATATGCATCCTACTTCATCTTGAAAAACATTGTAAGGATTAGGATCAGCATTGATTATGTAAGTTTATTGTTATGTATGAATTTGATTGTGTGGTGAAGGGTAGAAGGGATTGATTTCATATCATGAATCCATGGTCTACCTAGAAGAAGATTATAATTGAGAGTATCGGGCATGACATGGATATGTCTAGGTAAAGTGACAAGTCCTATTCTAATAGGTAATATGATTATACCAAGAGACATTCTATTAATATTATCAAAGACATGAATATAGATAGAATTAGGTTGAATGAATGAATAATCCAAATTGATCTCATCTAATAAGTCAATGTTGTAGACATTAAGGTATAAACCATTGTCAATTAAGGTACATATTATCTTGTGTTCATGAATACAAGGTGTTATCATAAGGGGATCATTTTTATTTTCAACCTCTCAAGAACGTAATATCATTTGGTCTAGAACAAGGAGGGGAAACTACCTTTTGTAAGGCTTTCTGGATCAACCCATGGTAGGAACATGAAGTTTGAATCAAGTCCTAAAGGGAGATCTTAGCTAAAGTAGAATTAAGTTGGTCAACAAGATTATGCTCCCTACCAACATGTTGTGGAAGATGGGGGAGGGGGGTAAGAAGTAGGAAGAACATTATTTGAATAGTTATATGTGTGAGCCACAATATGATATATAGGTTGTTGTGAAATTTTTTTTTTCATCCTATCTCTTTGAGTGATGTATTTTGCATAGGCTAAGATATAACTAGGAAGTCTCTAGGGCTTAGGATTCTCATGTTCATTTGTGTAATTGGAAAAATAAATTGTATTGGAATGAGTTGAATTAGGATCTTTGTTCTCTAAAGGTGCATCTTTAGGGGAGGGAATTGGAATTATTTTTTGTGATATCATCCTCTTGCACCAAAGTAGACTCATGAGCATGACAAATTTTGGGAGAAGGAAAAGCATAACTCACCAATGCTTCATATCTAGAAGGGAGGCCATTTAAGTGGATAGAAGGTAATATATCACTATGAAAAGTAGAAATGGTATCATTATCTTTCAAAAATTATCCTCATGGTAGGTTTACATTTTAGGAGAAGGATCAACAAAATTCTTCAATCTTCATCCCTAAGAGGGAGAGTATTGATAGAAGTGTCAATAATCTCTTTTTGCACCAAAATTTTCTCATTGGGGGCAAAAAAATTGGGAGATTGACTATCATTGACCTTAAATGTATAAGATGAAGCATCTACTAAACAATATGTCACAATTTTTAAAGAACTCATAAGGCCATATGTCACCAATTTCAAAACATTTACCAAAGCTTTTAAGAACATGAATCTGAAACATAAGATATGTATCAAGGCTCTTAAGAAATTAAATGTGAAACATAATACCTCATTCAAAGCTTTCAATAAAGTGATGTGAAACGTAAGACATCTTCCAAAAATTTTAAGAAAGTGAATGTGAAACATAAGACATATTTTAAGAAAGGAAGTGTAAAGTACAAGACATTTTTCAAAGTTCTTAATAAGGTGAATATAAATTATAGGAAAGACAAATATGCTTGAAACATTTTTGAGATATATTTAGGTTCATATGAGATATATTTTAGAAATGATTCCAAATATGAATCCATTAAATGCATACAACCCAAAGATAGAAATATGTAATGCCCACCAAAATACCCTAGAGAAAATAACCAAACTAACAAACACATAGAGATAGTTAAAAAAAAAACTACAAGTGCAACATAATAAACTATCATTACTCAAGATCATAGATTAACATCACATGAATATAACCATATCCATAGCTCAACATATAACACAAGCATATATAGCATCAAAGCAACTATCTCTTATTATATACATTCATCTATTCATTCATTCCCTAGGGTATCTTAATGTCACTACTTAAACAACTCTAACACATAAACACATCTCCATCTAAATGTCATATGCACATAATACAAGCATTTCCTATTCAACTACTTTATTATTAACCAAGAGAATCACTAACATCATATGCATATTATAACTTGTTCCATTATCATTTAAGTTCATTTTTAAGCACCAAATCAAATGTTCTTAAATCCTATTTCAAATCACCTATCATGATATTATCTTTCTCAAGAAAGACACCTCAAATAAGCCTAAATCATTTTTTTTTCAATATCCATCTATCGGATCATAATTTAAATAACCATCTTTCATAATAGAACTAGACCATTTCCTTAAGAATCAAAAGATTCTAGTCACATACATATTCAAGAATCATAACAATAAATACTTATTTCCTCCCCAAATGGGATTCCATATAACAAGACTAATTACATGAACTCATATACTACAAGAAAACATATAAACTAATCATTCATTTTATGATCCAATATAGAATCCAAATCTTAATCTCTTACACATTGAACATTTATTGCAATATATTCTCATACAATTTTTTCTACACGTCACATCTTACAAAGTCATAATATCATCTACTACATCATGTCCTAATGCATAATCTTAATACAAATCATGAGAGTACATAATCTCTTTTAAATTTTTAATGCCATCAAGATACACTAATTATTTTTTACAATGCATGGAAATCAACTCCATAAACCATCTGCAAAATGAAGAATCATAGATTCCATATTCACGCACGCTACCATGAAATGAGGAACATCCCAATGGAAGAAGGCATCAAACCACCTGACCATGTGGAACCAAATAGGAACCACACCCCATGATAGGAGATGACATGGGGTTCCAACTCATACTCAAGACCTAGGCTGACACCTAACAACCAAGGGACTCAACATGACATCCACAAAGATAAGAACCATAAATAGTGAATTAAATCACATCACAAGGATAATCATAAATCAATAAAATCCCAGAGGCATAGAAAAAAATAGGGCATAAGGATCATAGACACATGTAGGGAAGAGTGTCATCACATGATATCATGAATATAGTAGGGGCCAAGCCACACCTTGATAGACATGTGGAACCGTCTCCACCTTGGAGCCAAACAAGGGAGATCGGTTTACTGCTCCAATGGTCTTCCTAAGCTCATCTTGAGTCAACAATAAAGGGCTATGAGGTGGGGCACCATAACCAATTTCATTATCTTGATTAAGTGAATTCCTAATTACCCAAACCCACTAATCAATTATTAAGTTTATCACTTGCAATTACAAAGGAAAACTCTTCATGTGGTTCCTTGGCTGGTCTAGACCCTAGTGGTCTATTTCTCATGACCCCGATCCACACATGCAAAAGCCCACTCCCACTAACCATGGACGAATACCTTAGGGTAAAACATATCTCACAATGACATCACAATAACATCATGAAGGCTCAACATGAATTGAAACAATACCATAACAATACTGATACAAAACTTAAGCACAATTGAACCATTAAGCCAACATATAAGCAAGAGCCTTCACCAAAAAAAGCATAACTATGAACAAGAGTAAGGTATGAATTTATCTCACTCACACATAACCAAATACATCCTCAATAGTGACGTACAATCCTCTCACTGGAGCTCTCTAAATATATCCTCAACAATAAGGCATTCTCCCTCTTGCTGGAGCTAATCAAACATATAAGCACAACCCTCAATGGTAAGGAACAAACCATCTTACTAGAGATCAAATAAAGAAAAATATGATCAATATAACATAAAGAAACATCTCTGAGAACTCAAATCAATCACAAGAAGCCTCTAGTAAAAGCCCAAAATCTAGAAAAGTGACCTAACTAAGCAAAACTAATAAAATCGACAACTTAGGGTAGAACAAAGCATCAAAAGACCAAACTGGCACATCTGGGAAGAAAATGATCACATATAGGACATTATATAGTGCATCCATGACATATTTAGCACATCTAGTGTCTAGAATAGCACATTGGAGCTAGAGAACGAAAATGAAGAAAAATGAGAAAATTAAGTGATGAAACTACCTAGTTTCACACATAGGCTCACATAATTGATAAATGAAGCTCTCAAAAGGTATGGAAGGACAAAATAAATCCTTGAAAACATAAAATTGGATTTAAAAATTCACATAAATAAATTTCAACATCAAATCTCTACACCTCCTTCACACAAGCTTACACAGAACTTGCCTAGATTGCAAAGGACTTCACCCAAGGATACAATGGGGTAAAGGGAAGACTCTTACACCATAAGGAAAGGAAACAATATTCTATAGGACCATCAAGAATAAAAGACAATAAGAACATCAACCACAACAAGAGAGTCACTTGCAATCACACCATACACAGTCACATTTGTTCATCCTATAGGAACATATGTATGAATAGAACCATGAAATTTTATTCCCCAATCATTATATATATATATAATATTAATATAAAAAAACATTCCCATTAACCCCAAAAACAATCTTTGAGAAGACAGAGTGAAGACAAATCTTTTCTGAAAATCAAATGCAAGAAGTTAATATCCTCCAACCTGGATCTAGAAGTGATGGTAATGCCAATCGAAGAAGAGCAATCAACACAATCCAACTCTAGCAATCCAATTCCAATATCAAACAATCCAAAATATTCTAGCAACTTTTATAGAGATGTCAACCATGACAATGCACAACTAAAACCAATAAATAAAAAAATAAAACAAAAACTATAGAAATGCATCTACCAATCAAAATATTCTATTAAACTATATAATATACCTACCATGCATAATATCAAGGCAAGTGATATTTAATAATATTATTTACTTACCCCCACAAAATCAAAGAATTAGATAAAAGGGTAGGTAAACTATATAATGTATTTGATTCTCCAAGTAATAACAAGATAATAACATAATAAACATAAAGTAACAAGAGGAATCATAAATCAAAACCAATTAATAAATTAATTAATTAATTAATAAAAGACAACACAAATAAAATCTAATTAAATATAAAATCAATCAACATAAGAAAACATTAATAAACAATAATAATTGATAAATAGTCAATAAGTAATAAATCAATAAATTAAATAAATTAAGCTCAATAAACATTTATCAAGCCAATACAAATAAATATTAGATAATCGTCCAAATAATAATCAAATAATCAAACTATCAAATAAATCAACTTTAGTATTAATACTATATTAATCAAATATTAATTAAATATTAATCACATACTCACAACACCTCAAGCAACCTATGTTGGCATTTTAGTAGAAAGAAAGATTGTTAGCATTTCAATAAGGATATTGAGAAGGTTGTTGGAGATTATTGATATAACTGAAGAAGAATGTTTACTGTCTTAATAATATTGTTTTGTCATTGATGTCAAGAAATTGATTTTCTGATTCAGTATGATGTTGCCATATCTTAAGAAGTATGTTTTGATGAGTATTAAGCGGTCGGTAAGTGACACAGAAAGAATGCGATGAATAAGGGGAGAAATAAGTTATTCAATGGGCAACTACTACCGAGTTAGACAATGATGAGATCATGATGTTTAGATTGTTTTTATATCCTACAAATGTTGTTGATTATAAGGTTAATACAATACTATGTCACTGAGCAAAGAACCTAGTCGGTAAACCCTAAGGAACCTAGTCGATAAACCCTAAGGTTATCGATATCGGTTAATGAAGACAGAATGACTACCGAGTTACAACCGAGTTATGACAGATTGTATTGGATGAATACAAGCATTATTTAATGGACAATGATGAGTTGGAGTTGATTAAATGATTGGTATGTCATGCATGAAGTTTGTTAAGGATCTATGGCATTGGAAGATCTACAACTCAGATTGAACCGCAATAACCTTGTGCAAGTTCTAAGAAAGGAATGCAAGTACCTAGGCAAGTTAAAACATTTTCAGATTGAAGGATACATTGAACCTGGTCAAGTTTGAAGATCTGATGGCTAAGATTGATCATGGGAAATGTGATCAAGGAGATTAAGCGGTTAGAATTGTTTATAAATAAGGAATTGTTGATAAACAATGCATGCAAGTAAATGTATGCACAGTGATGCTACAGAAGAGATTACCGAGCACTGAAGCTTGAAGATATGATTGAAGAATAGATTGTGAAGCCCAGCAGAGGACTAGATAAGTCCTATGACAAGATTGTTTTGAGCAAATAAGAATCTACTTTAGCATTTCAGATGTGAAGTTGCATAAATATTTATTACTGTTGTTTATTTTGTAAGTGACAAGAAATCTCTTAACTGAGTGGACCTAACAGTCTTATTTGTAAATCCTCTAGCAAGGTAACATTCTAAATGAGTGTTTGAAATCCTTTAACAAGGTCACTTCTAACAAAGTGAAGATCTTAATAGATATGAGGAAAATCCCTTAACCGGGTCACATCTAGCAATGTGTTTGTAATCTTTAACAGGATTTTCTTTTAACCGAGTGTAGCGTCCTAAAATTGCGACACTTGCAATTTCGACTGCATTTCAGTCTTCACGATGGCGACGCAACACGCAACCTGAATGGAGACCTCGAAACCTGATTATGACACTGAAAACTGCATTTTCTAGCACCCTGGCCTGAACCTCCTTGCACCCTGCTGTCCCGGCGCCCTGGTCCCCAGAACCATGGCGCCCAGCGCCCTGGTCCCTGGGTCCTATTTTGGGCCCGGTCTCCTAAGGGGTCTCGGGTCTTTTTGTTTGCAAATTGGAAATTAAACTTTCCTGGTCGGCCTAAGGTCGGGAAAATCAGTCTATCAGCCCTAAATGACAAGTATATAAACTACATTTTTCTCTCTCATTTGGCATAAATGCATGAGAAGGACATATGTATACAAGCGTGGAAACTATACTCAAACATTCAAGCATTCAAGCATTCAAGCATTCAAGCATTCCTTCTAAGTCTCCATTCAAGGCTAAGTGTTGCATTCAAGTCAAGGATTCAACCATTGAAGAGGAGATCACATACTACATGCTACAACATACAACATACAACATCTATACCTTCGCACATAAGGATACAAACATCCTTAGAACAAGGTATTAGTACTTGTTTTACATACATTTACATTTACAGCACTTGCTCATTTCTTGGTTAATTCCAAAACTGGGGTTTGACCTAAAGGAAAACCCCTAATCCCTAACCCCCCAATCGTCTTCACTTTTCTGTGTGCAGGTTGCAGGTACGCGGCTGAAATTGAAGATCTGGAATCCTTGTGCAGAGACGAACAGATCCCCCTTCGTTTCACGGATTTTTCGGAGGACCGTGGCACCAGGCACCATCGTCCTGACAAATTTTGCTCAAATTTGCAGGACAGTGCCGTATCGACATTTTACTGCTAATTCCAGGTCCGCAGCTTCATACTATATCCCTATCTCAGTTTATAAGCGAATCTTTGTCACTTTCTATGCATTCCTAGCTTAATTCTCCTATGCACATTCTTTACAAAAGAGGGTAGCCTTGCTGTCTTAACCCTTGAAACTCATTTAGCATCCAATCTTGCATTGTGTGGGATTGGATCTTGTGGGTTTCAACCCCTCTTTTGAATGTAAAGTCTCTCCCCTAAGTGAAAACCATCAACCCTAGTGAATCTCCCTTCTCTCTCCTTGGAGTTGGAAGAGGGGAGAGCAACTAGGGTTCGATCGTGATTTTCCACTTTACATTTTGGTGAACCCGACGTGAACATCCTTTCTGATTATTCATAGTTAGATCTGAAAATTGGATTCCTTGATTACATTTCCATGTTTGATCTTTGGCAAAATTTTAGAGGTTAATTGCATAAAAACCCTAAATTTTCTTTTTAAGTAATTAAACTTGTGAAATGTTTAATTGTTGATGCTTGTTTCAGATCTGCCCTTCTATTACAAATTATCAATTCATATTTGTGCTTTAATTCTGAAAATTAAGTGGTTAAGTGTCAAAACCCTAATTTTTGAAACCCTCTTGATTCAACCTTTGCCCGACAATTTCACTGATCAAAACATTTCCAAATCAGCTGTAACTTTGGATTCCGCAATAAAATCACAATATCTTTCATCCCTGAAAATTTGGAAAAAAGTTGCGAGGACCGTGTGCACTCCGAGCGCCATCATCCCCGACATTTTTTTCAAAATTTCGGGAGCGAGATCTTACTGTATTTTCCTGCTAAAATCCAGAATTTTGGCTGATTTTATCAATTATAACACTTTCAAAATTACAGTCAAAGTTGGTCTAGGGATTGCTTGGATTAACGCTTCTAAACATTTAAAAATCATCGAAATTGAAATTTTGTGTCAAAATTGTCTTCTTACTGTCCTAAATCTGAAAAGTGTGTTTGCATTCATTCGAAATTTCAGTGCTTTATTCAAATTCTTACAATTTGTGACTTTTGAAATTAAGTGCTTAATTACAACAACTTTAATTTCCGCTTTCAAAATTGAATTTTGCGTGAAATTGAGTCAATTTTTAAATTTCAAAAATTGCATTGCTTTTGGCATTACCTCTAAAATCATAAAATTCAAAATTTCAGTTTCCCTCTCTTTTCCAAAATTCAAATTTTGCATTTTTCGACAATCTTGGTAGGGTTCAATTTCGAGATTGCAACTTTAATTTGGCCTATCTACATATCGTAAAATCACTCAATTTTTTCAGACTAGCTCTAAAATCATCATACCTTTCATCCCTGCAAATTTTGAAAAAAGTTGCAAGGTTCGTGTTGCACTCCGAGCGCCATGGTCCCGGACATTTTCTCCGAAATTTCAGGAGACTGTTGTGATTGCATTTAACAGCTTAAATCCAGAAGATTGGCTGATTTTACTGAAAATTGCTACCTCTAAAATCAAAATCTTCTCTCTCTTTCTAGTGCATGAGTTTTACAACAATAAGCACTACTTACACTATTCCTGTTAGACGAAGCCGTAGAATTAAGTCTTTCCGAGGTTTAACTACTGAGGAGATGGAACATAATTTGAATAGCCTTTTTAACGAGGACATGGGTAATTCCTCTAATCCTCCTAATGATGAAGAAGCTCTCCATGAGGTTTCTGAAGAACAACTTTCGAAATTGGATAACCAATTTGATGATTTTCGACAATGGATGTCTCAAGAATACCCTGATAGTCAAGCTCTTCCTTTAATTGAGGGTCTAAAACGTATGCTTCGAAGTGATAAGAATGGAATTGATATTTTGCATGGTATTGCACACATTGTGGATTCGAATGTGATGCCTATGAAGAGTTGTGCTGAAAATTTGGGTTATACACAACCTCCTACTCAAGTCAATCATTCTTTTCCTTTGATGACTTCTATTGCTAGCGTACCTACCTTTACATCAAACATAATGGCTACTTCTACACAAGACATTCCTCCTGTGATCACCAGTCATGGGGGTAACCCTTCTTCTTCAATTAACCCTCTTCCTTCATTTAATCCAACTTCTTCATACATTCCTTCAATGAGTGTCCCTATTATATCTCCACAAATGAACATGACGCAAGGGGGCAATTCGTTTAACCATTCCATTCCTCCTTGTAGTGTTCCTCCTGTCCAATCATCTCCTATGACTAATTATCATAGAGTCCCACCACCTTACTCTCTACCTTCTTTCAATAACATAACACCTCCATCTCAATCTAACACATCTAATATGAATTCTTCGACTGAAGCGACCATTAACAATCTTGCACAAACTGTCTCTTCTTTACAGCAACAAATTGCCTCTATGAATCAATCTAAGTTTAGTGTGCCCACATTTGATGTTGCGAGCCCACTTTCTCTTGACATTGTTCGAGCTATCCCTCCTAAACATGTTGAAATCCCGCATTTGGAGCTATATAATGGTAAGGGTGATCCTCTAACACATGTTAAGACCTTTCAAACAATATGTACTGATTTTGCTTATGACCAAAGGTTGTTTGCAAAACTGTTCACTAGAACATTAAGAGACAAAGCCCTACAATGGTATTGCTCGTTGCCTTCTTATTCTATTACTTCTTTCGAACAACTTGCAAATGCTTTCATTCAACAATTTCAAAACAATATAAGTCCTAAAGTTACTTTGATTGATTTAATGCATTGTAAACAAGGTGTTAAAGAAAAAGTGACTGATTTCATTGGTAGATATAAGCATTTGTATGCTCAAATTTCTTTTCCAGTGCCTGACAATGATATTCAAAGAATCTTTATTTCTAATTTACAAAAAGATATTCGAGACAAACTCCTGTTTTCTGAGTTTACTTCTTTCCAACAGTTGTGCGCAACCCTTCACAATTATCAACTGACTGTGAGTCAAATGGAACAATCACATCCTATGGCTCTGAGTGATAAGGGTGATAGCAGTCAACAACCATTTGGGAAGTTTAAACCGAAGAGAGATTCCATCAAATTCAATGAAAACATCATCAACAACAATGTGAATGCAGCATCAGGTGTGCCTCCTATTTCTAAGTTTTTCAAGAAAGAAAGAAAGTATACTCCTTTGAATGAATCATTGCATAGTATTATGAATAAGTTATTGGAACAAAATGTGCTTACTCTTCCTCTTGTACGACAAATAGATCCTGCAAAGATTACTTCACCTTATTTTGATAACAAAGCTTTTTGTCAATTTCATCGTCAGCCTGGGCATGATACTGAAAAATGTTTTTCTTTAAAGGGTAAAATTCAAGATTTGATTGATAATAATACTATTTCTGTTTCTAGAGTGAATGATAAAGGCAATACATCTGTAGCTCCTCCTAATCAAAACCTTCAAATTTTCACTGATCCATTACATTCTCATACCTCTAATGCAATTGAGACTAATGATTCCTCTCTTTCATCTGATGGTCTTGTGTCTATGACTCCGAATGTGATTAACTTTGTAGAGCAGCAAGAAATCCCTAAAGAACCTTCCATCACATTTGATTCTAGTGAAACCATTAGAGCACCTGATGGTCCTTTATACATAGTTGCAAAAGTCAAGAATACACCTTGCCATGGAATTCTTATTGATCCTTCGTGCATGGTTAATGTTATCACTGAAGAATTTCTTTTTACTTTGCAATTGAATCAAGTGATTTATGACAAAACAGATGTGATTGTGAAATTATTTGATGCATTTTCTTCTCCTGCAATTGGTTCTATTACATTGCCTATTGAGGTCCATAACAAATCCCTTGATGTGAACTTTGCTATCATTCCATCTTCCGAACAATTTCGTGTGAAGCTTGGCTATCCTTGGCTATCTTCCATGAAAGCTATTGCTTCTCCTATTCACAAGTGTTTGAAATTTCCCCATAATGGTGAAGTTGTTACTGTCAATCATAGTCTCTTTAAACCAGTTGAAAGAACTTCTAGCATTCCTATTGATTACTTTTGGCCTAAACAATTCCAATCTCTTCCTCCGCGAAGTGATCATCTTTTCAAATCTTATCAAAAGTGGAAAATAGATATGATCCTATCTTTAAGTGAACCTAGAACACCTAAACTTGATATTCCTATCATTCTTGAGAAGGAAGTTCTTCCTTTGAAAGATAAAACTAATGTCTTTCCTCAAGAAGATTCCCAACCCATCCCTATGGATGTGACTATGTCTATATCTAATAAACTTCCTAAAAGTAGACCTATCCCTCCTCGTCATGATGGACTTGGTCTCCTTCCTAAACCAAAAATTCCTCCTTTATATGGAGCAGTTCCTCCTCCGTCCTTTTATAGAGAGAAGAGACCTTCTTCTTCTCCTATTGTCTAGCCTAAGAGACCACAACCTAAACACCCAAATGCTAAGGATGAGAACATTCCTCCTCCTCAATCTTCTCAACTTCCTACTAAGACTAGATGAAATCGTTCTGCATGTGAATGCCGACGAAAGCGTCATCTTAGAGCTCAAGCAGCTGCTTCTCAAACTTTGCAATCTCCAAAAACACCTTCAACAAGCATTATTCCATTTTCTCCTCAGCCGGAAATTGAGCCGAAATCTCCTAAACATAAGATGCATGATGGTTTTGATCCTGTGCGAGTTAAAGATCCTATTTTTATAAATCTTGATGATGATATAGATGAAAATGTTATTCATGATGAAAATGTTACTCCTCTTGCTTCTGATAGTGAATATGAACTTGTTGATATTGATAACCATTTATCTAATGAATTTTCTAAAGCACTTATCCTAGCTCCTAGACAAGAACAACGTGGCTCAGAACATGAACATAGCCCTTGTTTGGATCTTGTGATAGCTCCATCTGCTGTGTTGGATGTTCCTCCTCTAGCGTGTTCCCTGCCTTCCCGAAACATTGATCAATAAGATCGGGGGGTAGATGACGTGCTAGACTAGTTACATTAGCATAGCAGATTCTCTCCTCCTCTCTTTTGTTACTTCTTCTATATGTTACTCTCATTCTTCTATTTGTTGTCCTTAGTGTTGTCTACTTGAGGACGATGCAAAGCATTGAGATCTCTCGATCTCTCTCATGTTGACTCAAAAGACACATGTGTTCCCTTCTTCTAGGTGACCTTCCTTGATTGGGGAATGAAGAACAATTATGCATACATACATATGATATATATACATGAATTATCATACAGCATACTGACCCCGAGGAAAGCGAAGTCACCTCGTGCTTTGTGTTTTGTGTCTATTATCCTTAGGCTTATCTCACACTTGGGGGCTAAATCCTTGCGATAACGTGCTCCTTTCCTTTCTCATTTCTTATGTGTATCACTACGTTAAAACAATCACCCCCGGTGAGGCGTGTGCGATCGCCTTAACGTAGGGGGGCATACATCCCGTTCATATCTTTTCAAGATACTTGAAAATTTCTTGACAAACTTAGCTTTGCCTTGAAAATTTTTGGTATTTCTTTTGCATGACTCATAGTGAGGGAACCTTACTACTGACAGTCATGGTTCTCCCTTGTGATCTTCCCTTTTACTTTGTCAATCGAAGTCATAAGATCCTTAGTCCACTGGGGGCTTGGTGTGTCTTGCCTCCTTGACGTGGTGAAATTCTTTCAATGTTGTTTCCTTGTACTTTACCGGAAGTATGAGCATACATACTCCCGCTAAAGTGGGGGCTAAATGTAGCGTCCTAAAATTGCGACACTTGCAATTTTGACTACATTTCGGTCTTCACGATGGCGACGCAACACGCAACCTGAATGGAGACCCCGAAACCTGATTACGACACTGAAAACTGCATTTTCTAGCACCCTGGCCTGAACCTCCTTGCACCCTGCTGTCCCAGGAGGTGGGACCAGAGCGCCCAGCGCCCTGGTCCTTCAGCGCCCTGGTCCCCAGGACCATGGCGCCCAGCGCCCTGGTCCCAGGGTCCTATTTTGGGCCCGGTCTCCTATGGGGTCTCGGGTCTTTTTGTTTGCAAATTGGAAATTAAACTTTCCTGGTCGGCCTAAGGTCGGGAAAATCAGTCTATCAGCCCTAAATGACAAGTATATAAACTACATTTTTCTCTCTCATTTGGCATAAATGCATGAGAAGGACATATGTATACAAGCGTGGAAACTATACTCAAACATTCAAGCATTCAAGCATTCAAGCATTCGTTCTAAGTCTCCATTCAAGGCTAAGTGTTGCATTCAAGTCAAGGATTCAACCATTGAAGAGGAGATCACATACTACATGCTACAACATACAACATACAACATCTATACCTTCGCACATAAGGATACAAACATCCTTAGAACAAGGTATTAGTACTTGTTTTACATACATTTACATTTACAGCACTTGCTCATTTCTTGGTTAATTCCAAAACTGGGGTTTGACCTAAAGGCAAACCCCTAATCCCTAACTCCCCAATCGTCTTCGCTTTTCTGTGTGTAGGTTGCAGGTACGTGGCTGAAATTGAAGATCTGGAATCCTTGTGCAGAGACGAACAGATCCCCCTTCGTTTCGCGGATTTTTCGGAGGACCGTGGCGCCGGGCGCCATCGTCCCGACAACTTTTGCTCAAATTTGCAGGATAGCGCCGTATCGACATTTTACTGCTAATTCCAGGTCCGCAGCTTCATATTGTATCCCTATCTCAGTTTATAAGCGAATCTTTGTCACTTTCTATGCATTCCTAGCTTAATTCTCCTATGCACATTCTTTACAAAAGAGGGTAGCCTTGCTGTCTTAACCCTTGAAACTCATTTAGCATCCAATCTTGCATTGTGTGGGATTGGATCTTGTGGGTTTCAACCCCTCTTTTGAATGTAAAGTCTCTCCCCTAAGTGAAAACCATCAACCCTAGTGAATCTCCCTTCTCTCTCCTTGGAATTGGAAGAGGGGAGAGCAACTAGGGTTCGATCGCGATTTTCCGCTTTACACCGAGCATACTCTAGAAGAGTATATTTCTTAGTGGGTCCGAAATCTCACAGTGGTTTTTCCCTATTTGGGTTTCCACGTTAAATCTGGTGTTATATGTGTTATGATGATTATGTGTTTATGAGTTAGCATGTTTAGCAGTTTTTGGTTATATTGCTGAAGTTTAAGTTACCGAGGTTGAATTTGTTGAAAATCTTGAAGATTAAGTTTGTATGTTTCACCCCCGCTCTCATCTTGTTAGCTATTGGCATCAGAACTTTACAATTGGTATCAGAGCTTTGGACTCTGGATGAAAAGTTTAAAGGTACTTGAGGCAAAGATCCGAAGATGTATAAAAGGGATGCACCAAAGTTGAACAAGTCAAGTTTCTCCACATGGCAGAAAAGGATGAAGCTGCATTTATCAGGAATTGGAGAATATGCAACATATTATTTGGAGAATGATTATATACCACCAAGCACCAACCCGATGACCTTGGAAGAGATAAAGGCAAAGTAATAACATATTCAAGCTATGATTGAAATAACATCATCACTGAATGACTCAGAGTTTAATGATCTAGAAGGTTGTAATGATGCAAAAGCAATGTGGACCAAGCTTATATTTGTGTACAGCGGTGATGAACATGTCCAAAGAGAAAAAGTAGATAGTCTAAGAGGACAACTTGAATCCATGAGAATGAATGAAGGTGAGAACATAACCCAATATAGTACAAGGTTAAAGGAGACTGTCAATCAAATCAAAGGAGTAGGAGGAACTATTGAAGAAAACGATGTAACAAGTAAGTTGCTTAGAACACTTCTACTAGCTTATGCCATTCGAGTCTCTGCAATCAATGAATTGAGGTCTGTACCTAACATGCTAGTTTCTTTGGATGCTACTTTTGGTAAGCTACATGAATTTGAGTTAAGTAATTTTGATAATAGTGGGTCTTCAGTAAATAAAGTAGAATCTGCATTCAATTCTTTTCATATTGATGAATCTGATGATTACAATGATAGAATGAGTAATTACTCTGAAGGGAATCATAGTGGAGCAAGTGAAAGATTTCGTAAGAACATGGAAGAAGTACACAAACTGTATGAGGAAATCAAGAAGCAAGAAGAGTTTGAAGCATTATTAGCCAGAAGGTTACCGAGAGACAAAGGCAAGTATAAAGGAAAGCTACCTTTAAAATGTTTCAATTGTGATAAAATAGGTCATATGGCTTCTAACTGTCCTGACAAAGAATCTAGTGAAAATAGTGAATACTGAGATAACAGGCAAAAAGACAACCAATACAGAGGACACCAAGACTTCAGAAGGAGAGATAGAAAGACATGCCTAGTAGCTGATGAGGAATCCAACGATGATCAATGTGATGAAACTGATACAAAGGAAGTTGTTTATGTGGCTATTAAAGATGGATTAGATGAAGAAAGGTATGAAGAAAAATCCCTAATATCTCACATAAATAATAATGATTCTTAGATCATAGACAGTGGATGCTCACATCACATGACAGGTGATAAACACAAGTTTGTTAAATTAGAAGACTATGATGGAGGCTATGTAAGATTTGGTAATGATGCACCATGTCCGGTGAAAGGTAAAGGATCTATAACACTTCTTGACAATGCTAAATGTGATGATGTATACTGGGTTGAAGGTTTGAAATACAATTTGTTGAGTGTAGCACAACTAAACAATATAGGATACCGAATAGAATTTCAGAAAGGAATTGTCAAAGTTCATGACAAGCATGGAAAGTTAGTTGCTACCGGGACACAAACAAAAGGTAATACATTTCATCTTGACTCAAATCGGAACAAGTGTCTTTATGTTAAGATAGATGATACTTGGTTATGGCATAAAAGGTTTTGTCATGTAAATTTTGATAATCTGATCAAAATAAGTAAGATGCACCGAGTAAGAGGTCTACTAAGTTTGGAAAAACTTGAGAATGCTATGTGTCGAGGATGCCAGATGGGTAAGATGTCAAGATCAGGCTTTACAAGTAAGTCCTACACTTCTAAAGGAATTTTAGATCTAGTACGCACTGATCTTTGTGGTCCCATGAAAGTTCAAAGTTATTATGGTGATAAATATTTCATATTATTTGTGGATGATTACTCAAGGATGATGTCAGTTATGTTTTTAAAAGAAAAATTAGAAGATTTTCAAATGTTTAAATAGTACAAGGCAAGAGTTGAAAATGAAACAGGAAGACAACTGAAATGTCTTAGATCTGATAGAGGAGAAGAGTTCACTTCTGATTGAATTTAACTTATTCTGCAATGATCATAGTATAAAAAGGCAAGTGTCTGCACCAAGAACACCACAACAAAATGGGATAGCTGAGAGAAGAAACAGATCAATTGTAGATTGTGCCAGTACCCTAATGATAGAAAAGAGGGTACCTCAAACATTTTGGAGAGAAGCAATTAGCACTGCTGTTTACACCCTGAACCGAGTACAACTGAAGAAAGGAACTATGAAGACACCATATGAGATCTGGTATGAAAAGAAACTTAATGTAAGTTATTTTAAAATCTTTGGAAGTAGATGTTATGTTCACAAAGATGACGGAAATTGAAAGTTTGATTAGAAAAGTGAGGAAGGAACATTTCTTGGTTATTCTTCTGGAAGTAGATCATTTAAATGTCTGATCAAATCATCTAAAAAATAGTGGAAAGTGCAAATGTGAAAATTGATGAATTTGCATAAAGAAATGATGAAGGAAATTCCAAAGAACTAGAAAATTATGAAGAATTTGTTTATGTTCAACCGAGAAGTCCTACCAAGAAAGTTGCTGAAGAAAATGAAGATAATGTCCAGAACCCGAGTGATGAAGATCATACAGAGCCTACTGAGCCTATATTAGCCAAATATGTTAGAAGACATCATTCATCAAGTCAAATTATAGGAGATAAGGATGATCCAGTGATGACAAGGAACAAACTGAGATAGTACACATGTCTGATATCTGGATTTGAAGCAAGAATAGTAAAAGAGGCATTTAACAGTGAAGATTGGGTAAATGCTATGACAGAAGAGATTGATGAAATCAAGAAGAATGACACATGGACACTGATCCTAAGACCGAAGGACAAAAATGTAATCAGTATAAAGTGGATTTTTAAAAACAAGCTAAGAAAAAGATGAGGTCATATCGAAACAAAGCAAGACTAGTTTGTAAAGGTTATGCTCAAGAAGAAGGAATAGATTATGGTAAGACTTTTTCACTTGTGGCTAGACTTGAGGGAGTAAGAACATTGTTGGCATATGCTGCTTTCAAAAATTTCAAGGTATATCAAATGGATGTTAAATCTGCATTTTTGAATGGTATACTAGAAGAAGAAGTTTACATTGAACAACCTGAAGGATTTGTTGAAGATAGGAGTAAAGATCAGGTATGTAAATTAAACAAAGCTTTATATGGTCTGAAACAAGCACCTAGAGCATGGTATGAGAGACTGCACTCTTACCTAATCAAGATTGGTTTTATAAGGACAAGTGAAAACAATAATATGTACATGAAGAATGATGAGGACAATGGAATACTGATCTCAGCTATATTTGTTGATGACATTATATTTTGTGGAGATGACTCTCTATGCAAAAACTTTGGTAATGAAATGTGCAAAGAATTTGAGATGTCAATAATCGGTGAGATAAAGTATTTTATAGGTTTACAGATACTGCAAATGAAAGATGAGATTTTCATTACTCAATCCAAGTACGTAAAGGAAATCTTGAAGAAATTTGGAATGGAGGATTCTAAACCTGTAAGTACTCCTATGACTACCAACTATAAACTATCAAAGAATGATGAATCTGCATCTATTGATGAGACACTTAACCGATCTATGATTGGAAAGTTACAATCTGTTGTACATAGTAGATCGGATATAGCACATGCAGTAGGTATTGTTGCAAGATTTTCTACAGATCCCAAGGAATCGCATATGACAACAATCAAGAGAATTTTCAGATACTTGAGAGGCACTGAAGATTATGGCTTAGTATATGAAAAGAGAAATGATTTTGATTTAAAAGTTTATACTGATGCTGATTGGGTAGGGAACATTGATGACCAGAAAAGCACAAGTGGTGGAGCTTTCTTCTTAGGAAACATACTAGTAAGTTGGCTTAGCAAGAAACAAGGATGCATTTCACAATCAACAGCTGAAGCTAAATATGTTGTTGCAGCATTGAATTGCACAAATATAGCATGGATCAAACAACTGTTGGAAGGTATAAATGAAAAGGTTACCGAGCCAGTAACTATATTCTGTGATAATACTAGTGCCATTAACAGTTCAAAGAATCTGGTAATGCACTCTAAGACAAAGCATATATCTATAAAGTATCATTATCTCAGAGAAGAAGTTCAAGAAAAGAAAGTTGTGCTGGAATATATTAGTTCAAAGGAACAAATTGTAGACATCTTCACAAAGCCATTGCCAAGGGACACTTTTGAGTATCTTAGAAGCAAGTTAGGGGTCCTACCCCTATCTTCTACTCACTGACAGAGTTTTGTGAAAGCATTAATTCAATGAATCTACAGAATATTATGTGTGGATTGATGTTGATTTACACACTTTAGAAGGTTTTCTAAAGGTGTGCAGGAAATAGTGAATAGAGACTAGTTGCTCTGACCGAGACTGAAATGATACGTGTGTAACACAGCAAAAGCAAGCACTTCACAGCAGAAGAGTTCATGATTTAGTTCTTTTACTTTTTGGCATTGTTGTCAAAGGGGGAGAAGACTAAATGGTAAAGTCCTAAATGATGAAAATAACAAAAAACTAATGACAGGGGGAGAAAATCAGTGCAAAAAGGAGAAGTCTAACAACAATCTGAATCCGAATCAATTTGAATATCTTGTTGGTATTACCATTTAATTGTTGGTTTTTCCATCAATGCCAAAGGGGGAGATTGTTGGCATTTCAGTAGAAAGAAAGATTGTTAGCATTTTAATAAGGATATTGAGAAGGTTGTTGGAGATTATTGATATAACTGAAGAAGGATGTTTACTATCTTAATAATATTGTTTTGTCATTGATGTCAAGAAATTGATTTTCTGATTTAGTATGATGTTGCCATATCTTAAGAAGTATGTTTTGATGAGTATTAAGTGGTCGGTAAGTGACACAGAAAGAATGTGATGAATAAGGGGAGAAATAAGTTATTCAATGGGCAACTACTACCGAGTTAGACAATGATGAGATCATGATGTTTAGATTGTTTTTATATCCTACAAATGTTGTTGATTGTAAGGTTAATACTATACTATGTCACCGAGCAAAGAACCTAGTCGGTAAACCCTAAGGTTATCGATATCGGTTAATGAAGGCAGAATGACTACCGAGTGAAGTTCAGTATTTACCGAGTTGCAACCAAGTTATGACAGATTGTATTGGATGAATACAAGCATTATTTAATGAAGGACAATGATGAGCTGGAGTTGATTAAATGATTGGTATGCCGTGCATGAAGTTTGTTAAGGATCTATGACAATGGAAGATCTACAACTCAGATTGAATCACAATAACCTTGTGCAAGTTCCAAGAAAGGAATGCAAGTCCCTAGGCAATGTAAAACATTTTCAGATCGAAGGATACATTGAACCTAGTCAAGTTTGAAGATCTGATGGCTAAGATTGATCATGGGAAATGTGATCAAGGAGATTAAGCGGTTAGAATTGTTTATAAATAAGGAATTGTTGATAAACAATGCATGCGGGTAAATGTATGCACAGTGATGCTATAGAAGAGATTACCGAGCACTGAATCTTGAAGATCTGATTGAAGAACAGATTGTGAAGCCTAGCAGAGGACTAGATAAGTCCTATGACAAGATTGTTTTGAGCAAATAAGAATTTGCTTTAGCATTTTGGATGTGAAGTTGTAGATATATTTATTACTGTTGTTTATTTTGTAAGTGATTGGAAATCTCTTAACCGAGTGGACCTAATAGTCTTATTTGTAAATCCTCTAGCAAGGTAACATTCTAAATGAGTGTTTGAAATCCTTTAACAAGGTCACTTCTAACAAAGTGAAGATCCTAATAGATTTGAGGGAAATCCCTTAACCGGGTCACATCTAGCAATTTGTTTGTAATCTTTAACAGGATTTGCTTTTAACTGAGCATACTCTACAAGAGTATATTTCTTAGTGGGTACAAAATCCCATAGTGGTTTTTCCCTATTTGGGTTTCCACGTTAAATGTGGTGTTATATGTGTTATGATGATTATGTGTTTATGAGTTAGCATATTTAGCAATTTTTGGTTATATTGCTGAAGTTTAAGTTATCGAGGTTGAATCTGTTGAAAATATTGAAGATTAAGTTTGTATGACTCACCCCCCCCTCTCATCTTGTTAGCTATTGACATTAGATCTTTACAACCTGACATGGGGTCAAACATCGACACAAAACTCTAACCACCAACTTGTGCCACGACACAAACTAACTAGGTAGACAACTTAAGCCTAGAGTACATGAAGAGGGAAACACATGTCATCTCCAACAACTTTCCATTGGGATAAGACACGCTCAGACATGTGAGACCAAGTGGAGTCAATGTCTAATAAATGAAATCATGCATCCACCACTAAACACAATACAACATATATACAACACATATACATCATAAATGATAAGGCAAGTGATAAATAATTACAATGTCATATCATGCTTGCAATGAGTATTATGGCATCGTCCTTATCACGAAAACACTAGAAGACAATCACAATCATTGAAGAATCAACTCAATCATCATAATCATAGAGTAGGGTTAGCGTAATCATAATTTCATCAAAATACCATAAGCAATATGATCCATCATGAATAATGAACACATAAATTGTCAAATATAGGTCCATCATCAATATAGTCTAAGGTGTATTAATCATCCACATAAGTCATCAAATAGCATATGTCCATATAAGTATCTAGCATCATCAATATCATATGGGATAGAAATAGAGTCATAAACATGAATCAAAATATCACATAAGAGTCCATATATGTCTATCAATGCAAAAATCAAAATACAAGTCCAAGAGGGACACTACAAAATGAATACCAGAAAAGGTGCAACTGTAAGAAATGTTGGGTTCACCAAAATGTAATGTGGTAAATGGGATTCACTAATTTAAACATGAAAACTAGCAATCAAACCCAATCCCACAAATTACATCGTAGAACAATCAATAGGCCCAAGTACAAACCCTTGAGAGAGTTAGAAATAATGATTCGTTTCTTTTTTTATTTGATTGATTGGATAAGTTAGATGCAAATAGCTAGGCTAAATAGTGCAAAAGTGGCAATAATCAACATAGACAAAAAAATATAGAATTGATAATCAAAGAGCAAACCTTAATCTAGAAAGGGGATGTAAAGTGAAACCTTTCACATAAATATGAGCTCAAAATGGGTGGACTATGTGGCTAGGCACCATAGTCCTTATAGGTGTCCATGTGCATAACAGGGGTCAAAATGGTCTTAGGAGCTCCAAAATTCCTTTTGGTCAACTTTCAGGTCAATATACTTGGACCATAATGCTAAGAGCCCTAGTCTAGGTGGACTATGTAGCTAGGTGCCTTAGTTTTCCTCTTTTCTATTGAAATTATTTTGTTTCCCTTGTCTTTGTATGTATTGTGCTCATGTATACTCAGTTTGAACCTTAAAACTATTTTTGAGCCTGCAAATGTACAAGAGTAGAGAAAAATGGTGTTGGGTTATATAAGAGTTTTCCTTAGTTAAAAACCATGTTGGAATCGACTCTACAACAATGATGATTGGGAAGGAAATAGAAATATGAAGTAAATATGCTAAACTTGAAATGATGTTACCTCAAGATTAAAAAATGATATTGATGATCCAATTCTCTTAGGATAAGTCTTCCAATGTGTGTTGATACAATAACATTATGAATAATTAAAAATACAATCATGAAAACATAATTGAAGATGCCTTATTGGATCTTACTTCTCCTTGAACTTGTATTTGATTTTTGAAGAATAATAATTTCTCTTAGAATGAAACTTGTAGATGATCAAAATGAATCAAGGATGATGTCTTATATAGGGTTCTCAAGGTAAATTCACCTTTTGGCTAACTTAAAATAATCATTTTCCAATTTTAAGGATAAATATGAAAATGACAAAGATGACACTTTATCCTCCAAAAATTTTAGCCAAACAACATCAGATTATGTGGCTTTGCCACATAGTCTTGACAAAATGGGCCCAAATTTTAAGGGTTGTGAGATAATAGGGCCTTGATACCATATCTATAATTTATATGAACAATGAAAATATTAAAGTGGGGGAAAATGTGCTTTGAAATTTAAAATGATATAGAAGAAAGGGAACTCTTATAGTAAGGACTCAAATATAAATGTATTGATGTTTTAAATTAAAATAGGACTCATAATATTGAATCAAGAATCAATTCATGGCAAGAAAACTGTTGAGCACTACCAGATGCTGAGAGCATGGTGGGTGAATCAACATAGATGAAAATGTAATCAAAATTAACATTTTAATTTAAATCTTATTCCTGTAATGGTGAAAATTAGGGTTTCCACAATTGGATGTAGTAGAAACCACTAATTTTTCTTAAGGACCATTACAATAGGGAAGGATACGAATTTGATAGATCAAAATCTAGTATATCTAGATTCTAATCAAATTCCAATGGGATTTTAAACATGCCTCTTCTTTCTCTTAAGTTGAGTTGAAATGTTGAATATGCTAAAATTAGGGTAAATATGATGAAATCGAAGTAAAAATGCATGAACAGTGAGCTACAGTCGTCAGATCAAGCCACAAACCTGGATATGAGGAATATAAGTGTATTAAGACTTATTCCCTGAAGGAGCTTTTGATTTGTTGGGACTGTGGTGGTGGTTGCCTTGGTCCTCAATCACAGCTCCATACCTATTTCCTACACATAGAAAGAAGGGGAAATAGGTTGGGAATAGGGGTTTGCCTAAGTCAAACCTCGGTTTAGGAATTAATCTCGAATGAAATATTGCAAATATTGAAATAAACAATGGAAAGATATACCTTAGATCTACAATGACTGATAATGATGCTTTTCCTCTTCATTTAATCACATATATTATATGAAATGGAATGAACAGGACAAAACCCTAATCACACACACATGCTTGCATATGAATGATATAATTTTTATCCATAATGGGTGAATAAAGAATATGCAACCTTGAAGACCTCTGGAAATACTTGATGATGAATGCTTCAATGCTTTAGGTCAAATATTTATGATTCTTGGAGTCTTAGATTCAAAATGAGTTGAGAAGGATGCCTTATATAGGTGTATGCTTAGAGTGTTGCACTTGCATAATAGACACAAAGAATCCAAACATACCAATGGACCATTGCATTAGAGATCAAAATTAATCAAAACATGTTAGTTAACCAAATCCTCTCAAGGTTGTCTCATTGTCCTCTATCTCCAAGTATCTTCAAGATTCAAGGTGGCCCTCACTTAGAAGAGCACTTGATCTTTAAGATGACTACCTAAAGAGCACAATTTGAATGATAACTATAATCAAAATGGATGCAACTGAGATCCTAGTTGATTAAATGATTGAAACTAATGATATGACGATGATATACAAAATTGAGTTGTGTTTCCAAATTGAAGAAGTAAGTGATCTAATTAAGCTAAGATGAAGATGATAATGCTATGAAATTGATGTGCAATTAAGATATAATGATTGATCTAAAACATGATAAAATCTATCTATGATGTGATTAAGATGGCCTAATACTTAAGAGAGGCATAATGAGAGCTCCTTGATAACCTGCAAAACAACTATATTATGGATGCATGAAAGTGGATATTGGGATCCTTTGATATGAGACAAGGGCTCATCTTATAGAGTTGAAGGCTTAGAAATGGATGACCAAGATTTCTTACCAATCAAGGATCAAGATTGAAGGAGGAATGTGGTCCCAAGTTGGAAGGCTTAGAATTGTGACAAGGGGGAGAGGGTGAGGATTAATGTGGTACCATGAGTGTGGTACCAGATTTCAAGCTTAGCCTTGTGACAAGTGTCACAAGGGAGAGTGGGGTGAAAAGTCAATGTGGTCCCACATTGGGAAAAGGGGGATATGTGCTCACACATGTGTGAGAAACCTTAGGAAGCTCAAGTGGATTAATTAAGTAAATGAGGATATTAGATAGGTTCTAGAAGGATATTAAGATGCCAATGAGAAATGTAGGATTTTGCAAGTGGGGGGGATAATAGGTATTTTTTAAAATAAAATAAAATGTTTATTTTAGCCAAAAAGGTGCAACTTGCATTTGTAGGATTTTGCAAGTGGGGGGAGGGGTTATTTACAAATAAATAATGATTTATTTAAATGCAAGGGGATTTTTAATTAAATGTAAATTAAATTAAAAGGGAAAAGTCTATTAATTAAATAAATAAGATCTATTCAATTAAGTGGTTAAAGGGTACTTAATCAAACCTTAGTTTAATTAGTGGGTTAGATTAGAAGAAAGGGTAATTAATCAAATCTATAATTTGATTAATAAGTCAATTAGAAGAATAGGGATATTAATTAAACCTTAGTGTAATTAATAGGTGATTAACTGATGATTAAATGAATAAAATCAATTTAATTAGTTGTGCCAGTTTTAGGTGTCTAGATTTTGCTCCTCTTTGAGTTAACATGTGACCACATGTTGATTGAAAGAAAAATGCTCAATATGTTGATATTGGCATTCTACACTCATATGAGAATAGTTGATGTTGTCATTTATGGCAACCAACTCATAACCAATCGACAATAGGTTTCTACATGCACCAACATCACAAACTTCATGCATTGGCAGACACTGGCATCGATAGGCACTTAAACTGACATTCAGATTACATTGGAAACAAAGATTACAGTTGACTTGGTATATTGTAAAAGACTCATATATGTATGAGATCTTATAGGTCATTTTGTTGTGAAAATAGTAGTAGTATGGTGAAATGAATAGGAAATTATTGTATAAGGTGATATAGTGGACAATGAAGGTTTTGGTTAATGACTGAGCTTAAACCAGTACTGAACCTGGCATTAGAGATACTATTTTGAGTCATACATTGTATTGGATTTGATTATGCATTTTGTAGTCAGTGAGACTCTTCATTGAGCAGTGAGCTCTTGGTTGTTGGCCTCCCTGCATGTGCAGGCCCCTATTGTAAGTAGTATTTATTCATTGACCAGTGAGTAAATATTGTGGGTTACAAATCCCACTGAGGTTTTTCCCACACCGAGTTTCCTCATTAGAATATCTTGTGTTATGGTGTGTTTCTATGTTGTCTCTGCTATTTCTGTTTACTGCATTAATTCTTGTTTACCGGTACACTGTTTTGGGTTGCAAAGTTCAAAATAAGTTTAAATATTCTGCTAACCGATTAGACACTAATTCACCCCCCCTCTTAGTGTCTTTGGGACTGTCATTGAATCTAACAATTGGTATCAGATCTTGGTCCTCTATTTGCAAAAGCCTAACAACTTGAGGAAGATTCTGAAACTGGTACATATGGAGAACTTAAGAAAAAGATTGGAAGGAGCTCTTGAAGATTTTGATGCAGAAAAATTGAAGAATATCAAACTTGAAGATGATCTGAGGATTGCATAGGAATTCATTAAGGGACTTCAGGAGAACCTGGTTATAGCATAAAATAAGAGAAAGGAACTTCATGAGAAAATGCAGAATGATGATGATGAAAAGGAAACTCTTAGAGACATTGCAGATAAGTTGAGACAAGAAAACACTAATATGAAGAATGAAATGCAAGATATGACTATGAGGTTATGTAAGGATATTGAAGATAGGAAGAAGAATGAAGAAGACTTGACTAGGAGACTTAATGATGCGGAAAATGAAAATTTGAGACTTAATCATGAGAATGATATGCTAAAGATAAATCTAATTCACATGCAACATGATAAGGAGGAGTTTGCAAGAAAAGTTGGAATTCTGGAAAATGAGTTGATCACTACAAATGAACACAAAGACAAATTCAAGAAAAGTTCAAAAAGGATTGATGATATGCTGAAAAGACAGAAACCTGATGGAGATACAAATGGACTTGGATTTGAAAATGGAGAAAGTTTCGGTACTGCAAATAATCATGATCACAGTAAACCGATAAGACAACCTAATGCTTATAAATTTAATGGAAAATGTTTTAATTGCAACAAGTTTGGTCATAGAGAAAATCAGTGCAGATTTAGAAATAATCAGAATAACTCACTCACCGGTCAATGTTCCAAATGCAACAAAGTTGGTCATAATTCAGAAAATTGTAGAATGAATGTGAAATGCTATGTTTGTGGTAGATTTGGGCATTTATCTAATTAATGCAGAACACAAACTAGTCAAGGATATGGAAAGGCTATTCAGAGGAATAATGTAACTTGTTATGCATGTAACAAGATTGGACATATTGCAAAATTCTGTAGAAGCAAGAATACACCGACAAACAATAAAGGATCTAGTTTGAAGGGAAAAGAAAAGGTAGATGAAGTAAAGCAAGAATTTTCAAAACAATGGATTAAGAAGAGTGATCAGAGATCTGATGAATCTGTCTCTGCACCGGTAGAACAGAGTAACCCTCCACTGGTAGGAGATTCTTCATCTAACTGAGGAATAACCTTTAGGGGGTATTGCAACAAGTTGAAAATCATGCATTCTACCCTCGGTTGATGGTGAGAAGATACATTTATTCTTTATCGACAGATGTGTTAAATTTTCACTTAACCGACGAGCATTTAATGCGGTTGTTGGAAGATATTTCATTTTATAGCACCAAAAATCCCTCACTTTTGACTCACCGAGCATCCAAATAATTAGAGAGTGCGAAACTGAGCATGGGCATTCTAAGGCGAAGCTGCGAAGTGACTTTCAGGCATTCAAATAATTTCAGCTAAGAGGTATTTATCAAATGGAAACCTCATCCTCTATTCCTGAGTTTATTGCAAACCCTACCATTGTTGAAAACGTCAAATGCCCTAGACCCACGCTTAAGATTATCCCTGAGATTGCAAAGCAAGATGATTCTATCAGAGCTTTTTCAAAAATTCTGATGGGTGTAGCAATTGCTGAAGACCCTAGAATCTACATACATTGCAACATAGAAGACCTAGGGACTGAGGATTTAAAGAAAATGTTTAATGAGGTTATTACCGATGAATAAGGTGTGATTAAACCTGAACATAAGATTGTGGAAGACTTAGGTTTTGTAGAAATTCTGAACATTCCCGTATTTCTGAAGGAAGTCATAAGACTTGTATTGAGCAGATTCCATGGAGAATTCATGTGGTTAGAGTCAGTTTGCAAGATATCTAAGGAAGAAATTAAGGCAGTTACAGGTTTACCTTCAACCGGTAGGAGGCCTGATAAAACCAATAAAATACCTGACAAGGGAGTTATGGAGTTAACCAGAGCCACATATGATAACATATCACTTAGAGTCAATGATGTTAATGATATAAATGTGAGATATGTGAGTATGATACTAGGATATAAAACAACACATGCAAATAGACTAAATTCGGTTTCTAGCCTTTGTATTCATAGTGCATATGAGATGGTGAACAATAATGTTAAGATTGATGTTTGTGAATGGCTTAAAGATGAACTGATTGACAACATGAAGAAGATTAAGAGACATAAGAAAGGTAATTTCCATTTTGGGAACCAACTAGTATGCTTGATGCTATACTTTACCAAAGAGATACTTGATATAGGTCACAAAGATTTTGGTTATGACATCCCGGTAGGCAAACGGATTCAGGAAGCTTTCACCGGTATGGGCACTGAAAATAATAAGAACATTATAGATTACTTCAAAACATTTCAAACTAAGATGAGAGCAAGAGAGAGATTACCGCAAAGCATAATTGATAAGTATGACAAGAAAATTTGTTTTGTCATTAAGCGAGATGAGACTTGGATGGAAGAAGTAAGCCCTAGAACTATTTGGGTTACTGAGATGGGTTATGAGGTAGACCTACCTATTCTGGAGACATATGCAAAAGCTCTACTTGATGCACCAAGGGAGCCATCTGAGAAATTCTTTGGTAGTGCTAAAACAATTGAGAGTAATGTATCTATGCTAAAGAGGAGAAAAAGAAGAGAAAAATTTATCAGAGATGCATCTAAGAAGGTCAACGAAATTAAGGAAAATGTCATGAATATCAGTGGTATATTAGCTAGTGAGCTTGAAGGACTGCAACCAGAAGCACATATTTCATGGGTTGTAACATCTTCTGATACTGACGATGGGAAGGCAAATGAGTTTAAAAGAGATGAAAGGAAGAAGAGAAAACCCTCACTAGTACCCTCTCCTTCACCTAAAAGGCCTAGGACACTAAGGAAGAAGCAGCAGGCAGTTAGGGAACCTCAGAAGAAACTTACACCAAAGAAGAAACATACACCAATTACCCCCAGATTGGATGATCTACTGGATGAGATAACACAAGAAGGCAATCTGGTAAATGTGAACAAAATGTATAATTCTTTTAAGGATCTTGACAAAGAAACTATTGAAGAAAGCATCATCTTACATTTGGATATTTACAAGAAAGTTTTGATAGAAGTAATTGATGACTTACCTAATGACTTATACATGATATTAGAAGCTAAAAGACTATCTATGATGGAACTAGATAAGAAGTTGAAAGTTGGAGCACTTTTGGCTGTACATCCGGTAAACTCTAAAGAAGTGATAGATGAGCTTATATCTAAAGTAAACTGGTCAGTATTTGTCAGTGGACATCATCAAGTAAGCCTGATGGCTAGAAGAGTTAAGGAAATTGCATATGAGACTGTAGATAAATGGGAGATATTTTTTGTTGAGAAGGAAAAGCAAGAGGAAAGAAATAGACTGAAAGTGGAAAAGACATTCAAGGTATATCAGAAAGATAAAGGAAAATGTAAAGTAGGTGGTGTACCTACTATAAAAGTAATAGATAACATACCTCCACTAGGTCAAAACATCCCTCCATTAACTTCAACATCACTGGTACATACAGCTAATCCACTAGATATGGCTACTGAAGGTATAACTCATGATCATACTAACCCAGAGTCAGAAATACTTTTTACAATGAATGTAGGTACACATAACATAAACATTGTTGTGGATAAAGAGACCATAGAGGTTAAGGTAGATGATATTAAGGGTAGCAATATCTCTGAGATACTGGCACACACTGTTGACTCTCAGGAAACTGGGATATTGACACAAGATAAGCAACCGGAAACTGAGAAACCAACAGAGGTCAAGACAACTAACACAGAGCAACCAAAATTAGAGAAACCATGTTGAGTCTAGGAAACTAGCAGTTGCAGAGGTTCTTAATCAAACAAAGAAACCATCAAAGGTAGAGGTACAAACACAGACAAATCCACTTGAAGAAAATGTAAGTAAAGTGGAAGCATATGATGGAAATAAAGAGGATATAGTGAAGGTAATTGGACAAACATCTGTTGAGAAGAAACCCATAGCAGAAATGAGCACATCTACAGATGAATTTAGACCTACTAACATAACAAAGGTTATATTAGATTCTATCAAGAGGATAATTGATTGCAATACCTTATCATTTAAGGCAATTGATAACACATTTCCTGTTCTGAAGATGATTCCACCTAATTGTTAGGTAGATCACATTAATGATTCTATAGGTAAATTAGACACATTGTCCAAATTCATTGTTGATAATGTAATAAACATAGATAAGGTGAATGAGGATATCATTAAGGAGAGAGTTGACAAAGATAAAAATACATTCTTTGAGAACACTATAAAGAATTGTACTGATTACTTGGACACACTTTTCCCGGTACTCAATTCTACAATTTTGGAGTATAAGGAGTTATATAGAGAAGCATGTAAACCACACTGTTTGACAAAGGACATTGATGAGGAAATTAAAAAGACACAGAAAGAGATTGATGATATTGCAGATAACATGATAGGTTCATCTGGACTTTTATCAATTTTTGAGTAGGAAATGATAGTTTTTGAGGAGAAGTTGGAGAAACTTGAGAAAGAGAAGGCATGAATAAGGTCCAAAGCTCGGGAACTGAAGAATAAACTTGGTCCAAGGTTGGATAGTCTGATTACTTAGAGAATTGAATTATCTAAGGTAACAGTTCAAGGAGAACGATCACCGGACCAACAAATGTACTATCTCACCGGTATGATCTAGCAGACTGAGGCAACTCTAAATGACAGCAACAAGTTTATGTAGAGTTTGAATCTAGTTTTGGCAAACATCTTTCAGATTGTAACCAACCAGTTATAGACCTTTAGGTAGTATTTTTGTACTCTTTTGGTATTATTTATGACATCCTTTGTCATTGATGTCAAAGGGGGAGTAGTGCAGAGAAAAATGCATGTACAGAGGAGATCACTTGCTTAGGGGGAGCATATCTTTTTGGATTTTAGTTTTGGATAACAGTTTTACATTTTTCTCATAAATTTTTCCATCAATGCCAAAGGGGGAGATTGTTGGCATTCTACACTCATATGAGAATAGTTGATGTTGTCATTGATGGCAACCAATTGGCAACCAACCGGCAATAGGTTTCTACATTCACCGACATCACAAACTTCATGCATTGGCAGGCACTTACACTGACATTCAGATTACATAGGCAAAAAATTATACCAGCACTTAGGCCGACATGGGATGAACTTTTGTTTATTGTAATATAATTATCTTTTGTAAAGCCGACTTGGTATATTGTAAAAGACTCATATATGTATGAGATCTTATAGGTCATTTTGTTGTGAAAATAGTAGTAGTATGGTGAAATGAATAGGAAATTATTGTATAAGGTGATATAGTCGACAACGAAGGTTTTGGTTAATGACTGAGCTTAAACTGATATTGAACTTGGCATTAGTGATGCTATTTTGAGCAGTACATTGTATTGGGTTTGATTATCCATTTTGTAGTCAGTGAGACTCTTCATTGAGCAGTGAGCTCTAGGCTGTTGGCCTCCTTGCATGTGCAGGCCCCTATTATAAGTAGTATTTGTTCATTGGCCAGTGAGTAAATATTATGGGTCACAAATACCACCGAGGTTTTTCCCACATCGGGTTTCCTCGATAAAATATCTTGTGTTATGGTGTGTCTCTATGTTGTCTCTGTTATTTCTGTTTACTATATTAATTCTTGTTTATTGGTACAGTTCTAAATAAGTTTAAATATTCTGCTAACCGGTTAGACAATGATTCACCCCCCCTCTCAGTATCTTTGGGACTGTCATTGAATCTAATTGTAGACACCTAGAAGTTGCACAATGAATTAAGTAAATTTTATTCATTTAATTATTCTTAATTCTTCCTATTAATTAAATTAAGATTTAATTAATATCCCTATTCTTCTAATCGCCTATTAATTGAATTAAGATTTAATTAATATATCCTTCTTCTATCTAAGCCATTTAACTAAATTTACATTTAATTAAATACCCCTTCTAGCCCATTTAATTAAATCCCCCTTCTAGCCCATTTAATTAAATTTACATTTAATTAAATCCCCCCACTTGCAAAATCCTACAAATGCAAGTTGCAACCACAATTGAAATAAATTAATTTTATTTTAATTAAATTCTATTTTCTCCACCCACTTGCATTATCCTACATCTCCCACTTGCCTCTCTAAACCCCCTTCTAGATTCTTCTAATCCCTTCTAAATTAGCCCAACCCATCTCCTAAATATTTTCACATCCCTAAGCAAAGGGAAGTCACTTCTCAAAACCCTTAAAGTCTTTGAAAACCACTAAAGGCTTTATTTCTTCAACAAGTTAACCTTGAAAGTCTTCCAAACCATTAATGGTTAACTCAACCTTCTTGCATGGTTAGAGACTTTTTGCCTAACTCAACCTTCATCTAACCCACGGGTCTCATCAAGCATTCATGGCTTTGACCATGGTTATCCCTTTAACCCTTGCACAAGAGTTTATCCTTTGGGTAAAAGCTTTATCCAATGGATAATATTAACCTAACCTTATCCCTTACCCCCTAGGGTAACCATGAGGTCTTCTCAATCATTTAATGCTTCTTTCATCTCCTCTCAAGCAGTCTTATGTTGACAATCATCGCCATTTAATTGGTGAGAATTGTGAACATGGATTGATAACTTTCAATCCTGGCCCTTGATAAGATTATCCAATCTTGACCATCCATTGCCCTATTTTCCCTATAAATAGAGCCCATTCCTTCTTCCAAGCAATCAAGTCTTTGTGCATCAAACTTATAGTCTCATAACATTAAGCATATTATCTCTCTTTGATTAAATATCATTTTAGATCATCTTGATAGAATTATAATCTTAGATATATCATGTTAATTTCATATCACGTTAGCTTCATCTTAGTATCATTTTCATACTAGTTTAACTTCATATCAATATCTTGAATCCTATCATCATCTAGTTTCATATCTAAATCATCACTAAGATCATAGTTGCATTTCATTTAGATCTTAGAATCATTTAAATCTCATTCTTTAGGTTGTCATCTTAAAGAATCAAGTGCTCTTCCAAGCTGAGAGCCACCTTGAATCTTGAAGATCCTTGGAGATAGAGGAACATGGAATGATTTTAAAGAGTTTAGATTCATTTAACTTGCTTTGTTTGGATTTCTAACCTCTAATTAAATGTTTCATGTGTGTGTTTGAATTCTTTTCTCCTATTACAAGTTGATACCACATTTTCAGTATACATTTCTTCTCTCAGCTTGGAAGAGCACTCGATTCTTTACAATGACAACCTAAAGAAATGATTCTAAGATCTAAATGGAATGCAACCATGATCTTAGCTAATGATTTTAGATATGAAACTATGGGATGATAGGATGCAAGATATTGATATGAAGCATGAACTAGTATGAAAATGATACTAAGATGAAGCAAACTTGATATGAGATTAACATGATATATCTAAGATTATAATGCTATCAAAATGATCTAAAATGCTATTCTATCAAAGAGAGATAATATGCTTAATGCTATGAGACTATAAGTTTTATGCACAAAGACTTGATTGTTTTGAAGAAGGAATGGGCTCTATTTATAGGAAAAATAGGGGAATGGAGGGTCAGGATAGGATGATCTTATCAAGGGCTAGGATTAAAAGTTATCAATCCATGTTCACAATTCTCACCAATGAAATGGTGACAATTGTCAACATAAGATTGCTCGAGAGGAGATGAAAGAAGCATTAAATGCTTGAGAAGACCTCATGGTTACCCTAGGGGGTAAGGGCTAAGGTTAGGTTAAGATTATCCATTGGATAAAGATTTTACCCAAAGGATAAACTCTTGTGCAAGGGTTAAAGGGATAACCATGGTCAAAGCCATGAATGCTTGATGAAACCCCTGGGTTAGATGAAGGTTGAGTTAGGCAAAAAGTCTCTAACCATGCAAGAAGGTTGAGTTAACCATTAATGGTTTAGAAGACTTTCAAGGTTAACTTGTTGAAGACATAAAGCCTTTAGTGGTTTTCAAAGACTTTAAGGGTTTTGAGAAGTGACTTCCCTTTGCTTAGAGATGTGACGATATTTAGGAGATCAGTTAGGCTAGTTTTGAAGGGATTAGAATAATCTAGAAGGGGGTTTAGAGAGGCAAGTGGGAGATGTAGGATAATGCAAGTGGGTGGGGAAAATATAATTTAATTAAAATAAAATTAATTTATTTCAATTGTGGTTGCAACTTGCATTTGTAGGATTTTGCAAGTGGGGGGATTTAATTAAATGTAAATTTAATTAAATGGCTTAGATAGAAGAAGGGTATATTAATTAAATCTCAATTTAACTAATAGGCAACTAGAAGAATAGGGATATTAATTAAATCAATCTTAATTTAATTAATAGGAAGAATTAAGAATAATTAAATGAATAAAATCCACTTAATTCATTGTGCAACTTTTAGGTGTCTACATGTTGCCCCTCTTTGAAGTGACGTGTGTGCACATGTTGATTCAAAGAAAATTTGTTAGATATGATGTTTGTGTCGAAATGTCGATATGATGCCCCAAATTTGATGAACGATATTGATGATGTCTAAGATATGAAGAATTGATTTGATATGAAAAGTTGATATGAGATTGATGTTGCAATACCTCGCCCAAAACCCCAAAGGAAAACCCACAACAAGGGTGAAACAATTTTATTTTAAAAGTATAAACATCATAAGTGAATTTATACAACATGCATGATAACACAAGTGAAAGACTTACACCAGAATTCCTTAAGGGTTACCAACGAAGAATTAACTTCAAGAATAAATTCCACAAAATCATAAATCCACATATGCATCATTAACTCAATGATCACAAGAAGCCATAAGCAAATAAAGAATCATCATAGAAAGATTGAAAGGATACAACATAATTTCCAATTCAATAAGTACTAACATCATCAAGGAAACTAATAAAAACATCCAAACATAGGATTACATTTCTCTTCCAATACATAGCTTCTCAATAAACATAAGGGATAGATCTCATCCAATTACAAGGTTACATAAGATCAATATTACAATGATAAAATGACCACATAGGTCTAAAAATACCAATAATCTTCAAAACATGAGATGAAGCATGAGCCATGAACCACAAGAACACCTACGAAGCCAATCCTCACATGAAGGTACAAATCCGAACATCCGATGGGAAGTGGCACTACCACCCGACCATGTTATTCCCAAATGGAATCACCCCACCGTGCTAGGAGATAGCTGAGGACCCTAAAACAAGCATAAGCATGACATGGTTGACAAAACAATATGACTCCTTGACAACACAAAAGACTCCACAAGAATCCAGGTGACTCAACTTCACAAACATAATTGAATTGACATCACAAAACACAAGTGAACCAAATGAGAGAGTGTCATTACATAGCTTAAGATGGATACCATGGTACAACCTCCATAGGTCTTAGCTCACTAACATGGTAACCTTTCCTGACCTCCAGCTCCAACTAAGTCTTATGCGGACCCTACCGGCCTTTCATGAAGACAAGGTGGTTGGTTTGCCATTCCAGGCCTTCTCGCCACATTATGAGCCCTGTACTAGCACTCACCTATGCACGAGGTACAATTATCTTTATTAATGTTATGATACTACCCACCTAATCAATTCATTAGATTACTCGTTATTATCTAACTTTCGCTGGGCCGTAATACCTACCACTTTGGGTGCAACCCCCAAGCGAAAGCCACTCTCTCAAAGGACACTACACAAGCATGGTCAATCCCCAAGGACCCTATGGCGAAGTAGACATCCATAACACCACTATCAGAAATAAGTGGTCAAACAAGGACATACTGACTCTTGACTAACCATAAGACAAAGACACTACATGGTTAAGACAATGGAGCCAACATATATCTCTTGGTAAAAGGTACCAATTACACCACCACAGGATGACTGAACCACAGACCAAAATATCACAATAAACACTTGCAAGGATGGCTAAATACATCAAGTCCGCACTCAGACAATCTTTGAGAATATCAGCATCATAAGCACTTGCAGCATCATTGATTGAAAAAAAAATGAAATAAAACACTCTTCCAGCAGTCACATTGTTCAATTCTCAAATCAATGTTCCATCAGAAATGAAATCCACATTATACATTCAACCGATTATAATAGGAATTCCAACAGGCATTTAAATCATTTTCAGAATATATCCAAAACTACCAATTTGAATCTCTAATTCATGCCTTAATTTAAGTTCTTAGCACTAATTGGTTTGGGGACTAGTGAGGGCTCAAAGCTAAGTGGGGGTCAAACCAACCCGTGGTTGTGTTGTTGCAAGGGGTAATAGACACTACCTACCGGTAGTGCTGCTACCACTGGTAACAACCCTATTGACTGATGGTTGCTGCTACCAACCGGTAGCACTGCCGCTACCAACCAGTAGCACTGCTACCAACCAGTAGTGGTACTGCCGACCGGTAGTGCCCACTACCAACTGGTAGTGGTATTGCCGACTGGTAGTGCCCACTACCAATCGGTAGCGGTACTGCCGACAGATAGTTCTGCTACCTATGGGTAGCAGACACTACCGACTCACATGATGAGGCAAGCCCATCACGAGAGCAGTAAAGTCCACAAGAGAGGCACAAGAAACATGCCTCCAAGCATTCTAAAACCAAAAGGACACAAAATCAATAACCACAAGGGACATTCCATTTCCAGAATTATTTCACGGGCACACACATACAGTGCCAATTTCCAAAATTTCAAGGAGGAGTTTACCAGCAAGGTAGATGGTGAAATAAACACACTAGAAAGAATAAGTAGCAAAATCTTGATAGTAAGAAGCAAGGATGCACCCAACAAACCCAATCTAAAATTCCTTCCTTTCAAAAGAAGAGGTAAATCAAGAAGTTGTTTTTCAGAATCAAACACACAATAGTGTAGCGTCCTAAAATTGCGACACTTGCAATTTCGACTGCATTTCGGTCTTCACGATGGCGACGCAACACGGAACCTGAATGGAGACCCCGAAACTTGTCCACGACACCAAAAACTACATTTTTCAAGCACCCTGGCCTGATCCTCCTTGCACCCTGCTGTCTCGAGAGGTGGGACCAGAGCGCCCAGCGCCCGGGTCCCCCAGGACCATGGCACCCAGCGCCCTGGTCCCTGGCCCTATTTTGGGCCCAGTCTCCTTTGGGACTTCAGGTCTTTTTGTTTGCAATTTGGAAAATAACATTTCCTGGTCGGCCTAAGGTCGGGAAAATCAGTCTATCAGCCCTAATTGACAAGTATATAAACTACATTTTCTCTCTCATTTTGGGGAGAAGATGAACATATGTGGAAACGATACTCAAGCATTCAATCATTCAAACATTCCTTCAAGCAATTGATCATTCCAAGTCTCCATTCAAGGCTAAGTGTTGCATTCAAGACAAGGATTCAACCATTGAAGAGGAGATCACTTACTACATACTACTACAACATACAACAAACAACAACATCTATACCTTCGCACATAAGGGTACAAACATCCTTACAACAAGGTATTAGTACTTGTTTTACATTACAATCATTTACATTTACAGCAATTTCTCATTTCTTGGTTAATTCCAAAACCGGGGTTTGACCTAAGGGCAAACCCCTAATCCCTAACCCCCCAATCATCTTCGCTTTTCTGTGTGTAGGTTGCAGGTACGCGGCTAAAATTGAAGATTTGGAATCCTTGTGCAGAGACGAGCAGATCCCCCTTCGTTTCGCGGATTTTTCGGAGGACCGTGTGCACGCCGAGTGCCATCGTCCCGTCAACTTTTGCTCAAATTTACAGGATAGCGTCGTATCGACATTTTACTACTAATTCCAGGTCCGCAGCTTCATCCTATATCCCTATCTCAGTTTATAAGCGAATCTTTCTCAATTTCTATGCATTCCTAGCTTAATTCTCTTATCAACATTCTTTACAAAAGAGGGTAGCCTTGCTGTCTTAACCCTTGAAACTCATTTAGAATCCAATCTTGCATTGTGTGGGATTGGATCTTGTGGGTTTCAACCCCTCTTTTGAATGTAAAGTCTCCCCTAAGTGAAAACCGTCAACCCTAGTAACCTCCCTTCTCTCTCCTTGGAGTTGGAAGAGGGGAGAGCAACTAGGGTTCGATCATTTTTCGCTTTACATTTCGGTGAACCCGACATGAACATCCTTTCTGATTATTCATGGTTAGATTTGAAAATTGGATTCCTTGGTTATATTTCCATGTTTGATCTTTTGCAAATTTTAGAGGTTGATTGCATAAAAACCCTAAATTTTCTTTTTGAAAATTGAACTTGTGAAATGTTTAATTGTTAATGCTTGTTTCAGATCTGCCCTTCTATTACAAATTATCAGTTCATATTTGTGCTTTAATTTTGAAAATTAAGTGGTTAAGTGTCAAAACCCTAATTTTTGAAATCCTCTTGATTCAACCTTTGTCCGACAATTTCACTGATCAAAACATCTCCAAATCAGCTGTAACTTTGGATTCCACAATAAAATCACAATATCTTTCATCCCTGAAAATTTGGAAAAAAGTTGCGAGGACCGTGTGCACTCCGAGCGCCATCGTCCCTGACATTTTTTCCAAAATTTCGGGAGCTAGATCTTACTGTATTTTCTTGCTAAAATCCAGAATTTTGGCTGATTTTATCAATTATAACACTTTCAAAATTACAGTCAAAGTTGGTCTTGTGATTGCTTGGATTAAGGCTCCTAATCATTCAAAAATTGTTTAAATTGAAATTTTGTGTCAAAATTGTGTTCTTACCGTCCTAAATCTTAAAAGTGTGTTTGCATTCATTCGAAATTTCAATGCTTTATTCAAATTCTTGCATTTTGTGACTTTTGAAATTAAATGCTTAATTACAACAACTTTGATTTCCGCTTTCAAAATTGAATTTTGCGTGAAATT
This sequence comes from Cryptomeria japonica, assembly GCF_030272615.1. NCBI lineage: Eukaryota > Viridiplantae > Streptophyta > Pinopsida > Cupressales > Cupressaceae > Cryptomeria > Cryptomeria japonica. The sequence continues at coordinate 103,556,850 of NC_081407.1, read as the reverse complement.
GAGTCAGCTTTTAAATTTCAAAACTTGCATTGCTTTTGGTATTCCCTCTAAAATCATAAAATTCAAAATTTCAGTTTCCCTCTCTTTTTCAAAATTCAAAATTTGCATTTTTTGACAATCTTGGTAGGGTTCAATTTTGAGATTGCAACTTTAATTTGGCCTATCTACAGATCGTAAAATCACTCAATTTTTTCAGATTAGCTTTAAAATCATCATAACTTTCATCCCTGCAAATTTCGAAAAAAGTTGCCAGGACCGTGTGCACTCCGAGCGCCACGGTCCCAGACATTTTTTCTGAAATTTCGGGAGACTGTCGTGATTGCATTTAACATATTAAATCTAGAAGATTGGCTGATTTTACTGAAAATTGCTACCTCTAAAATTCAAAATCTTCTCTCTCTTTCTGGTGCATGAGTTTTACAACAATAAGCCCTACTTACACTATTCCCGTTAGATGAAGCCGTAGAATTAAGTCTTTCCAAGGTTTAATTACTGAGGAGATGGAACCTAATTTGAATAGCCTTTTTAACGAGGACATGGGTAATTCCTCTAATCCTCCTAATGATGAAGAAGCTCTCCATGAGGTTTCTGTAGAACAACTTTCGAAATTGGATAATCAATTTGATGATTTTCAACAATGGATGTCTCAAGAATACCCCGATAGTCAAGCTCTTCCTTTAATTGAGGGTCTAAAACATATGCTTCAAAGTGATAAGAATGGAATTGATATTTTGCGTGGTATTGCACACATTGTGGATTCGAATGTGATGCCTATGAAGAGTTGTGCCGAAACTTTGAGTTATACACAACCTCCTACTCAAGTCAATCATTCTATTCCTTTGACAACTTCTATTGCTAGCATACCTACCTTTACATCAAACATAATGACTACTTCTATACAAGACATTCCGCCTATGATCACTAGTCATGGGGGCAATCCTTCTTCTTCAATTAACCCTCTTCCTTCATTCAATCCGACTTCTTCATTCATTCCTTCAAAGAGTGTTCCTATTATATCTCCACAAATGAACATGACGCAAGGGGGCAATTCATTCAACCATTCCATTCCTCCTTGTAGTGTTCCTCCTGTCCAATCATCTCCTATGACCAACTATCATAGTGTCCCACCACCTTACTCTCTACCTTCTTTCAATAACATAACACCTCCATCTCAATCTAACACATCTAATATGAATTCTTCGACTGAAGCGCCATTAACAATCTTGCACAAACTGTCTCTTCTATACAGCAACAAATTGCCTCTATGAATCAATCTAAGTTTAGTGTGCCCACATTTGATGTTGCGAGCCCACTTTCTCTTGACATTGTTCGAGCTACCCCTCCTAAACATGTTGAAATCCCGCATTTGGAGCTTTATAATGGTAAAGGTGATCCTCTAACACATGTTAAGACTTTTCAAACCATATGTACTGATTTTGCTTATGACCAAAGGTGGCTTGCAAAACTGTTTACTAGAACATTAAGAGACAAAGCCCTACAATGGTATTTCTCGTTGCCTTCTTATTCTATTACTTCTTTCGAACAACTTGCAAATGCTTTCATTCAAAAATTTCAAAACAATATAAGTCCTAAAGTTACTTTGATTGATTTAATGCATTGTAAACAAGGTGTTAAAGAAAAAGTGACTGATTTCATTGGTAGATATAAGCATTTGTATGCTCAAATTTCTTTTCCAGTGCCTGACAATGATATTCAAAGAATTTTTATTTCTAATTTACAAAAAGATATTCGAGACAAACTTCTATTTTCTGAGTTTACTTCTTTCCAACAGTTGTGTGCAACTCTTCACAATTATCAACTGACTGTGAGTCAAATGGAACAATCACATCCTATGGCTCTAAGTGATAAGGGTGATAGCAGTCAACAACCATTTGGGAAGTTTAAACCGAAGAGAGATTCCATCAAATTCAATGAAAACATCATCAACAACAATGTGAATGCAGCATCAGGTGTGCCTCCTATTTCTAAGTTTTTCAAGAAAGAAAGAAAGTATACTCCTTTGAATGAATCATTGCATAGTATTATGAATAAGTTATTGGAACAAAATGTGCTTACTCTTCCTCCTATAAGGCAAATAGATCCTGCAAAGATTACTTCACCTTATTTTGATAACAAATCTTTTTGTCAATTTCATCGTCAGCCTGGGCATGATACTGAAAAATGTTTTTCTTTAAAGGGTAAAACTCAAGATTAGATTGATAATAATACTATCTCTGTTTCTGGAGTGAATGATAAAGGAAACACATCTGTAGCTCCTCCTAACCAAAATCTTCAGATTTTTACTAATCCATTACCTTCTCATACCTCTAATGCGATTGAGACTAATGATTCCTCTCTCTCATCTGATGGTCTTGTGTCTATGACTCCAAATGTGATTAACTTTGTAGAGTAGCAAGAAAACCCTAAAGAACCTTCCATCACATTTGATTCTAGTGAAACTATCAGGGCACCTGATGGTCCTTTATACATAGTTGCAAAAGTCAAGAATACACCTTGCTGTGGAGTGCTTATTGATCCTTCGTGCATGGTTAATGTTATTACTGAAGAATTTCTTTTTACTTTGCAATTGAATCAAGTGATCTATGACAAAACAGATGTGATTGTGAAATTATTTGATGCATTTTCTTCTCCTGCAATTGGTTCTATTACATTACCTATTGAAGTTCATAACAAATCCCTTGATGTGAACTTTGCTATTATTCCTTCATCCGAACAATTTCGTGTGAAGGTTGGCTATCCTTGGCTATCTTCCATGAAAGCTTTTGCTTCTCCTATTCATAAATGTTTGAAATTTCCCCATAATGGTGAAGTTGTTACTGTCAATCATAGTCTCTTTAAACCAGCTGAAAGAACTTCTAGCGTTCCTATTGATTACTTTTGGCCTAAACAATTCCAATCTCTTCCTCCGCGAAGTGATCATCTTTTCAAATCTTATCAAAAGTGGAAAACAGATATGATCTTATCTCTAAGTGAACCTAGAACACCCAAACTTGATATTCCTATCGTTCTTGAGAAGGAAGTTCTTCCTTTGAAAGATAAAACTAATGTCTTTCCTCAAGAAGATTCCCAACCCATTCCTATGGATATGACTATGTCTATGCCTGACAAACTTTCTAAAGGTAGACCTATACCTCCTCGTCATGATGGACTTGGTCTCCTTCCTAAACCAAAAATTCCTCCTTTATATGGAGCAGTTCCTCCTCCTTCTTTTTATAGAGAGAAGAGACCTTCTTCTTCTCCTATTATCCAGCCTAAGAGACCACAACCTAAACACCCAGGTGATAAGGATGAGAACACTCCTCCTCCTCAATCTTCTCCACTTCCTACTAAGACTAGATGAAATCATTCTGCACTTGAACACCGATGAAAGCGTCGTCTTAGAGCTCAAGCAGCTGCTTCTCAAACTTTACAATCCCCCAAAACACCTTCAACAAGCATTATTCCATTTTCTCCTCAGCCAGAAATTGAGCCAAAATCTCCTAAACATAAGATGCATGATGGTCTTGATCCTGTGCGAGTTAAAGATCCTATTTTTATAAATCTTGGCGATGATATAGATGAAAATGTTAGTCATGATGAACATGTTACTCCTCTTGCTTCTGATAGTGAATATGAACTTGTTGATATTGATAACCACTTATCTAACGAATTTTCTAAAGAACTTATCCTAGCTCCTAGACAAGAACAACGTGGCTTGGAACATGAACATAGCCCTTGTTTGGATCTTGTGATAGCTCCATCTGCTGTGTTGGATGTTCCTCCTCTAGCGTGTTCCCTGTCTTCCCGAAACATTGATCAACAAGATCGGGGGGTAGATGACGTGCTAGACTAGTTTCATTAGCATAGCAGATTCTCTCCTCCTCTCTTTTGTTACTTCTTCTATGTGTTATTCTCATTCTTCTATTTGTTGTCCTTAGTGTTGTCTACTTGAGGACGATGCAAAACATTGAGATCTCTTTTGGTCTCTCTCATGTTGACTCAAAAGACACATGTGTTCCCTTCTTCTAGGTGACCTTCCTTGATTGGGGAATGAAGAAAAATTATGCATACATACATATGATATATACATGAATTATCATACAGCATATTGACCCCGAGGAAAGCGAAGTCACCTCGTGCTTTGTGTTTTGTGTTTATTATCCTCGGGTTTATCTCACACTTGGGGGCTAAATCCTTGCGATAACGTGCTCCTTTCCTTTCTCATTTCTTATGTGTATCACTACGTTAAAACAATCACCCCCGTTGATGCGTGTGCGATCACTTTAACATAGGGGGGCATACACCCTGTCTATCCCTTCAAGATACTTGAAAATTTCTTGGTGAACTTAGCTTTGCCTTGAAAATTTTCGGTATTTCTCTTGCATGACTCATAGTGAGGGAATCTTACTACTGACAGTCATGGTTCTCCCTCGTGATCTTCCCTTTTACTTTGTCAATCGAAGTCGTAAGATCCTTAGTCCACTGGGGGCTTGGTGTGTCTTGCCTCCTTGACGTGGTGAAAGTCTTTCAATGTTGTTTCCTTGTACTTTACCAGAAGTATGAGCATACATACTCCCGCTAAAGTGGGGGCTAAATGTAGCATCCTAAAATTGTGACACTTGCAATTTCAACTGCATTTCAGTCTTCACGATGGCGACGCAACACGAAACCTGAATGGAGACCCCGAAACTTGTCCACGACACCAAAAACTGCATTTTTCAAGCACCCTGGCCTGATCCTCCTTGCACCCTGCTGTCTCGGGAGGTGGGACCAGAGCACCCAGCGCCCTGGTCCCTGGCCCTATTTTGGGCCCGGTCTCCTTTGGGACTTCAGGTCTTTTTGTTTGCAATTTGGAAAATAACATTTCCTGGTCGGCCTAAGGTCTGGAAAATCAGTCTATCAGCCCTAATTGACAAGTATATAAACTACATTTTCTCTCTCATTTTGGGGAGAAGATGAACATATGTGGAAACGATACTCAAGCATTCAAGCATTCAAACATTCCTTCAAGCAATTGATCATTCCAAGTCTCCATTCAAGGCTAAGTGTTGCATTCAAGACAAGGATTCAACCATTGAATAGGATATCACTTACTACATACTACTACAACATACAACAAACAACAACATCTATACCTTCGCACATAAGGGTACAAACATCCTTACAACAAGGTATTAGTACTTGTTTTACATTACAATCATTTACATTTACAACAATTTCTCATTTCTTGGTTAATTCCAAAACCGGGGTTTGACCTAAGGGCAAACCCCTAATCCCTAACCCCCCAATCGTCTTCGCTTTTCTGTGTGTAGGTTGCAGGTACGCGGCTGAAATTGAAGATTTGGAATCCTTGTGCAGAGACGAGCAGATCCCCCTTCGTTTCGCGGATTTTTCGGAGGATCGTGTGCACGCTGAGCGCCATCGTCCCGTCAACTTTTGCTCAAATTTGCAGGACAGCACCATATCGACATTTTACTGCTAATTCCAGGTCCGCAGCTTCATCCTATATCCCTATCTTAGTTTATAAGCAAATCTTTCTCACTTTCTATGCATTCCTAGCTTAATTCTCTTATCAACATTCTTTACAAAAGAGGGTAGCCTTGCTGTCTTAACCCTTGAAACTCATTTAGAATCCAATCTTGCATTGTGTGGGATTGGATCTTGTGGGTTTCAACCCCTCTTTTGAATGTAAAGTCTCCCCTAAGTGAAAACCATCAACCCTAGTAACCTCCCTTCTCTCTCCTTGGAGTTGGAAGAGGGGAGAGCAACTAGGGTTCGATCATTTTCCGCTTTACAAATAGATAGAGAAATGAACCATTTCCTTCATAAATGCAAACATGCGATATAGATTTCAAAAAAACAACAATAATAAACACTATTTCTTCCATTCCAATTATTCCACAAACATCTACAGGAAAATTATATAAATTTCCACACACAGGAAGCAAACTAAAAATTTTAAAAAGTAAATTCAAAACAAGAAGGGAACCTCCAACCTTGAAGCAAATAGCAAGCAAGAGGTGAAGAAAATCCAGTCTTGCAACCAGTTCAAATTTCCAGCTCCTCTAGTAATTTTTCCCGAAATTTTTTCTTCTCCTCCAAAATTTCTCTTCTTCTCCTGCCGTGAATCCCTAGAATGGATGCCCAAAATATCTTTTTAACCTAAGATTATAGGTTAAAGTTATTTCATCCAATCAGATTTAAATATTTTAAAACTAAAAAGGCAATCAGATTTATTTCTTTCCCAAAAATAATAATTATTTCTAATGATTAAATTAAAAAGGCCAAAATGGAAAAATAAAAAGGGAAGCTTTTATTTATTTCTTTTTCCATAAATACTTCCTTCAACATAAGTATTTAACCTTTTTAAATGGCTAGGCAATTTATTTATTTCACAAAAATATCAATGCAACTTTACACAATAAATTAAGCCATTTAACCATTTAATCTAGGAATTCATCAATTTAATAAATCAATAATCACAGAGCATAATAATTAAATGATTACGCTAACACCATTTAAATTAAATAACCATTTAAATAAATGGAAATATGCAAAACCAAGATAGATCAAATGACAACTCTCAAATGACCAAACCAAGGCACCATGACGCACATAACAACTAGACGGGGAAACACAACCGACTGACAACACTCACACGAGTGTAACTACGGTCAAGCTAGGGTAAAACAACTATCTCCTCCACTCCCATCGAATATATATATATATATATAAGGCATGCTCAGACCTGTGAAACCAGGAGGAGTCGATACCGCTTACCTACCTGATACTTGTACCTGCAATGTCCTGCACCAAGGAACCACACGTGCATATAGACAATATACAGACAGACACGATGAACACACTGATCAAGGAGAATCATGACGTTCCCTATCTCACTGGAGTGAGTGAAGGAAAATCATCCCCATGCATCCCAATACACTTGCAAATATGCAACATATAAATAATGCATCACAATATAAGGGAAAAGTGTCAGTCCATGATAATGATCCATAAAAAATAACATTACTCATAAGCACTGAAATACTACATAAAATTATACACCATAAATCTAGTTAAAGTATGAAATAATGTCGCATAATATCCGAATCAAAATAAAATAATGTTCCACAGAACAGTCACTGAAGTAACTCAAAACATACAAAAGAGGTTGATTGAGGAGGGGTACTACATCCTCCCCCCCAGGCCTAGGCTTACTTGTGGAAGCCTAAAAGAGATAAAAATAAAGCTCTCATCTTCGCTGCATCTTCCCAAGTCACAAAGGAATCATCATTGGGGTCCCATAGGACCCTTACCTACTCGATGGTATGACCCCTGAGGGTCAAATCCCGATGCTGAAGGATGCATACGGGCTCCATGGAAAGCTTCCCGTGCTCGACCTGCAAAGTGTTCCAATCAAGAACATGGGTCACATCACAATGATAAGGATGAAGAATAGAAACATGAAAGACATCATGGATGCGAGATAGACTCAGTGGCAAGGCAAGGCGGTAGGCAACAGGTCCTATCCTCTCAAGGATCTCAAAAGGGCCTACAAAATGAGGTGCCAACTTAGAACCCTTTCCATAACGGATCGGACTCTTCCACAGACGCACTCTCAAGAACACACAGTCACTAACTGAAAACTAGTGATCAACTCTATGTGCATCAGCATACTTCTTCTACCTATCCTGGGCATCAACCAAATGCCCACGAATCTGCTCAACCTGCTGCTCCATCTCACGAAGCAATTCTGAGCCTAAACACACCCTATCCTCCAATCGATCCCAACTCAAAGGAGTATAGCAAGGATGAACATACAATTCTTGGAAGGGCGACATGCCTATAGAGCTGTGATATCCGTTATTATAAGCAAACTCCACAAGGAAAAGATATTCCTCCCAACGCCACTGCTGATCCATAACATACATGTGAAGCATGTCCTCCAAGACCTGATTCACATGCTCAGTCTGACCATCGATCTCTGGGTGATAAGTTGAACTGAAGTTCAATTGGGTCCCCAAAGCATGCTGAAGTGAGGTCCACAAGGCCGATGTAAAGACAAGGTCTCTATTAGAAATGATCCACCTTGGGATCCCAAGCAACCTCACCACATCTTCCAAGAAGACTCATGCCACCACTGCTGTAGTGTAAGAAGATCGAATAGGAAGAAAATGAGCAAATTTTGTCAATCTATCAATAATGATCATGATGGCATCATGACGCCATGAAGAAACAGGCAACCCTACTATGAAATCCATGGAAATCATATCCCATTTCCAATCCGGTATCAAATTTGGCTGTAAAAGCCCTGCAGGGTGCTGATGCTCCACCTTCACCCATTGACATTCCAAGCTTTTGGACATAAAATCAGCAATGTCACATTTCATACTAGCCTGATGATATATCTATCTAAGATCTGCATGCATCTTCTTGACACTAGGGTGTGCCAAATAAGGTGCACGATGGGCCTCAGTCATGATCAAAACACGAAGACCCTCCAAAGGAGGTACATAGATCTGTCCAAGATGTCTAAGAAGACCATCTGACTCAAGAGTATATCCAGAATATCTACCCTCCAATGGTCTTCCAGACTCCGCCACAGCTCTAACATCCTGATACCAAGTGTCCTAAGGAAGAACTTCAAGAATTCTCTCACTCAAGTCCACACCAAGGGACAATGCTGCAACCTCATGCCGCCTATGGCTCAAAGCATTTTCCACTATATTCTCATTCCCCTAAATATAATGAACCTCAAAATCATACTCGCAGAGGAATTCCATCCATCTTCGCTGTTGAGCATTCAAGTTCAGCTGCGTGAAAATATACTGCAAACTGCAGTGATCACCATGCAGCTCAAATCGATGCCCCAACAGGAAATGTCTCCAATGAACCAATGCATGCACTATAGATGCCAACTCCAAGTCATGAAATATATAGTTCAACTCATGATCCTTGAGTTTGCGAGACTCATAGGCAACCACACGTCCATCCTGCATAAGCACCGCACCTATACCTTCTAAAGAGGCATATGTGCATACCATGAAATCTCTGGATTGGTCAGGAACTACCAAAATCAGAGCACTAACAAGGAATTCCTTCAAGGTATGAAAAGACAATTCACACTACTCTGACCAAACAAACTTCTTCCCTTTTGTCTAAAGAGAAGTAATTGGATGGCCTATCCAAGAAAAGCTCTGAACAAAGTGACAGTAATATCCGACCAAACCCATGAAACTTCTAACTTTAGAAATATTGGTCAGTGCTGGATAATCACCAATAGCTTGGATCTTAGAAGGATCCACAGATACACCTTCTCCTAAAACTATATGACCAAGATAGCTCACCTCTGATTGGAAGAAATCACACTTCGCCAAATTCGCAAAAAGCTGAATCTCCCTCAAGCTCTGCAATACCTGACACAAGTGACCCTCATGCTCTTCCATGGATCTAGAATAAATCAATATGTCATCCAAAAACAAAAGAACAAAGTGGTCAAGGTAGGTGTGAAAAACCCCATTCATAAGACTCATGAACATTGAAGGCGCGTTCATCAACCTAAATGGCACCACTGTGAACTCATAGTGACCATAACGAGTACGAAACACCATCTTATGAATGTCTGCATCATGAATGTGCAACTGATGATACCCAGACTTTAGGTCTATCTTAGAAAACACCTTGGCTCCCTTCACCTGATCAAAGAGGTCATCAATCCGAGGCAATGGATATCAGTTCCAAATGGTTACCTTATTCAACTGTCGATAATCAATGCATAATCGAAGAGAACCATCCTTCTTCTTGACGAAGATAACTGACACACCCCAAGGAGAAACACTAAGACAAATGAATCCCTTGGCCAACAAATCCTCAACTTGCAATTTCAACTCACTCAACTCCTAAGTAGTCATCCAATATGGTGCTCTCGAAATAGGTTATGTGCCAAGAACCAAGTCAATGCAAAAATTTATGTCTCATTTTGGAGGCATACTGGGAATATCCAAAGGAAACACATCCGCATACTCTCAAAGAATAGGGTGACCATCAAGAGAGATTTCTTGACTCTCTCCTACCTCCATATCCTCAAGACAAACTACAAAAAGCTGACACCCTTGATACATGCACCGCTTAAGTTGCAGAGTGGAAATCATACGTAAGGATATCGATCACTGAACTCCAATGATCCCCACTCTCCTGCATCTACACACTCCACTATCTTCTGATGATAGTCTACACAAGCGCTATGAGATGATAACCAATCCATCCCCAATACAACTCCATAGGACCCCAAAGGAATTACTCAAAGGTCAGCTGAAGTGACAAAGGGTCCTAGATCCAACTCACAACTGGGAACAAAGGCATCAAAAAATACTTGCACACTGGTAGCCAACACTACTTGCCACCTATCTGCCTGCTTAGTAGACATGAGCTCGCATCGTTCCATAATGGATGAAGAAAAAAAAGAATCTAAAGCACCAGAATCAAAAAGTACAGAGATAGGGGTACCACGCAACACACCTGTGGTCTCAATCACATTACTTTGGTGCTTAGCCTGGCGGTCATCCACTGCTACAAAAACTCTATGGGATCTACCTGCATCCCCCATTGTCGGCTCTGATGTGGCTAGAATCTAGCTGATTGACTGATTCCAATGTCGAGGACACAGAGTAGCCTTGTGGCCAAACTGACCACAAGTGAAGCAAGCTCCACTGCTAGGTCCTCTACTTCCAGACTGTCCACTAGACTGCTGAAAGCTCTCCCCACTAGGGGCCTAAGATGCTCCCTAAGAAGACTTCCCTAGAAAGGTCTGTCTACCCCTTAGCTATCTCCTTCTCTTCCAGGACTGAGAGATGCCACCCTACTGGCCCTAAGACTACTTTGATCTCGGCGGCTGCTGCTGCTACTGTTGTCCACCCTTGGCGGGTGCCTGAGGACCCCTAAAAGGTGCAACAGTCTAGGACTGATTCCCTCTACCTCTAGACCCACTAAAAGGATCACTCCCAATATGAACTCCAGACTGGCCGCCATGAGCATGACTAAGGTTCTACTCTACCAACCTGGCTTTCGCCATGGCTACATCTACTGACGCAGGCTCAAAAACTCTCACTCCTCCACTGATGCGGTCATTAAGACCCCTCAAGAAGTGTTGCACAAGCATATCCTCTTCATTACCGATCCTGACATACTGTTTGAGCTCATAGAACTTGTGCTTAAACTGATCCACTAACAACTCAAACTGGCGCAGAGCATAGAACTCATCTGCTCGCGACTGCCTCCACTAGGGTGAGAGGAATTGTGCCTTGAACCTCTCCAAAAAGATCTCCCAAGATGCAGTGTTAATGCTCACACTGATCCTCTCCTCCTCTAATCTCCACCAGATAGATGTGAAGCTCTTGAGATGCATGATCTTGCACCTTGCCTTAGTGTTGCTACTATAAGGATACATAGCAAAACACCGATCTAAACTGATAAGCCAGGTCTCTGCCTCAAGACCGATACCTTTTACATCAAAGAAGGGAGGATTGGACCTCATCAAGTCCCTCAAGTGCCCTAAGATAGCTAGATCCGGGTCCACTGGGACCTCTCTCCTTCTAGGATCTCTCTCTCTCTCTCAGGAATCCACTGAAGCAACTCCTCTACCCGATCGTGGATGGGTTGATCCACCCTGGGTCTAGGGCCTAGTCTAGCTAACACCTCATGAAGCATCTGACGCAACTCCTCCCTTTCAAGAACCTTCTCTATTGAATGTGGTTCCTCCTAATGAACTGACTGATCCCTATCCACACTCACATGAGTGGGTGGTGTCAAAGGACTATGGTGATCGAAACCTCAACCCCTTCCTCCTCCTCTGCCTCTGGTGCGGCCACCAACGCGGCAACCTCCCTTGGATTTCCTAGCCATGACCTGACACTGCACAAGAGAAAAAGGTTCACATCAAAGGCAAAGAAAGACACAAGGAAATCACACCACAAGACCTACACAAAAAGGTCAAGGCAAATGGGCTCACTACAAACCCAAAGTACCCAATGTTGAAACATGGGCTCTGATACCAAATGTAATGCCCCGCCAGGATCCCCGAAAGGAAACCCACAACAAGGGTGAAACAATTTTTAAAAAAAAATTATAAACATCATAAGTGCATTTACACAACATGCATGATAACACAAGCGAAAGACTTACACTAGAATTCCTTAAGGGTTACCAACGAATAATTAACTTCAAGAATAAATTCCACAAAATCATAAATCCACATATGCATCATTAACTCAATGATCAAAAGAAGCCATAAGCAAATAAATATCATTTACTAATTAACTCAATAATTTCCACTTCAATAAGCATTTACTAACATCATCAAGGAAATTGATAAAAACATCCAAACATAGGATTACATTGCTCTTCCAATACATAGCTTCTCAATAAACATAAGGGATAGATCTCATCCAATTACAAGGTTGCATAAGATCAATATTACAATGATACAATGACCACATAGGTCTAAAAATACCAATAATCTTCAAAACATGAGATGAAGCATGAGCCACGAACCACAGGAACACCTACGAAGCCAATCCTCGCATGGAGGTACAAATCCGAACATTCGATGGGAAGTGGCACTACCACCTGACCATGTAATTCCCAAATGGAATCACCCCGCCATGCTAGGAGATAGCTGAGGACCCTCAAACAAGCATAAGCATGACATGGTTGACAAAACAATATGACTCCATGACAACACAAAAGACTCCACAAGAATCCAGGTGACTCAACTTCACAAACACAATTGAACTGACATCACAAAACACAAGTGAACCAAATGAGAGAGTGTCATCACATAGCTTAGGATGGATACCATGGTACAACCTCCATAGGTCCCAACTCACTATCCTAGTAACCTTTCCTGACCTCCGGCTCCAACTAAGTCTTATGCACACCCTATCAGCCTTTCATGAAGACAAGGTGGTTGGTTTTCCATTCCAGGCCTTCTCGCCACATTATGAGCCCTGTACTAGCACTCACCTATGCACGAGGTACAATTATCTTTATTAATGTTATGATACTACCCACCTAATCAATTCATTAGATTACTAGTTATTATCTGACTTTCACTAGGTCATAATACCTACCACTTTGGGTGCAACCCCCAAGTGAAAGCCACTCTCTCAAAGGATGCTACACAAGCATGGTCACTCCCCGAGGACCCTATGGTGAAGTAGACAATTATAACACCACTATCAGAAACAAGTGGTCAAACAAGGACATATTGACTCTTGACTAAACATAAGGCAAAGACACTACATGGTTAAGACAACAAAGCTAACATATATCTCTTGGTCAAAGGTACCAATTACACCACCACTGGATGACTGAACGACATACCAAAATATCACAATAAACACTTACAAGGATGGCTAAATACATCAAGTCCACACTTAGACAATCTTTGAGAATATTGGCATCATAAGCACTTACGACATCATTGATTGAAAAAAAAATGAAATAAAACACTCTTGCAGCAGTCACATTATTCAATTCTCAAATCAATGTTCCATCATAAATGAAATCCACATTATACATTCAACTGGTTATAACATGAATTCCAATAGGCATTTAAATCATTTTCAGAATATATCCAAAACTACCAATTTGAATCTCTAATTCATGCCTTAATTTTTATTAATAAATTTATTAACGACATAATAAAAATCACATGAAAATCACATTACATCACGCAATACCACTTTAAACATTCCATCTATAAAATTTAAGTTCTTAACATTAACTGGTTTGGATACCGGTGAGGGCTCAAAGCTAAGTGGGGGTCAAACCAACCCATGGTTGTGTTGTTGCTAGGGGCAACAGACACTACCTATCGGTAGTGCTGCTACCACTGGTAACAACCCTACCGACCGGTGGCTACCTCTACCAACCCGTAGCACTGCCTCTACCAACCGATAGCGGTACTGTCGACCAGTAGCGGTACTGCCCAGTGGTAGTTCTTCTACTTGTGGGTAGCAGACACTATCGACCCACATGATGAGGCAAGCCCATCACAGGAGCGGTAAAGGCCACAAGAGAGGCACAAGAAACATGCCTCCAAGCATTCTAAAACTGAAAAGACACAAAATCAATAACCAAAAGGGACATTCCATTTCCAGAATGATTTCACGGGCACACACATACAGTGCCAATTTCCAAAATTTCAAGGAGGAGTTTACCAGCAAGGTAGATGGTGAAATAAACACACTGGAAAGAATAAGTAGCAAATTCTTGACAGTAAGAAGCAAGGATGTACCCAGCAAACCCAGTCTAAAATTCTTTCCTTTCAAAAGAAAAGGTAAATCAAGAAGTTGTTTTTCAGAATCAAACACACAATAGATAGAGAAATGAACCATTTCATTCCTAAATGCAAACATGTGATATAGATTTCATAAAACCAACAATAATAAACACTATTTCTTCCATTCCAATTATTCCACAAACATCTACAGGAAAATTATATAAATTTCCACACACAGGAAGCAAACTGAAAATTTTAAAAAGCAAATTCAAAACAAGAAGGGAACCTCCAACCTTGAAGCAAATAGCAAGCAAGAGGTGAAGAAAATCTAGTCTTGCAACTAGTTCAAATTTCCAGCTCCTCCAGTAATTTTTCCCGCAATATTTTCTTCTCCTCCAAAATTCCTCTTCTTCTCCTATCATGAATCCCCAGAATGGATGCCCAAAATATCTTTTTAACCTAAGCTTCTAGGTTAAAGTTATTTCATCCAATCAGATTTAAATATTTTAAAACTAAAAAGGCAATCAGATTTATTTCTTTCCAATGATTAAATTAAAAAGGCCAAAATGGAAAAATAAAAAGGCAAGCTTTTATTTATTTCTTTTTCCATAAATACTTCCTTCAACATAAGTATTTAACCTTTTTAAATGGCTAGGCAATTTATTTATTTCGCAAAAATATCAATGCAACTTTACATAATAAATTAAGCCATTTAACCATTTAATCTAGGAATTCATCAATTTAATAAATCAATAATCACAGAGCATAATAATTAAATGATTACGCCAACACAAGATATTATCATCCATTTAAATTAAATGACCATTTAAATAAACAGAAACACGCAAAACCAAGACAGATCAAATGACAACTCTCAAATGACCAAACCAAGGCACCATGACACACATAACAACTAGATGAGGAAACACAACCAACTGAC
Source organism: Cryptomeria japonica (assembly GCF_030272615.1). NCBI lineage: Eukaryota > Viridiplantae > Streptophyta > Pinopsida > Cupressales > Cupressaceae > Cryptomeria > Cryptomeria japonica. The sequence continues at coordinate 103,541,629 of NC_081407.1, read as the reverse complement.
AACACTCACAAGAGTGTAACTATGGTCAAGCTAGGGTACAACAGCTATCTCCTTCACTCTCATCGGGTACATATATATATATATATATATATATATATATATATATATATATATATATATATATATATATATATATATATATATATATATATATATAAGGCACGCTCAGACCTATGAAACCAGGTGGAGTCGATACCCCGTAGCTACCCAGTACTTGTACCTGCAATGTCCTGCACCAAGGAACCACACGTGCATATAGACAATATACATATAGACACGGTAAACACACCAATGAAGGAGAATCGTGATGTTCCCTGTCTCACTGGAGTGAGTGAAGAAAAACCATCCCCTCACATCCCAATACACTTGCAAACACGCAACATATAAATAATGCATCGCAATATAAGGGAAAAGTGTCAGTCCATGATAATTTTCCATAAAAAATAACATTACTTATAAACACTGAAATACTGCATAAAATCATACACCATAAATCCAGATAAATTATGAAATAACATCGCATAATATCCGAATCAAAATACAATAATGTTCCATAGAATAGTCACTGAAGTAACTCAAAACATACAAAAGAGGTTGATCGAGGAGGGGTACTACAGATGTCGATATGAAACTGATATGAAATTGATGTTGAGATTTGATACGATAATTCCCCCTCTGGAGATTGTTCATGCACTAAAGGCATGAATGATCTCTCAAAAGAAGAAGAATGGTATTCGAAAGATAGAAGAGTGGATAGTGATGACATGCATGAGTTTGATAAGATTGATTAGATTGATTGGATTGAGATTAAGATTGATCAGATTAAGATCAGGTCTAGTTTTAGGTATGATACCTCCTGTGTAAGACATGGATGATCGAGCATCTGGTTTCAAGATTGATACCACCTATATAAGACATGGATGATCGAGTGTCTGGTTTCAGGAATGATACTGCCTGCATAAGACATGGATGATCGAGCGTCTGGTTTCAGGAATGATACTGCCTGAATAAGACATGGATGATCGAGCATCTGGTTTCAGGAATGATATATCCTATATAAGAGCTTATCAAAACATCTAGTTTCAGCAACGATATATCCTGTATAAGAGCTGATCAAAACATCTGGTTTCAGGAAAGATATATCCTATATAAGACATGATAGAAGATAGTTTGGAATAATGATGAAGATATGGAAGTGAAGAAAGAGTCCATGATGATACGATATCTATGCATGTGATGGATGCAATGATGAATAATATGCATTATGTTTTGATATGAGATTCTATGAGGATGATGTGATGCTTAGATAAATGCTCTTGATTTTGATTATGACATGAATGTATGATTTATGATAAGATGATAGAAAATGTGATGATGCCTTGCATTGATTTATGAGATGTATGATGTATCTTGAAAATGAGGTGTATGATAATGATAATGATAATGATGTGCAACTAAATGAGAGATTAAAAATGATGTGCAACCTAATGCAAGATTAAGATGATAATGATGTGTAGCTAATGAAAAGCTTAATATGCATTCTCGTTCTCAATGTTGCCATCTATTATGATCAAAGTGCTAGTGCTTCCTTTGTTTTCATCATCGAGCCTTGATTTGTTGAAAGTTGATACAAGCATCATGGTATAATTAAACCATAATGACCTGAGTATAACTTACATGGATTTTGATATTACAAGATGACACAAGCATCAAGGTATAATTGAACCAAGATGACCTGAGTGTTGCTTGCGTAAAATAGACAAGAGTTAACCTTTGTCTCATACAAATTTGAAATGTCTTTAGTGATATGTTACCTGATCACGTTGTAAGACAAATTTGCATGATAAAAGACTTCACTCATAGATAGCAGATAAAGAAAACATCACATTCCTTCCTTGCTTCTCTAGTCGTTGAGACATCCTTGAGTCACTTAGGTGATATGATAAGAAAAATTAACAACCATAAGTAAGCATGCATGCTATTGGAAATGTATTCTTGTCAATTAAAACATCTTGTAAATAGATCTTTTATTCAATTCTAGTCAGTTTAAGTTTGTGATGTCTAGCCTTCTTGCATTGTCGTTTGTCATTTGTTGGTTGTTCTGATCCTTGTTATCTTGCTACGTGTTTGGTCTGATGTTGAAAATCTTGAAGGCGAAATGCCCCCAATGAGGTCAAGATTTTTCCCCTTGCTATTGATACTACTTTGATATGGATATGTACACTGATTTCCAAGCCATGGTGGGATACGATTTGGATAACTGATTTAGATAAACCAAGGACAGTGACTACGCTAAGTATGTCCAAGATTGATAAGCATTTGTTAATTTTTGGTGATGTCTCAGATGGGTGTATATGATACGTATAATATGATCTACGAAACATGAATTGATAAAAATAAGGCTAACTAGAACAAAATCTAGCAGTCATACTGATCTATGTCATTGTTTTGATTTGTTTGATGATTGATAAGAATGTCTGGTTTCAAAGAGTGAGTACCCCGTATAAGACCAATCTATCTGGTTCGAGCATACCTATCTTTGTATAAGACATGTTGATGTTGATATTGATAGATGGATTGATTATCAAGACTCGATGATTGATAGGAATGTCTAGTTTCAAAGAGTGAGTACCCCGTATAAGACTGATCTATCTGGTTTCGAGTGTACCTATCCTTGTACAAGACTTGTTGATGTTGATAGATTTCGAGTGATGAATTGATTAACAAGACATGTGATTAGTTTGATTGCAGACTTTGAGAGTTTTCCTGTTGTTGATTTGATTTGATGGATGGTCCATGCTTTCATGTTTTTTATTTTCAATTTTGTTCTTGATTTTGTTGATTTTTTTTATTTTTATTTTTTGGATATTTTGATTTTTTGAGTTTTTGGATTAGAAGAAATATGTATTTGGTTGCACCAATGTATAGAAAGATAAGGAATGGATGACTAAACTGTTGAGGTGGAAATGGATAGGAGAAAGACAAAATCAGCTTAAGAGATTTTTGAAATCATGTTTTTGTCCTTAGTTTTGACCAAGATCAAGGATTGAAAAGGGGATAAGGATAGAGATAGGATATGGATAGCACTGGATGATGGAAGCAATGAATAGATAGGATAGATGGTATGGATAAATCAAAGCAAGATTTTAGATAGCACTAGATGATAGAAGCTATGAATAGATAGGATAGATGGTATGGATAAAGTGAAGCAAGATCGTAAATAGCACTGGATGATAGAAGAAATGGATAGATAGGATAAGGGATATGGATGAGAGAATATGGATGAGGTGAAGCAAGATCATAGATAGCACTGGATGATAGAAGTAATGAATAGATAGGATAAGGGATATGGATTAGAGGATATGGATGAGGTGAAGCAAGATCGTAGATAGCACTGGATGATAGAAGCTATTAATAGATAGGATAGATGGTATGGATAAAGAAAATGGTAGGAAGAATAGAGTGGATGAACTTTGCCCCCAAGAATTGAGGTTTACATTTGCAAAAAGGCAATATGTAAGATTGTCATAGTATTTAGCACCATCTGAATAAGTGTTCTTGAACTTTTCAAAGATAGAGACCCAATCCACACTTAGAACCTCTAGAAAATTCAACTGAACATTTCTAGGAATTGGGAAGTAGACTCAAAAGGGAAGAAGAATCCCAAACTAGATAAAGGTACTTAGTCTTTGATTACCCATGTGTGTGCAAGTGGGTTCATTTTGGATCATATGATCACTGTAATCTTTAGAATCCAGCATGGCTAGCTACATGAGTTATCTTGACTTCAAAAGCATCCTGGATAGAGGCTCACTGCCAACTAGCGTCCATAGACCCGATGAGGTTACCATTGTAATCTCACAAATATTGCTTTATTGCCAGCTAGGCATCCATATCCCCGATGGAGTTACTTGCATGTTCCCATAGCCAAGCATTTTGATATTACATTTCATTGTATTTTTATTTTCTTGATATTCATTTGCTTGCTCATGCTTTTCATATTTATTTTTTCTCTTTATTTTTCTTGCATTGGCTTGTAAGTGATGAAACTTACATGGGTCTGATAGTTACAGTGGCGCTGAAGGAAGATTTTAGATTTTTCACTAGCCATGTCTTCAACTAAGAGATCACAATGATTTAGAGAAATTAATTAAGTGTATGAGATATAGTAATCAAAAGATGCCAATACCAAGATATGATAAGTGGTTCTTTTATGGATAGAGTATGTATCCCAACCAAAAGAAAATATTAAAGAGGGACAACCTCAAATTAAGAAGTATTTCATGAATAGATATCTAGGAAAAGGACTGAACATGAGATTCGAGCATGGGTAAGTATGTGACAAAATGACACAAACACCTATCTCACAGATGAAGGATTTATGCAAAGGATTGAATGAAAGGGATGGAAGGATAGAAAAGAGGTGTTGGATAATAGATAGAATGTTTGAAGATTTGTGCGAGGATAGATGGAAATTTATTCAAGATGAGTGTTGGTATACAACTTGAGAAGTGATGAAGAGATGGAGGAAAATTGAATTTTGGGACATAAGGACCCAAAATAGATAGAGGAAATGATGGAAGAATAGTTTTGGAAAGATGTTTAGATAGAGGGTTGAAAGAAGCTCAAAGATGTGTTCCTTTGTTGATCTTTCTTATGGATCATTTGAGGTGATGGATTGGTAGATGGATGGAGGTAAGGACCCAAGATGGATGGAATGGAAGAAGAGTTTGATTTTGGAATGAAAGGACCTAAGATAGATTTGGAAGATGAAGAGTTTGACTTTGGAATGAAAGGACCTAAGATAGATTTGGAGGATGAAATGTTTGACTTTGGAATGCAAGGACCTAAGATAGATTTGGAGGTTGAAAATTTCGGATTTGGAATGAAAGGACCTAAGATAGACTTGGAGGAAGAAGAGATTACTTGATCTTGATTTTGACTTGGAGTAGGATCATTTGAGTTTGTTCTTTCCTTTTGATTTGGAATTAGATTAGTGGAGGATATGGAAGGGATATCATGCTTTTTCTTAGGAGATGTATGTTGAATGGGACTCTGCTCTTGAGATGAAAGGGGGTCATCATGGATGGAATACCAAAATATTAGGGGATGATCATAAGATTCTTGACAGGTGGCATCTTGATAAAAAATGGGATTAGATTTTAGAGCCATGATATCTTGATCTTCATTTAGGTTTGGACTCATTTTCTTTGAATAAGTTTTCCTTTTCTCAGTTTGATGATGAATGATCAAAGTTGGTATTTTTGATAGGTTGATGTAGAGAAATTTACTCCTTTTGATAAGGTTCCTAGGAATAGGTTGTCTCTTTTTTTAACTTAGTCTTTTGATGAAGACTTCTTCTTCTCAAAATGTGGGGAGTGGTCATATACAAATGATCAAAGGTTCTCGTTAATGTTGGATTTGGATACTTCATTTGAAAAACTCAAGCTTACTTTATCAAGTAGAGGTTTAGTTTGATTTGCCTTCATAACAAAGTGTGTCAAATGATATGGATAAAGTCTCCCAATATAGAAACTTGATTTGACAACTCAAGGATTAAACTAGGTATGTTGTTTTGATAGAATCTATTGGATGGTGAAACTTTGATCACTATTTCTGATACGTCCTAATTTTGTTGGATGAAGTCTTATCTTAAACTAGTTGATGATTTGAAAACTCATTCTAATAGTACCTTGTTGGATATGGAAATTTTCTTTGATAATCTAGTTCGGATTTTGACTGTTGAGTTTGCTAAAGGATCTGAAAGGGTATTTGAGGTTGTTGATGAAAATTTCCCGAAAGGCTTGATTTGCTCTTTGTTTTTCTTGGTTTTTACCATGTGCTAAAACAGAGACTATATATGCTAATAAATATTCTAGATGCGCCACAAAAGTCTCTTTATGTGCTAAGTTTCCTCTCCTATGCACTAATTCAAATTGTTTGAAAATGACTGCTTTGGATGGGTTACGCGCTAATATGTTCTGATTACGCACCAATGTTTGAGTTGAAAGCACGATGATATGTCTTGGATATGCTAGAATGATGTTTGAATGTGCTATAATGATGCAGACAAGTGCTACTTGAAATTTCACCAGTATGATACTGATTGTGTGCTAATTTTACTGATGAAAGCACTAAGTTTTGGTACAAATGCGCTATTGAAAGTTTGAGATGCGCTAGGTTGTTGCTCCTGTGTGCTAACTGTCCTAATTTCTTTGTTTGATGATTTTTCTATGATGTTGAAAAGTAACACTTGACTTGATGGATACTTCATTTTGGATACTCAAGCTTACTAAGTCGAATAGAGGGTTTGTTAGATAGGCCCCTATGACAAAGCACATCAAATGATATGGATAAAGTCTCCTGATATGGAAACTTGATTTGACTAACTTGAATACCTAGCTAGGTATTATTGTCATTGAGATAGTTGGATGATAAACTCTTGATCACTTGGTTTGATATTCCCCTATTCTCATTGGATGAAAGTCTTTCCTAAAGATAGTTGAAATGTCGATACTCACCTTAGAGAAGTGTTTTGTTGGATTTGGTAATTATTTTCTCTCTAAGGTTTCTCTTTTCTCTTTGTTTTGAATTAATTGTTGTATGGGGTTGATTTGCAAGATATTTCAATATTCATAACAAGAAGACATAACACACATGAAAACAATGATCATCCCTATGTTAAACATTGAGTATATGTTCTTTTGAGGATGTGTTTGAATCCCCGATGTTATTACTGGTTTGATTTACAACAAAAGACACATCAAATAGACTCTTTATTCAAAGGTCATTGACAATATCATAGCCCACTAGTATCGATACTCTGTCAACTCAAACAGCCTTGTCACCCCCTAGGGGGCACCCCTTTTTTAGCCTTTTGCCATAAACTAACTCAAAGTGAATTTCTTCACAGTTGACTAGCTATCTTGGGAGATATATGATGAGTAATCTTGGGGGTAGATTCTTCCCCACCCTTGCACTATGATATTACCAATGTTTGGCAACTAACTCAGCTCAAAGTTTCTAATGCTAAGGTTCGTAATCAGGCTTTTATTCGGTCTTCAATGATAAATTCCCTCGGGAGGCTTACCAACCTTTAGAACAAAGGCTTTACGTATCATAAAGATAGTTGGGAAAGACTAATCGCTGAGCAAAACCATTGAATGGGACTTTCGTTAGCCTCCACATTTGACTATAGTGGGTTAGAATACTTGGCGATAAAGTCGTTTCCCACTTAGATCATTTCCCTCTCATTGACCATTTAAATGGTGTTCTAAGAGAAACTCGAGAGGGCAGGCCTACTAAAGGATGTAAATGCTTGAAATGAAGAAAGCATAAGAGTGGTTTGGATTTTTTATCACCCGATTAAGGGAAGAGCATATACCTTCCACTTTCGAGACAAGGGAAACAAGGTTCTTTTTAGCCTTCAAGACAATGATTTGCTAGCTTCTATTTGGAGATGTTGCTCCAAAAAGCATGGTGTTCTTTTTAACCTTTCATAAAAAAGTGTGTATTTCTAAAACCTTTGAAAAACAAGCCTGGTCAACAAAGTAAATCATGATGTTGGTCAACAAAAGGAAAATCGTGAAGTCAATCCTTAATGAAAACTCTTTTTGCTTTGCACAAAACAATGAAAGTGAGGTTCTTTTTATCCTTTTGCAAAAATGAAGTGAGTTTGTTTTATACACCAAAGGAAAATGTGATTCTTTTTACCTTTTGCAAACTGAAAAGCAAGTTGGTGTTCCTTTTAAGCCCAAATTAAGTGTTTTTTTCTAACTTGCAAAAATAAAAAGTTTGTTTTGTTGTTCTTTTTATCCATGCAATAAAGAAAAGATTGAGTTTTATTGTAAGCACCAAAAGGAAAGCATGAAGTTCATTTTATGCATCCAAAATAAATCATGAGGTTCATTTTAAGCTTTTGCAAAAAAAAAAAAAGAAAAAAAAAAGCTGAGTTCTTTTTACTAACTTTGAAAGAAAGCAAAGAAAACTAAACTAATTCCTTTTGTTCCTGTATAAAAATGTTAGAACCTGCACACAGTCAATTAGGAAAAAAAAATTAAATCATGATGGTGGGCTTCACAAGCCTAAATTATGATCTTGGTTACAAATTTTACAATCCTGATCCTGAAATGCCCTAAAATTTGACTGTCTGATATTTGGAGGATCTTCCAAAAACTAGATTTTGCATTATAACTCCTACAGGTCTGAAAGCCATCTCAAACATCCTAACAATATATATGGAATATAACTTAAAGTATACTTATACTTAAATGTTATATTCCATATATGTTGTCCTCCCACAAGCCTAACTTTTTTTTTTACCTCTGTTACAAATTTTTGCCTTTGCCAGCTCTATGTGCTAAGCTATGGTATAGGTGCGCTAACAAATGATGTCTATGCGCTAGAAAATCAAATGGATGTGCTACTCTGAGGCCTTTATGTGCTAAAATAGTGCTCCTATGCATTTGACAAGCAGAAAAGGGTATGCACCAGAAAGGTTACAGAATGTGCTAAAGAATGGTCTATAAGCGCTAAACAATGCCATGGATGCACTAAAGTTTAGCACGGATGTGCTACAAGAAGTTCTGGATGCGCTATTCTAATAGTTTGGTGTGATTGTTGTTTTCTACCTGCATGAAAAATGATGTTATTTTTTGGGACGTGCCCCACGGTGGGCGCCAAAATGGTATACTGGAAATGTGGTATCATCCTGTAATAGGAGAAAACAATTCAAACACACACATGAAACATCACATTAGAGGTTAGAAATCCAAACAAAGCAAGTTAAATTAATCTAAACTCTTTAAAATCATTCAATGTTCCTCTATCTCCAAGGATATTCAAGATTCAAGGTGGCTCTTAGCTTGGAAGAGCACTTGATTCTTTAAGATGACAACCTAAAGAACGAGATTTAAATGATTCTATCTAAATGGAATGCAACCATGATCTTAGCTGATGATTTTAGATATGAAACTATATGATGATAGGATGCAAGATATTGATATGAAGCATGAACTAGTATGAAAATGATACTAAGATGAAGCTAACATGATATGAGATTAACATGGTATATCTAAGATTATAATGCTATCAAAATAATCTAAAATGCTATTCTATCAAATAGAGATAATATGCTTAATGCTATGTGACTATAAGTTTTATGCACAAAGACTTGATTGTTTTGAAGAAGGAATGGGCTCTATTTATAGGGAAAATAGGACAATGTAGGGTTAGGATAGGATGATCTTATCAAGGGCCAGGATTGAAAGCTATCAATCCATGTTCACAATTCTCACCAATGAAATGGTGACAATTGTCAACATAAGACTGCTTGAGAGGAGATGAAAGAAGCATTAAATGCTTGAGAAGACCTCATGGTTACCCTAGGGGGTAAGGGATAAGTTTAGGTTAAGATTATCCATTGGATAAAGCTTTTACCCAAAGGATAAACTCTTGTGCAAGGGTTAAAGGGATAACAATGGTCGAAGCCATGAATGCTTGATGAGACCCCTAGGTTAGATGAAGGTTGAGTTAGGCAAAAAGTCTCTAACCATGCACGAAGGTTGAGTTAACCATTAATGGTTTGAAAGACTTTCAAGGATAACTTGTTGAAGACATAAAGCCTTTAGTGGTTTTCAAATACTTTTAAGGGTTTTGAGAAGTGACTTCCCTTTTCTTAGGGATGTGACAATATTTAGGAGATGGGTTAGGCTAATTTAGAAGGGATTAGAAGAATCTAGAAGGTCGTTTAGAGAGGCAAGTGGGAGATGTAGGATAATGCAAGTGGGTGGGGAAAATAGAATTTAATTAAAATAAAATTAATTTATTTCAATTGTGGTTGCAACTTGCATTTGTAGGATTTTGCAAGTGGGGTGATTTAATTAAATGGGCTAGAAGGGGGATTTAATTAAATGGCTTAGATAGAAGAAGGATATATTAATTAAATCTTAATTCAACTATTAGGCGATTAGAAGAATACGGATATTAATTAAATTAATTTAATTAATAGGAAGAATTAAGAATAATTAAATGAACAAAATTCACTTAATTCATTGTGTAGCTTTTAGGTGTCTACACTAACAGTTGATATGTCGATATGAATAAAATTCAAAGAAAAATTCTCGATATGATGTTATCGTCAAAATTGTTGATATGATGCCCCAGTTATGAATAATTGATTTGATATGAAAGTTGGTGTTGATTTGAGATTAATATGAAATTGATATGGAGATTTGATATGATAATGCCCCCTCAGGAGATCGTTCATGCACTAAAGGCATGAATGGTCTCTTGGAAGAAGAAGAATGTTATTTGAAAGATAGAAGAATGGATAGTTGATGACATGCATGGGTTTGAAAAGATTGATCAGATTGATAAGAATGAGATCAAGTTTGGTTTCAAGAATGACATCTCATGTATAAGACAAAGATGATCAAAACATCTGGTTTCATGAACAATATATCCTGTATAAGTCCTGATCAAAATGTTTGGTTTCAGGAAAGATACATCCTATATAAGACATGACAGAATGGATTAGATGAAAAGGATTGATAGAATTGATAAGATTGAGATCAAGTCTGGTTTTAGGAATTACATCTCCTGTATAAGACAAAGATTATCAAAACGTCTTGTTTCGGGAACAATATATCTTGTATAAGACTTGATCAAAACGACTAGTTTCAGGAAAGTTGCATCTTGTATAAGACATGATAGAATAGATCAGATGAAATGGATTGATAGAATTGATAATATTGAAATAAATTATGGTTTCAGGAATGACACCTCCTGTATAAGACAAAGATGATCAAAACGTCTGGTTTCAGGAACGATATATCTTGTATAAGACCTGATCAAAACATTTGGTTTCAGGAAAGATACATCCTGTATAAGACATGATAGATGAGAATAGGATGAATGATGAATATATGAAAGTGAAGAAATATTTCATGATGATGTGATGCATGTGATGTGACTAGATGATGATGATGATATGCAACTAAATGCCATGATATGATAATGCAACTAAACACAGATTTTAGGAATGATCTGGTAATGATAGTGATAATGATAATGATAGTGATAATGCACCTACATGAATGAGTAATATGATAATGATGTGCAACCTAATGCAATTTGAAGATGACAATGATAATGAAATGATACTAATGCGAGATTAAAATGATACGCAACCTAATGCAAGATTAAGATGACAATGATAATGAAATGATACTAATGCAAGGTTAAAATGATATGCAACCTAATGCAATATTAAGATGATAATGATAATGAAATGATACTAATGCATTCTCATTCCCAAATGTTTCCATCTGTTTTAATCAAAGTTTGAGTGCTTCCTTTCTTTTCATCACCGGGCCTTGATTTGTTGAAAGTTGATACAAGCATCATAGTAAAATTAAACCACAATGACTTGAGTATAACTTACATGGATTTTGATATTGCAAGATGATACAAGCATCAAGGAATAATTGAACCAAGATGACCTAAGTGTTACTTGTGTAAAACAGACAAGAGTTAACTTTTGTCTCATAAAAATCTGAAATGTCCTTAGTGATATGTTACCCGATCACGTCGTAAGACCAATTTGCATAGTAGAAGGCTTCACTCCCAAACAGTAAACATAGAAAACATCAGATTCCTTCCTTGCTTCTCTAGTCATTGAAACATCCTTGAGTTTCTTAGGAGATATGATAAGAAAAAATTAACAACCATAAGTAAGCATGTATGCTATTGGAAATGTATTCTTGTCAAGTAAAACATCTTGCAAATAGATCGTTTGTTCAATTTCAATCAGTTAAATTCCATGATGTCTAGCCTTCTTGCATTGTCATTGTCATTGTTGTTTGTCTTGATCCTTGTTGTCTTGCTACGTGTTTGTTCTATTATTGAAAAAACTCAAGGCGAAATGTCCCCAGTGAGGTCAAGATTTTGCCCCTTGCTGTCGATACTAGTTCGATATGGATATTTAAACTGATCACCAAGCCATGGTGGAATATGAATCGGATAACTGATTGTGATAAATCAAGGATAGTGACTACGCTAAGTATATCTGGGATTGATAAGAATAAGACTAACTAGAACAAAATCCAGTAGTCATACTGATCTATGTCATTGTTTTGATTTGTTCGATGATTGATAAGAATATCTTGTTTCAAAGAGTAAGTACCTCGTATAAGACTGATCTATCTGGTTTTGAGTGTACCTATCCCTATATAAGACATGTTGATGTTGATATATGGATTGATTAACAAGACTCAATGATTGATAGGAATGTTTGGTTTCAAAGAGTGAGTACCTCGTATAAGACCGATCTGTCTAGTTTTGAGTGTACCTGTCCATGTATAAGACATGCCGATGTTGATAGATTTTGAGTGATGAATTGATTAACAAGAAATGCAATCAATTTGATTGCAGAATTTGAGAGTTTTCATGTTGTTGATTTGATGGATGGGGCATATGTTCATGCTTTGATTTTTTATTTTTATTTTTAGACATTTCTGATTTTTGGAGCTTTTTGGATTAGAAGAAAGAGGTATTTGGTTTCCCCAATGTATAACAAGACAAGGAATGGATGACTGAATCATTGAGGTGGAAATAGATATGAGAAAGATGAAGGTAGCTTATGAGGAGACATGTCAAGATCTTTTTGAAATCATTTTTGTGTCCTTAGGTTTGATCAAGATAAAGGATATGGATGGAGATAGGATATGGATAGGAGAAACAAGATCACCGTAGTGATAGATGATGAAAGAAATGAATAGTTACGATAGATGGTATGGATTAGCATGAAGCAAGATCATAGATAGTACTGGATTAATTTAGATAGGGTAATGGATTTTGTAGGGAGGATAATGGGAGATGTCGTATGAAGAATACAATGGATGAAACTTTGACCTCAAGTATAGAGGTCTCCATTTGCAAAGAGGTGATATGTAAGATTGTCACAATATTTAGCACCACCTGAATAAGTGTTCCTAAAATTTTCAAAGATAGAGACCCAACCCACACTTAGAACCTCTAGAAAAATCCAACCAAACATATCTAGCTGTGTCGACTTGAATTTCATCCTCAGAATGCTACCTACAACAAGTTAGTTTCACAAAATACCAATGAAAATGCTACAGGAAATCCAAAATCAACCAATGAAACTACATGAAATACATATGAAATAAAAATACTAATATTACCTTCATAGTTTATGTCTCATTATGTCCTAACTCCACTGTTCCTGGTTGCAGATGGTGTGCTCTTAGACAATGCACTGATAGCTTCCAAGATGACATATAAAGAATGGACTGATAACTCGTAGTTAAATGATGCTATGATATGCAATACTACATGATTATGCTAAAATGATTATGCTAAAATGCTAATTGCTATTTTGCTAATTGCTATTTTTGCTTCAAGATTAAAACTCACAGATGCATAAGTTTTCCAAATGATTTGCTTGAAAATGCACTTGAAGTCTCTTGAAGTCTAACTCTCTCTCAACTGAAGCTCTTGATTTTATAGACCTTGAGAGGATGAGATGATGTGGCACAGATCAATGGTCATGATCAGATCTACAGATTTGGATGGTTGTGAGCAAAGGTGAAGGTTGAGAGAAAGAAGAAAGGAGAAGACAAGTGTCACTCATCTCACCTTGACTAGGTTGCTGACTAAAAGAATCTAAGGATGGTTGGAGAAGATTTAGGCATGATAGGACAAGTGGACTCAGGTCTTTCCTAAGATGTAGGGGTGTTGGAGAGAATATAGAAGATGGTTATGAAATATGTGTACGTACACAATATTCATTAAATTTGGTGGTTGAAGATAAATGATGAATTAATATTTAAGAAATGTTAATTTCCTTAGCCACATGCTTGATGAATTGGCAAAGGGAAGATGAAGTGGAGATGGAGGGTGAGTTGGAAAAGAAAGATTAAATAATTTAAGAAATCATTTAATATTTGAGACTATAGGATAGGAGAATAACTATTAAATATTGGATATTTAATTAATTGGAGAAGATAATTAAATATTAGATATTTAATTAACTTGGTTAGAGGAATAATTAAATATTAGATATTTGATTAACTTGGTTAGAGGAATAATTAAATATTAGATATTTAATTATTTAGAGGAATAGAATAGATGAATTAATTAATAAAATATTAATTAATAGAAAGACATGAAATGAATTAAATAAATTAATCTTTTCAAGTTAACTATTTAATAGAAGAATAATTATTAAATAAATATAAAATATTTATTTAATCGCTCATAGCCATTTTTATGTGTAAACATTTTTTCCCTCTTTGAAATGATGTCAAGACAACATTGTTTAAAAGATTAAATCAAGTCTTGATAGTGTGCCTGATGGAGATAAAAAGTCCTGATTATGTGCCCCAAATATTGATTTGATGATGATGCCCCCTTGAGAGATCTTTTGTGCATTAAAGGCATGGGTGATCTCTCGATAGAAGAAGAATGTTAAATGAAAGATAGATGAGTGAATGGATTGCAGATTGATAAGATTGATTGGATTGAGATCAAGTCTGGTTTCAGGAAGGACAAATCATAAAGATGATCAAAATGTCTGGTTTCAGGAAAGATATATCATGTATAAGACATAATACATGATCAAAACGTGTGGTTTCAAGAAAGATACATCCTTTATAAGACTTGATAGATGATAGTTTAATAAATGATGAACATATTAAAGTGAAGAATGATTCCATTGGATGATGATGTTGGTTCTAGGGATCCAGGTATGAGGAGACGTCGACAAAGATGAGAGCTTAGAGCTTCTCAAGAGGCTGTGGGAGGTGGAGATGAGGGTGGGGATGGAGGTGGTGGTGGTAGGAGACCTGGACAGAGGGGAGGTCGATTGAGAGTCTGGGGAGGACCATTTGGATCAGTTGCCAGGATTGGGAGACCACGTCCTATGGGTGGGAGGGATGTTGGATAGATTGGGAGGGAGCATGGAAAGGCAAGTATGAGATCACCAAGAGGGTTGCCATTGACAGGAGGAGGCAGGGTGACTGGACTGAATGGGGGTTGCGGGAGAGGCATTGATTTTGGTCAGATTCAGCCAGACCCTAGGGTTATTGCAACTCATGGTGGAGATGATGAGGATACAAAGGATCATGTTGCCCTTATTAGATGATGGATTGTGAGAGCTACTTGCATGGAGAATCCAGCAATTAGACAGAGTGGTGGTGAGGAGGGGATTGGGGTTTATGCACCACGATAGGATTTGCCAGAGAAGGATGCACCCGAACATGATATGACAGAGAAGGATGCACCATAGCATGATGTGCTAGAGAAGGAGACCATTGATAGTCTTAGAGCATAGATTGATGTAGACTCTTATGGATGAGAGGGATAAATTTGTTAGGAGACAACAGGATACTCAGAGCCTTCTTGATCACATTCAACAGGTTGGATTAGGTACTCTCTTAGCTGACACTGTTAGAGCATTAGTTCGAGCTGAGAAGGAGACTTCCCACTAGCGATGATGATATGAGGAGGGAGTTGCAAAGAGCCAGAGAATAGGTAGTTATCATACCACCATGTTGATGGATACTAGCAGTGGTGGGGTCATGGGACCTCCTTAGAGGAGTGGTGATCATGGGAGATAAGCATCTGGAGGATCTTCTCGTCCACAACCACAGAGATGGATAGAGTTAGGTGGTAGTGGTACAGGACAGTTGTGACTTGATTTGGAGGCACATGTATTGTTTATCTGATATCATTGTATACTTGGACTTTTATTGTTTTATGATGATCTATATGCAGAGATGGATTCTATATGATGATGGACTTTATTATGTTACTCTATTTGATGATGATTCTTTATGCTTTTGATTATATGGATGCAGTGATTAGATGAATGATGATATGATGATGATTGTCTTTCCTTGCCTTATGATTATGATCTATATGATGCAATGATAAATGTTTTTGTTTTGATTTTCGATTTTGATGACCTTGGATGCAAATGAAAATGATTACTAACTTAAATGAAATGATGCAAATGCAAATGATCTATATGGAAATGCAAATGAATGATTGATTTGCTTTTGATTTATGATGATGTAAATGCAAATGATCTACATGAAAATGCAAATGAATGATTGATTTGCTTTTGATTTATGATGATGTAAATGAAAATGATCTACATGAAATGTTTTTTTATTTTTATATGTAATATTTATAATGATTATGAATCTAAAGTGCAAAGATGCAACTAAATGATCGTTAATGGAATGATAATGCAAATAACAATGATGATACACTACATGATGAATGAAATGCACTTAATTGAATGAAAATTAATGCAATGATTTAAATGCAACTAAATGAAATGGATGATGATTAAAATGATTCTAAAAATGAATGCACCTACAATTAGATGCAAATTGTTTTTGTTTGTTTGTCCAAGTCTACTCAATCTTTATTCATGATCGTTGATCTATGAATGAAATGAAATGCTTATAATGCAACTGACATTGAATGATTATAATGTAGAGGAATAATGAGCTAATGAAATGATCTAACCAAAAATGATACTGTCATTCTTCATATGTTATCTTGTAACAGTGCTTGATTTCATCATTGAGCTTTAAAATGTTGTAAGAAAATACAAGCAACTTGACATAATGATTCAAGATGACTTGAGTATTCCTTACATGGATTTTGATATAGCAAGTTAATACAAGCAACTTGATATAATGGATCAAGTTGACCTAAGTATTGCTTGCAGAACAAACAAGGATTATCCCCTTTCATGCATGACTTGGAACGTCCTCCTTGATCTTTTGCGGATCATATCCTAAGACAAGTACATACCATAGTAAGAGATAAACCACAGACAACAATCAAAGAAAATAATCATGCCCTATCATAGCTTCTCTAGTCATGGACATCATTGAGTCACATAGAGTACATGATTAGCAATAAAATCAAGATATAAACACTAAATCTTGTATGTCATTCACATGTTCTTATGGTCATTAACTGATATAATAATCTTGATGAATGATCTTTTGATAATCCTTTATTACTTGCTGATCGATTCTTGATTTCCTGAGTTTCATGATTCAGTTATTGATGAAATGCCTTTATCTTCGTTGCTTTGTTGCTCGTTATCTGTTTCAAAACCCTAGGTGTTTTTGGTTTTTCTAAATTTTTTGAATGTTTTGGATTTTTCAAAGATTCAAGAGATCACCTTACCAAAAGGAATTTGGATTTTGCCCCCAGTGGAAACAAAAATTCATTATGGATGTATGAATTGATAAAGATCCAAACCATGGCGGGATACAAATGCAGATATGATTGATTTTGATAAAATCTAGGATAGTGACTACGACAAGTATGTCAAAGATTGTTAACTGTTGGTAAGTTGCATATTTCTTGCTAAATGGTTCAGAGCAATGGATGCAAAAGATGGAAGATGAAATGGATAAGGTAAGATAGATGGAAGCAATAGATGCGATACGATGGAGTAGATAGGTGCACAAAGTGATCTCATAGATGGAGGAACTTACTTCTAAATTTATTGCATTTTTTCCATATTTTAATTTTTTTAAGACTTTATATGCTTTTTGTTGATTTTTTTAGGACTTTATATGCTTTTTGTTGATTTTTTCAGGACTTTATATCTCAAGCATATAATTTCTTGAGATGGATATAATTGATAGGTTCATCAACCAATCACCTTTAGGGGTAGATAACTTGTATGCTCATGATCCATATGCTGCTATTATGACAAAGGTCCTAGCCAATTTGGTTCAAATTTTCCCTTCTTTTCTCGATCTTGCTGATTTCTTGGATTCTCCCTTAGAACTATATCTCCAATCTGAAAAATGCATGGCTTGACTCTATGGTTATATCTTCTTGCCATTCTTTGTTGATATACTTTCAAATGATCTGTTGCATTTTGGCGACATTCCTGAATCAGTTCTAGTTCCTGGAGTCAAAAGACTCTTTGTTCTTCTTCTAGTATAAGACCTTGCAAGGATACTCATAGATAAGGTATCTCTACTTCTATAGGTAATATGGCTTCTGATCCATAGACCAAACAATATGGAGTTACCCCTGTTGGAGTGCGGATGCTAGTTCGGTATGCCCATGATAACTCAATGATGAACGAATATTACCAAACTAGTACTGAGAGGGGGGGTGAATCAGTACAAACAAAATATAGTCCAAAACTGGTTTGACAACAAATACTCCAAATGACTGGCAAACAGTGACACTGGTTGAAACAAAGTGCAACCGGTAAGACCCAGAACAACTAAAACAATCATAAACCGGTTACTCACTCAGCTTTCCTCTTAGCTCAATACTATAGTACCATTACACCCTCATGCATGAATAGGTAAACTATCATCAGATCTTCACAATAGTTAGTTCAATATGTTTTATAGATAGGCATAAAACACAGAACCATCATATGCTTAAAAGGTAATAACAAAGCATCACAAGATAAAAGAATCACACATGACACACATATTTTTCATGTGGAAACACAACTGGGAAAAACCACGATGGGGATGAATACCCACAAGCTGCTTTTTGAACTCCTTAGAAGTCCGCTCTGTTAGGAGCCTTGTCCGGTTAAAGACATAACAATAGGTTCTACTAGGAACCGATCCTGTTAGGGATCACCCGGTTAAGGGATGGCTATAATACCCAGTTAAGGGTTAAACCCAGTTAGGGTTACCTTGTTAGAGGATTTCAAGAACTCAATAGCTAAAGGATCTCTAGAGCTCTATAGCTTCCCAGAACTCAATAACTTTGAGTTACCCTGTTAAAGGATTTGTATCAAGTCGGTTAAGGCTACCCTGTTAAGGGATTTCACAACTGTTGAAGTGGTTAAAGATCAGCAGGAATTACAATGATTTGGTAACAACACTCAATGCTAATGCAAATCCATTTTGGCTCCTCTTCACCTTCTGCACATTCAATTTGCAGGTATCTCTTCTCTCCTTTGGTTTGGCAAGAATCATGTATCACTTCCCTTGGATACACACATACAAATTTTGCCAACAACTTTAGAAAGAAACACAACATTGACCTTATAGGAAACAGATAGGTCGGTAGCAAAAAACCTAAACCCTAAACTTGTTAGGTTAAGCAATTCAAATGGTTCAATCTTGACCGTTGAATCATACTACATTAAATGCAACAATCTTGAGTCAATCTCAAGACATTCTCCATCATCCATTATCCACCTATTTCATGGTGGCTGATAACCCATCACGCGTTATCACCGTTTGACAAACTTTGCACATTCCCAAGGTGGATAGGGATAGTCTTCTTCATGCAAGATCCTTCACATGCACATGGCTTATGTGGCAACATGATCTGTTCTTCATTATACTGCAAACTCATCACACAAAGATCACTGATTGAGTCACATAGGCTTGAGGTACTCCAACCGGAAATCCTGAAGTGGAAACTACCTACCAACCGGTAGTCATACAATGCTTCCATGTGCCGGTTCCCATAACTACATGTCGGTTCACCTTGACATGCCGATTCACCTTGAACAAATATACCGCTTCACTTTGGCATATATATCGGTTCACACATATGCCGGTTCTCTCTTCTCACATATCACATATGCTGGTTCACATCATATCACATATTGACATCAATGACAACATACAATATCATTATGTCCTCATACAGGTTCACATAATGCCAACAATCTCCCCCTTTGGCAATGATGGCAATATACAAATATATCTCTCCGCTTCACATCTTCTCCCCCATTTTCTGTAGATATCTTTTCCGCTTCACTCCTTCTCCCCCTTTGACAACAATGCAAATTGGAGGCACAAGCATCCCTATTCCATTATGCTGCTCCCCCTAAGGAGTAGCATCCTTCAACACATCAATCAACAAAAAATTGACTATGCAATACCTGACTGATGTGGAACAAATACTTTTAGTTCACCTCCTGAAGGGACAGTACCCCCAATTCACCTCTTAAATGCACAAATGTAGTCTTTGGGAGAGGCTTGGTGAATATGTCTGCTAACTGCTCCTTACTGGAAACATGTTCCAGTGCAATCTCTTTATTCTGAAACTTTTCCCTCAAGAAATGATACTTAAGCTCAAAATGCTTGGTTCTAGAATGTAAAACCGGATTCTTTGAAATATTGATAGCGCTTGTGTTATCACAGAATATACTTACCGGTTCAGATATAGGGATTTTGAAGCCATTTAAAACATGCTTCATCCAGATTGTCTGAGTGTAGTTCATGAAAGATGCAACATACTCCACTTCCATTGTAGACTGAGAGATACAACTCTGCTTTTTACTCATCAATGAGACTAGTCTACCACCGAGAAAGAATGCACCACTGGTTTTGCTTTTCTGATCATCCACATTACCTGCCCAATTAGCATCTGTGAATACTTTCAGAATGAAATCATTTTTGTATGGGTACCACAATGCATAGTCAATTGTTCCCTTCAGATACCTAAGAATCCGCTTGACTACAACCAAGTGCGATTCTCTTGGACTTTTCTGGAACCTTGCAGTAATGCCAACTGCATGTGCAATATCCAGTCTGCTATGCACTACATAATGCAACTTACCAATCATTGATCGGTATTCCTTCTCATCAACCAGTGCAGAATCATCCTCTTTTGACAATTTGCAACTGGTCACCATCGGTGTACCAACCGGTTTGCTATCTTCCATGCCAAAGGTCTTCAACACCTCTTTGACATATTTGGACTAAGTGCTAAAGATTCAATCTTTCATCTACTGGATCTGCAGTCGAATGAAGAACTTAATCTCCCCTATGAATGACATCTCAAACTCTTTCTTCATCTCATCAACAAACTCATGACTCATCTTGTCATCTTCACCAAAGATAATGTCATCAACAAAAACCTCACAGATCAGGATCTAATCTCCTTCATACTTCAAATAGATATTGCTATCTTCACTTGTTCTCTCAAATCCAATCTTCACATTATGGGAATGTAGGCGCTCATACCATGCCCTAGGTGCTTGCTTTAGACTATATAAGGCTTTGTGTAGCCTACATACCATGTCACTGTCTTCAGATAGGGAAAACCCATTTGGTTGCTCAATATACACCTCCTCTTCAAGTACACCATTTAGGAATGCAGATTTTACATCCATTTGATATACTTTGAAGCCTTTAAAAGCTGCATATGCAAGAAGCATACGAACTCCTTCCAATCTGGCTATAGGAGCAAAGGTTTCTCCATAGTCTTTTCCTTCTTCTTGAGCATATCCTTTGCACACCAATTTGGCTTTATTCCTAATCATTGTGCCATCCTAATTCAACTTGTTTCTGAACACCCATTTGGTGCCAATGGCATTTTTATGCTCTGGTCTGGGTACCAAGGACCATGTACCATTTTTCTCTATCTGGTCAAGTTCCTCTTCCATTGCCTTGATCCAGTCTTCATCTTTATGAGCCTCTTTGAATGATTTAGGCTCAAATTCAAAGATCATACATGAGTTTTCTCTGATCTTTCTTCTTGTAAGGATTCCTACATCCTTATCTCCTATGATCTTCTTAGGATCATGATTCAGCTTGACATACCGAGGAATGGTCTTGACTGGTTCTTCTTGCTTTTCCTCTTCATCCTCATCTTCATCAATATCAGCATTCACCGGTTCAGGATCACTATTACTAGTACCTGGTTGACTTACAACCAATTCTGAGAACGTTGCAATCGGTTCATTTACAGCTTGCTCACTGCTGGTTTCCTTAATTTTCTTAGAGGATTCATCAACTCTTACATTGATACTTTCCATAATTCTCTGAGTCCTATTGTTGTAACACTTGAGAGCTTTACTCTTGGTGGAATATCCTAGGAATATTCCCTCATTGCATTTAGCTTCAAATTTGCCCTGATGTTCACTCCTCTTGATGTAACATTTGCTACCAAATACCCTAAAGTAGCTAACCATAGGTGTCTTACCGGTCCAATACTCATAAGGAGTTTTGTCCTTACCTTTCTTGATGAGTACCCGGTTCATTGTGTAGATTGCAGTGCTCATCGCTTCTCTCCAAAAGGTGTGAGCTACCTTTCCTTGAATCAACATGGTTCTAGCTACTTCAACAACAGTCCAGTTATTCCTCTCTGCTAGGCCATCCTGTTGTGGAGTCCGGGGGGCAGACAGTTGCCTCTTGATGCCAAATTATTCACAATACTTGTTGAATTCACTGGAAGTGAATTCCCCTCCTTGATCAGTTCTGAGACACTTGATCCTTTTACTGCTTTCCTTCTCCACTAATGCTCTGAAAGCTTTTAATTTCACAAAGGCTTTAGACTTGTCTTTCAAGAATGTGACCCACATCATTCTTGAGTAGTCATCAGTGAGAATCATGAAGTACCTATCACCCTGCACACTTCTATTTTTCATAAGACCACACAAATCAGTATGCACATGATCAAGCAAGTTGTCAGCAGTGAAAGATTTACCTTTAAAGGTTGAGGAATATATTTTCCCCAATTGACACTCTCTACACAAGGTATTATCCAGTTTGCTTAGCACCGACAACCCTCTAACTGCCTTGATCTTACTAGCCTTCATAATGTTATCAAAGTTTACATGGCAGAGTCTCCTATGCCATATCCAGCTATCATCAAACTTAGCCATAAGACATGTACTTATATTTGTATTTAGATGAAATAGGTTACCTTTAGTCTGCATGTCAATGGCCACCAATTCACCATCTTTTCCTTTGATTCTGCAAACTCCATTCTTGAATTCTAGAGTGAGGCCACTGTCATTCAGCTGGGCAACACTCAGAAGGTTGTGTCTCAGACCATCAACCCAATACACATTGTCAGCACTGCTCTTTCCATTTAGAGAGATGGACTCTCTACCTTTGACCATGCATGGTGCATCATTACCAAAGTGAACCACACCTCCATCATACTCCTCAAAGGATAGAAACTTGCTCTGGTCACTAGTCATATGGTGAGAACAACCATTGTCAATGATCCACTCATTGGAGTTATCAAACCGGGAGACAAGAGCCTTCTTGTCTGACACATCTTCTTTTATAGCAACAAACACAATATCTTCATTTTCTTCATCCTTTGATTCTTCATCTTTGACACCTTCATCAACTGCCACAAAATAGTTTCTCCGGTTTCCTCCTTTAAATTTCTTGAACCTTTCTGGTTTGTCCTTGTTATCACCATTAGGACAATTTATAGCAATATGTCCTATCTGATTACAAGAAAAGCAATTTGCCCTTGTTATCACCATTAGGACAATTTATAGCAATATGTCCTATCCGGTTTGTCCTTTAGGAAGCTTCCTGGCAAGGAGAACTTCAAATGCCATCAGAATCTCCTCATCATCCATTTCTCTGCTTTGTCTAGGTTCACCACTAGTGCTAGCTTCTTTTCCTTTTTTGGATGGTATAGTAGAGGCTTTAAAAGCTGATTCAGTCTTTTGAACACTGCCATCAAAACTATTTAGCTCATAGGCTGTCAACTTGGCTATGATGGAGTCCAAGGATACCTTAATCTTGTCTATTGATCTTAGCTCCTGAATAGTAGCAACCCTTATTGCATATATCGGCAATAGGGAACTCAGGACTTTGCTTACCACAGTGGAATCTTCTATTTTACCACCTGCACTCTTGATTTCTCCAACAACTATTTTGATTCTTATTCCATACTGCTGAATGGTCTCACCTTCAACCATCCGCATATCTTCAAACTTCCCTCTCAGGCTTTCTTCCTTAGCTTGTTTTACATGTTCATCACCACCATAGATATTTTCAAGAGCATCCCATACCTCTTTGGTATTTACCTTGTCCTGAACATCAATAAACTCAATGTCAGATAGACTACTAATAAGGGCTTCCATGACTTGCCCATTTTCTTGTATCTCTCTCTTTTGGTCATCGGTGAGAGTACTGGTAGGGACAACATAGACATTCTCAACATAACTCCAGTGTTGAGCACCCATGCTTCTAATGAATATCTTCATCCTATCTTTCCATATACTGAAATTTTCCCTGTTAAACTTTGGACCTTCCCTCTTCATCATTTGACTGGGATCTTTACCTCAAGCGGTTAAGCTTAAAACACAAAGGACCTGGAGGATGCTCTGATACCAATTGATAACTCAATGATGAACGAATAGTACCAAACCAATACTGAGAGGGGGGGGGGGTGAATCAATACAGACAAAATACAGTCCAAAATCGGTTTGACAGCAAATACTCCAAATGACTGGCAAACAGTGACACTGGTTGAAATAGAGTGCAACCAATAAGACCCAGAATAACTAAAACAATCATAAACTGGTTACTCACTTAGCTTTCCTCTTAGCTCAATACTATTGTACCATTAAACCCTCATGCATGAACAGGTAAACTATCATCAGATATTCATAATAGTTAGTTCAATATGTTTTATAGATAGGCATAAAACACATAACCATCATATACTTAACAGGTAATAACAAAGCATCACATATGACAAACATATTTTTCACGTGGAAACCCAACTGGGAAAAACCATGGTGGGGATGAATACCCACAAGCTGCTTTTTGAACTCTTTAGAAGTCCTCTCTGTTAGGAGCCTTGTCTGGTTAAAGACATTACAATAGGTTATGCTAGGAACTGATCCTGTTAGGGATCACTTGGTTAAGGGATGGCTATAATACCCGGTTAGGGTTACCTTGTTAGAGGATTTCAAGAACTCAATAGCTAAAGGATCTCTAGAGCTCTATAGCTTCCCAGAACTCAATAACTTTGAGTTACCCTGTTAAAGGATTTGTATCAAGCTGGTTAAGGCTACTCTATTAAGGGATTTCACAACTGTTGAAGTGGTTAAAGATCAACAATAATTACAATGATCTGGTAACAACACTCAATGCTAATACAGATCCATTTTGGCTCCTCTTCACCTTCTGCACATTCACTTTGCAGGTATCTCTTCTCTCCTTTGGTTTGGCAAGAATCACGTATCACTTCCCTTGGATACACACATACAACTTTTGCCAACAACTTTAGAAAGAAACACAACATCGACCTTATAGGAAATAGACAGGTCGGTAGCAAAAACCCTAAACCCTAAACCTATTAGCTAAGTAATTCAAATGGTTCAATCCTGAGTGTTGAATCATACTGCATTAAATGCAACAATATTGAATCGATCTCAAGACATTCTCCATCATCCATTATCCACCGATTTCATGGCAGCTGATAACCCATCATGCATTATCACCGTTTGACAAACTTCACACATTCCCAAGGTGGATAGGGATGGTCTTCTTCATGCAAGATCCTTCACGCGCATAGGGCTTACGTGGCAACATGATCTATTCTCCGTTATACTGCTAACTCATCACACAAATATCACCGATTGAGTAACACAGGCTTGAGGTACTCCAACTAGAAATCCTGAAGTGGAAACTACCTACCAACTGGTAGTCATACAATGCTTCCATGTGCTAGTTCCCATAACTACATGTCAGTTCACCTTGAACAAATATACCGCTTCACTTTGGCATATATACCGGTTCACACATATGCTGATTCTCTCTTCTCACATATCACATATGCTGGTTCACATCATATCACATAGTGACATCAATGACAACATAGAATATCATTATGTCCTCATACTGGTTCACATAATGCCAACAGCCCAAAGAGCAGGATTTAGCTGAATGTGCCAGTCTTTTCTAGCTTCATTGATTGTTTTCTTCAAGATTTTCAAGGTAGTTTTGTTTGATTCCTCAGCTTGACCATTTCCCTGTGGATAATATGGAGTAGAAAACCTATGTTGGATATGAAATTGTTCACATAACTCCTTCACATCTTGATTTTTGAATGGTCTTCCATTATCAGTGATAATGGTCATAGGAACTCCATAGCGACAGATTATATAAATCAAAATAAATGATGATATTTGTTTTCCTGTCACTTTTGTTAAAGGCATTGCTTCAATCCATTTAGTAAAATATTCAGTAGCTATCAAAATAAACTTATGTCCATTAGAAGATGAGGGTTTTATCTTTCCTACCAAATCAAGGCCCCATTGTGAAAATGGCCATGATCCTATCATAGGATATAACTCTTGTGTTGGCGCATGAATGAGATTCCCATGGATCTGACATTGTTTGCATTTTATAGCATATGTGAACGAATCTCTCTCCATAGTAGGCCAAAAGTAACCCATACAAAAAAGTTTCTTAGCCAATGTTAAACCACTTGAGTGTGTGCCACAAATACCTGCATGAACTTCGTCAAGAATTTTCTCAGATTCTTCTTGCTCAAGACATCTTAATAAAGTACCATCTAGACCACGCCTATATAGGATATCATAAATTATAGTATAGCGAGAGGACTGGTGGATAAAATCTCTTCTCTAATTGCAAGATAAGTCAAGAGGAAGGATATGTTCTTTTAAATACCGATAAGTTTGACCGTATGAGGATTGACCGGTTCTTGATGTATGGAAAATTCAGTAGGTATGCTAGGATTGAATGGTAGGGGTTAAGATATCTTCCACAAGAAATTCATAACGTTGTTGATTCTCCTTATTTTGCAAGAGAGATGCTATTGTAGCCATTGCATCTACTGCTTTATTCTCATTTCTTGGAATCTGGGTGAATGACATTTCTTTAAAGTGTCCTTTAAACTCCTCCACCTGTTGTTTGTATGGCATAAGCTTATCATCCTTTGCTTGATATTCATCATTTATTTGGTTGATGATAAGTTGTGAATCACCATAGACATGTAGTTCCTTGACATTCCATTCAATGGCCATTTTAAGCCCAATAGCCAATGCTTCATACTCTAGAGTATTATTAGTGCATGGAAACTGTAGTCTATATGATTTGGGAATTGTGTGTCCTTGAGGTGTGATAAATAAAATGCCTATGCCTGATCCATATTGTGTGAAAGAACCATCAAAGTACAATTCCCAAAAGTTTGTACTTACTGTCAAGATATCTGCATCAGTAAATTCAATGTACAAAGGCATGTCATTTTGTAAAGGCACATCAACCAATTGATCAATGATAACTTTTCCCTTGATAGCTTTCTGATCAACATACTCTATATCAAATTCACTGAGTATCATAACCCATTTGGCTAGTCTCCCTGCCAATGTTGACTTGCTCGACAAATATTTGAGAGGATCTATCTTTGCTATTAGTTTCACAGAATGAATCAACATATAATGTCACAGCTTCTGAGTTGCAAATACAAATGCTAGACATGTCTTTTCTATTGAGGAATAATTTAATTCATACCCAACAAGCATTCTATTGATATAATAAAGTGCTCTTTCTTTTCCTTCATCATCATGTTGAGCTAGGAGAGCGCCTAATGATACATTTGTTGCTAAGATATAGAGAAATAATGGTTTCCCTTTGGTTGGTGATATCAATATTTGAGGACTCATAAGATATTCTTTTATTTGTAAAATAGCTTCTTCACATTTTGGATCCCATTTGAATGGAACATTTTTATGTAGAAGATGGGTGAATGGAAGACATCTATCTGCTAACTGAGAAATAAATCTCCTGATTGATTGCAATCTTCCTTGTAAAGATCGCAATTGACTTATGTTCCTAGGTGACTCCATTTCCATGATAGCTTTGACTTTTTTAGGATCTACTTCAATTCCATGGGTTGATATAATGTACCCAAGGAGCTTTCCAGAGGTTACCCCAAATGCACATTTTTTTGGATTTAATCTCAATTGATATCTTTCCAACCTGTAAAAAATCTTGCTTAAAATGTTCAAATGTTCTTGTCTTGTATGAGATTTTGCAAGTATGTCATTGACATAATCTTCCATATATGTATGCATCATATCATGGAAAACTATTGTCATAGCTGTTTGATAAGTCACTCCTGCATTTTTAAGCCCAAATAGCATAACATTCCAGCAATATGTTCCCCATGCACAGGTGAAAGCTATCTTTTATTGATCTTCAGGTGCAATTCTTATTTGATTATATCTTAAGAAGCCATCCATTAATGAAAACATCTCATGCCCTGCTGATAAGTCCACTATGATATCAATATTTGGTAGCAGGAAATCATCTTTTGGACATGCTTTATTCAGATCTTTGAAATATGTATAGACTGTTATGCTTTTATCTAGCTTTGACACTGGTACAATACTTGAAACCCATTCTGGATAAGCAACAGGTCTTATAAAACCCACTTCTAATAGTTTCTTTAGCTTGGTTTTTACAAGAAAGGCAATGTGCAGATGCATCTTTCTTAGTTTCTGCTTAACTGGTTTTGCTTTTAAACCCGCATTAAGATGATGCATGATAAGATTTGGATTAAGTCCTAGCATATCTACATAGGACCAAGGCAAATTTTATTTTTCTTTGCTTAAAGAATTCCATGTATTCATTCCTCTCTTTTTCTGATAATGAGGCAGTATAATGAAGTATTTTAGGATCCTTTGATGTACCAATGTTTACTACTTCTGTTGGTTCTATCAGGATAGTAGATCTCTCATGAAAATATGTAGGAAGAATGTCAAACTTTCCATCTTCTAGCACCTCAAAGAGGTTTTCACCATCAGATACGTCCTTTGTTTTCTCTTTTGATTGATCTAGTGTTGCCATGAAATGGTTTTCAACAATAGGTCTCTTTCCTTGTTTTATTTCGCTTTTGCGATTGGAAAGTTTGGCATTCTCCTGACTACGAGAAACATTACTTGATTCTGCAATGGAAGATTTCTTAGTTGGGATGGGTTCAATTGCATTAAGGTACACGGCTAAGTCATGATCATTGGAAAAGACATTTAGTTCAGGGTTGTCTAAATTATCCCAATCAATTAGTTTAGGATGAAGAAGGGGTAAATCATAATCACTGTCATCATTAGGTGTTTCAATATTCATGACATAATGACCATAACTTGGCATAGAATAGGCTCTGTCATAGATTAAATGTTTTTGAGAATTTTCTTTCTCAAGCGTCTCTAAATTAGTTCTAACAAAATCAATATTAGCATTTTGTAGTTCACACTCAAGTGGTTCTTCAACTGACATTTGTCTCTTAAATGAATGTATTATATCAACACACGCATCTTTAATACTGTAAATTCTTTCTTGATTGATCTCATTTGAATATTGAAGCTAACATACTTGTGTACATGATAAACAAGATTCTTTTGCTAGATTTTGTCTCCTTTCAAACTCAACTTCTTCTGGACTAATAGTCAATCCAACTTGACTATCTCTTAATTCTTCTATGGTTCTGCCTCATCAGGATATATCTTGTTGCTCTTTTGATGATAATCTTGTATTTCTAGATGCTTGATCTATCCTTGTTTGTACTTCTTTTGGCATTACTTCTTTGTTTTTGTCATTCCCTTTCCTTTTTGCATATGCCTCTTTTCTCTAAATTCTGAGTTTTTCTTGTCTTCTTTCTAACTCCATCTTTTGTTTTGTAATAGACAAGTCTTCTTTCATGATAGCTGCTTGTTCTTCATTGTGTTCCTTACTTGATGTAGTAGATAAGACATCTGGACCCCATTCATACTCATTTGAATCTGTCTCTAAATCATGATCTAGGACTACTCCATTATACCATACAAGAATGTTGTATGGTGCAAAAAGTTCCTTGATTTCTGCCATCTCTATTTTTGCTACTTCTGGAATATCTTGTTCAGATTTTGCATTTTTTTGTATTTCTAGAACTTGTTGACAAGATTTTTCTTTACCTTGGATGATAATCTCCTCTTCTTTCTTTTCATGTTCTTCTTGCTTCTTTTGTTTATTGGTTACTATTCCGGCCGCTTGATGTAGCTTTTCTTGCCAATTTTCTTCCTTAGAAACTGATTTCTTTTTCCATTTGTGCTATTGATGATTATGTTGCCTTTGATTGGAATTTAGATATCCAAGCCCAAATTTATCTTCTTTGGATTGTGAGTGTGGACAAATAGAAATACCTCGATGTCACTTACCAATTGGTCCTTTTCCTTCATATCCCATTTTTTGCATGATTTCATAACCTTTGCCATATTGTTTTATGGGAATATTGACTTCTACTGCTATTGCTATAGTTTTATCTTCATCCTTGTACAACCAACCAATAATGTCTTTGTCATCATTTTCTTCTTCAAGAGTTCCAGCACTGACAAATGTTCCTTTAAACACATGTTTTGATCTTTCTGATGTCTTTGATTGAATATCTGTAGGCTTTCCATATGACTTACGGGAAATTGGAAAATTATGCAAAGAATATTTTCCCATTCCTTCATCATTTAATTGGATCTTTTCCTCAAAATTTTCCATAACTTTTCTTGAATTCTCTTTGGTAGGATATATTGATTCTTTGTTATGTGGAACTCTTGTATCTTGTGTTGGCTTCAAATTATTGCAATATTGACTAGAATATGCAATTATAGTGATCTCTTGTCCTTCATGAGGAAATTTCACACATTGATGATATGTAGAAGGAACTGCTTGCATCTTGTGAATCCATGGTCATCCTAGAAGAATGTTGTAAGAAAGGTTCAAATCTAAAACCTGACACAATGTATCCCTTTCCATGGGTCCTATTCTTATTGGTAGCATAATAGTTCCTTTAGAAGAACGTTCTGCTTCATCATAAGCCTTGATGGTTATTTTCTTTTTCGGGTTCACTATATTTTTTGAATATCGCAAAGCTTTTATCAAACTTAATGCACAAATGTTTAAGCTTGCTCCTCCATCTATGAGTACACATTTGACACGAGTTTTATTAATGGAGACTTCAACACATAAGGGAGCATTGTGAGGATGTTGTAAGGATGCATCATCATTTTCAGAAAATGATAAGCAATGAGGAGCTATAAGGTGTCCTACCATGTTTTGGAACTGATCTATATCCAAATCTTTTGAAACTGTTGTTTCTACTAAAGCTTTCTCCAAAATTTCCTTATGTATAGGTGAAACCTTGAGAAGTTCCAGAATTGGTATTTGAGTGAGTATTCTTTGTAATTTCTCTACTAAATTGTATTGTTGTGAAGTGGATGTTGGGTCTTTTGCTATACCTAGAAAGGGAACCTTTTCTTTGATTCTTGTAATAACATTGATTGGCTCTGAAGATGGATTATCTTTAACAATGATTACATTTACCATAACATCATATGTATAAGTGTAATTCACTTTGGCTTTTCCTTTATCATCTTTTATTTGGGATGGTTCACCTTTGTCATAATTTAGAAGTGGAGTTTTGAAAGCCAAGTGTGATTCATTTGTCTTATGGCTATCCACTGTGATGGTTCCATTATCGATTAGATCTTGGATAAGGTGTTTCAATCTTTGACAATCATTTGTTAGGTGTCCTTTATTCCGATGGTAATTGCAAAAATGATTGTCACTCCACCAATTTGGCTTGACTGGTGGTTCATAGCTTCTTGCTTCTAGTAAAACAATCAATTTATTGGCAAGGGGAGTTTTTAGAGCTGATTCCAAAGGTTCTCCAATATTTGTGAATTCCCTCTGAGGATTGGAGAAAAAGGACTTGGCTTTATTGTTTTCTGGATTATTATTGCTTGGGATTTGACTTGATAGATTAAAAATTGATTGTTGTTGTTTTGTAGTACTATTATCATCATTTCCTTCATTGCTGACATTCCTATTCTTTGACCAAAACTTGGGTTTGTCATTGTTGTTGTTGTTGTGGTTGTTGTTATTGTTGTAAATTTTTAGCTCTCCTTTCTTTACCATTGCGTTCTCTATTTTCAGACCATTCTCGATCATTTTGGCAAAAGAGGGAGGACATTGCATTCTTAGTCGATAACTCATTTCACTGATAAGATTATCAATGAATATGTCCATTTTTTCTTTATTAGGTACATCTTGGGGATACCTATTAAACATGCATTTCCACCGTTGTAAGAAGATCATAAAAGATTCACCATTCTTTTGTTTAACATTGCAGAGATCCAACATCGCTATCTCATTCCTTATATTGTGGGAGTATTGTGAAATAAATCTATTCACAAGTTCTTCAAAAGATTCAATTCTAGATGGTAATCTTGAAAACCACTCCATTGATTGTCCATTTAAACTCCTAGAAAAAGACGCATAAGGTAAGTTTCATCATGAGCGAATTCCATGCTCATAGTACAAAACTCCCTAATATGATCCTGAGGATCAGATTTTCCATCGTATTTGTCATATTTAGGAATCTCGCAATGTTGCGGAAATGGTATCATATTCAGATTCTTAACGAACGGATATGGGCATATATCTTCTAATGAATACTTCTTACAGCTTGTTCCATTTTGCATGTCTTGTATCTATTGTTGTAAAGTTTGCATTTGTTGAGTAAGGTTTGACAATGGATTATCCACATAGTTTCTCTTTGTTTCTTCGTGAGTTCTTTTATCACTACGCTCTTTTCTTGTGTCATCCCTTTCTTTCCTTGTTTCTTCATGACTTTCTTTGTTCACATCTTTGTTATTTGGATCATTTGTGTTTTGTGTGTTACTTGCCTCTACATCTTGTTTCAAGCTTTCTATGTTAAAGTCTTGTGGTAGTTTAGCCCCAGATTTTGCCAACATTAAGAGATATTTCTCTTTTTTCTTTGCCAACAATTTTTCCATTAGCCTATCAAATTTGAAATCTTGCTCGAGGTCTCTAATGGTGCTATTGACTGCTTCTTCGTCAACAATGGTAAACCCAAAAGTTTGAAATACAGGATTATCTTCTTCCTCCATTTGTTATTGTTTTCTAAATTGTTTGTATTGGGCTCTAGTCCAAACTGGCATGTGATTATTTCAAAGTTGTTGAAATTTCCAAAGGACAAAGTCAATAGGTGATTATTGGTTTAGGAAGATATGCTTTGTTGATTTTACTGCTATTGTTTGTTCATTGTGATAAAGTGTCTCTTTGTTGAAAAGAACGTCCTTGTAAAATTTCTCCGTCAAACTCTGTACCGCAGCCACGTAAGTAGTGATGAAAATGGTGTAGGAATGTCCTATGTTTTAATAAGATCTTGCGATTGACATACAAGAATCTTATTCATTTCTGAGTAGCTTTATAACCGGGTTTTCTTTTCTTAAGGTGATACTTAAAAGTTATATAAGAATTTGACAATTTACAAGTTTATTTGATTCCAATGTTGGTGCAATTCTGATTTTGATATAACCTAGGTTCAAAATAGGAAAGATATATCCAAGATTATGAACCTAGTATAGATTTATCAAGCTTCGTGATAGAGAATTTGATTATCCTGATGAGAAACTTGATAATGATGTTGATTGTTTTGCACTTAAGATGTTTGAATCAATAGCATGTTTAATGTTGATGTTTATAGAACTTCTTGGGAATAACCTGTGGGATTAGTGACCTAGTTGTTTGAGCTAGTTTGACAATACGTGATGGTTTAGAGACAAACCTACTTCAAGAATTATTTTGATACTAACGTTTTGACACTTTGGTTTTGATCTGGTGTTTCAAGTGTTGGAAAGCTTTTGTATTACCCTTTTGATCAAACTTTTTTAGCAATTTGTTGGATTTTTGCTCACACGTAGATGATAAGTTTCTTCAATTTTTTGACCATTTGGAACATGTAATAGACATAGAAGACACAATGTCTAATAAACAAAATGCACAAGCAAGTACAAATCTTATGGCAGGCTGAGACAATAGTTGTTGAATCTCATGTGGGGTTTCCCCCGAGGCTATGCTATTCAAAGAGGATATTTAGATGCTTGACCCCATTGGCCCCACCCTTGGCACTCACTTCTTGGGGGCAGCCAAACACCAGTTTCCATGAAAACTCCCCATGGCAAACTTTATATCTCTACTAGGAACTGTATGTGTGTGAGCCGCTTCAGAGGTCCGACCTCCTGTGCCAACAACTAGAAGGATTTTGGCAACTAGTACAAGTGGTTTTTAGTAAAGGCTTCTGGTCATGTGGCCATACATGCAACACTTTCAGCTCTGTAAATACAGAAGGTTCCCAGTCTATAGAGTTTACACTCCATAAGTTTATGGGGAAACATAGTGTCGGTATGAACTTATCAACACATGTTGTTTGGGACTTCCATCACAAACACGATTTATTTATAGTGGATTGGAAGGACTCGGTATTAGCCTGTTTCCACTTTAGGTCATTTCCCTCTCACTGGCCCCCTCAAGGCAGCTCAGGAAGGCAGACCCTCTAAAGGATTTAATTGCTTGAAAGTAAAGAAAGCATAAAAGAGTGGGTTTGGCTTTTTGGTCACCCAATTAAGGGGGGAGCATATACCTACCACTTTTGAGACACGAAATATAAGTTTTCTTTTTAACCTTTTCAAAGCAATTGTTGGCTAAGTCCTATTTGGTGATGTTGCTCCAACAAGCATGGTGTTTATTTTAGCCTTTTTAGAAGTCTATGTGCAACTATTTTAGAGAAGTTACTAAAAATGCAAGTTGCATGTTGTCAATTTATCCTCTTAGTTACTAAATGAACAAGGCATGATATATTACTTCCCAAAATAAGGCCTTTAATTAACTAGATGAGGAAATGCATAAAAATTGCCTTAAACACCATCCTACACATGCATGTTAGTAGTTTGAAAAATCTAATTTCTTGGGCATTCGGACCTGCAAGAAAATTTTGTTAGCTGGAAACAAAAGCGCTATTCTAACATATGCGCTATCTTTCTCCTCAAAAGCGCTAACATTAGAGAAAAAGCGCTAACCTAGACTACAAAAGTGCTGCTTTGCAGATACAAAAATGTGATTTTTTTAATAAATGTGCTAATCTAGAGGACAAAAGCGCTAACCTAGAAGACAAAAGCGCTAACCAACGATGCTAATGCGCAGATTTTCAGATAAAAGCGCTAACCGATGATGCTAATGCGCAAATTTTTAGACAAAAGCGCTAACCTGCATGGCATATGCACTAACCTGTGATGCAAATGCCACAACCTATGAACAAAAGCACTGTCAGAATTCACATATGCGTGAATTTGCATTACAAATGCATTAATTTTACTTTTTGTGAGATTTTTAAAGGTATATGCGAGGTCCATGAGCCCCATGGTGGGTGCCAAAATGTGTCAACTTGAATTTCATCCTCAGAATGCTACCTACAACAAGTTAGTTTCACAAAATACTAATGAAACTACATGAAATAAAAATACTAATATTACCTTCATGGTTTATATCTCATTGTGTCCTAACTCCACTGTTCCTGGTTGCAGATGGTGTGATCTCAGACAATGCACTAATAGCTTCCAAGATGACATATGAAGAATGGACTAATAACTAGTAGTTAATCGATGCTATGATATGCAATACTACATGATTATGCTAAAATGCTAATTGCTATTTTTTCTTCAAGATTAAAACCCACGGATGCATAAGTTTTACAAATGATTTGCTTGAAAATGCACTTTAAGTCTCTTGAAGTCTAACTCTCTCTCAATTGAAACTCTTGATTTTATAGACCTTGAGAGGATGAGATGATGTGGCTCAGATCAACGATCATGATCAGATCTACAATTTTGGATGGTTGTGAGCAAAGGTGAAGGTTGAGAGAAAGGGGGAAGGAGAAGACAAGTGTCACTCATCTCACCTTGATTGGGTTGCTGATTGAGAGAATCTAGGGATAGTTGGAGAAGATTTAGGCATGATAGGACAAGTGGACTCAAGTCCTTCCTAAATGTAGGGGTGTTGGAGAGAATATAGAATATGGTTATGAAATATGTGTACATACACAATATTCATTAAATTTGGTGGTTGAAGATAAATGATGAATTAATATTTAAGAAATATTAATTTCCTTAGCCACATGCTTGATGAGTTTGCAAAGGGAAGATGAAGTGGAGATGGAGGGTGAGTTGGAAAATAAAGATTAAATAATTTAAGAAATCATTTAATATTTGAGGCAATAGGATAGGAGAAAAACTATTAAATATTGGGTATTTAATTGATTGGAGAAGATAATTAAATATTAGATATTTAATTAACTTGGTTAGAGGAATAATTAAATATTAGATATTTAATTATTTAGAGGAATAGAATAAATGAATTAATAAATAAAATATTAATTAATAGAAAGACATGAAATGAATTAAATAAATTAATCTTTTCAAATTACCTATTTAATAGAAGAATAATTATTAAATAAATATAAAATATTTATTTAATCGCTCATGGCCATTTTTATGTGTATACACTAGCGATTAGGAAGAATACTCAAAAGGGAAGAAGAATCCCAAACTAGATCAAGGTATTTAGTCGTTGATTACCCATGTGTGTGCAAGTGGGTTCATTTTGGCTCATATTATCATTGTAATCTTCAGAATCCAATGTGGCTAGGTACGTATGTTACCCTTACTTCAAAGGCATCCTAGATAGAGCCTTGCTGCCAGCGAGCATCCATAACCCCAACGAGGTTATCGTTGTAATCTCACAAATATTGCTCTATTTCCATCTAGGCATCCATAGCCCCGATGGAGTTACTTGCATGTTCCCATAGCCAAGCATTTTGATATTGTATTTCATTGCATTTTTTTCTTTTCTTGATATTTCTTTTAATGCTCGTTCTTTTGAGCTTTTGATATTTCCTTTTTCTCTTCTTATTTTGCTTGCATTGGCTTTTAAGTGATTTAACTTACATGGGTTTGATAATTACAAAGGCACTGAAACAAGAGTTTAGATTTTTCACTAGTCATGTCTTCAACTAAGAGATCACAATGATTTAGAGCAATTGATTAAGTGTATGAGATATAGTAATCAAAAGATGATGGTACCAAGATACGATAAGTGGTTCTTTTCTGGATTGAGTGTGTATCCCAACTACAAGAAAATGTTAAAGAGGAACAACCTCAGATTCTGAAGCATTTTATGAATAGATATCTAGGAAAAGGACCAAACATGAGATTCAAGCATGGGCAAGCATGTGACAAAATGACACAAATTCACATTAAATAGATGATGAATTTATACAAAGGATTGAATGAAAGGGATGGAACTATAGAAAAGAGGTGTTGGATAATAGATAGAATGTTTGAAGATTTTGTGTGAGGATAGATGGAAATGTATTCAAGATGAGTGTTGGTACACAACTCGAGAAGTGATGAAGAGATGGGGGAAAATTGAATTTTAGGACATAAGGACCCAGAATAGATTAAGGAAATGATGGAAGAATAGTTTTGAAAAGATGTTTAGATAGATGGTTGAAAGAAGTTCAAAGATGTGTGCCTTTGTTGATCTTTCTTATGGATCATTTAAGGTGATGGATTGGTGGATAGAGGGAGGTAAGGACCCAAGATGGATGGAAGGGATGGAGAGTTTGAATTTGGAATGAAAGGACCTAAAATGGATTTGGAGGATGAAGAGTTTGACTTTGGAATGAAAGGACCTAAAATGGGTTTGGGGGATGAAGAGTTTGGATTTGGAATGAAAGGACCTAAAATGGATTTGGAGGATGAAAAGGTTCCTTGATCTTGATCTTGACTTGGAGTAGGATCATGTGAGTATGTGCTTTTCTCATGATTTTGAATTAGATTAGTGAAGGAGATGGAAGGGATATCATACTCTTGCTTAGGAGGTAGATGTTTAATGGGACTCTACTCTTGAGATAAAAGGGGATCATCATGGATGGAATACCAAAATATTAGGGGATCATCATAAGATTCTTGATAGGTGGCATCTTGATAAAAAATGGGATTAGATTGGAGAGCCATGATATCTTGATCTTGATTTAGGATAGGACTCATTTCCTTTGAATAAGCTTCTTCTTTTTCAAGCGACAAGGGATGGTCACATGAGTGATCAAAGTTTCAGTTTAGATTGGTTGATGTTGTTGACTTGATGGATACTTCATTTTGGATACTTAATCTTACTAAGTCAAATAGAGGTTTGTTCGATAGGCCCCTATGCCAAAGCACGTGAAATGATATGGATAAAGTTTCTCAATATGGAAACTTGATTTGACTAACTTGAATACCTAGCTAGTTATTGTTGTTGAGATAGTTGGATGATAAACTCTTGATCAATTGGTTTGATACTTGAAATTAGTTGGATGAAAATCTTGCCTAGAGATAGTTGAAATGTTGATAACCACCTCCATAGGTGCTTGGTTGGATTTGAAAATTTCTCTCATCTATGACTTCTCCTTGTTTTTAAACTGATTTTTGAGTTTGATTTTGGATGTTTTTGCAAGATATTTTATCTTTTATGACAAGAATACATAACACACATGAAAACAATGGTCATCTTAATGCTAAACATTGAGTATATGTTCTTTTGAGGATGTGTTCAAATCCTTTATGTTTTTCAATAGTTTTGATCACAATAAATACACATGAGATATAATCTTTATTCAAAGGTCGTTGACAATATCATAGCCCACTAGTCTCGATACTCTGTCATCTCAAACAACCTTGTCACCCCCTAGAGGGTGCCCATTTTTTTGCATTTTTCCAAAAATTAACCCAAAGTGAATTGCTTCACAATTGGGTAGTTATCTTGGGAGATATATATTGCGAGTAATCTTGGGGGTAGATTATTCCCCACCCTTGCTCTATGATATTGCCAATGTTTGGCAACTGACTCGGCCCAAAGTCTCTATCGCTATGGCTTTTAGTACAGGCTTCTGTTCAAAGATATCTTTTGAAGTTGCGCAAGCGTGATTGAGGTCTGTAGCCCAACAAAATATCAAACAAGATGTAGTCACGCAAGCGTGATTGAGACCTCAAGGTCCTACAAAGTGCTCGATATGAGATAACTAAAATATGCTCTATTACCCGATATATTAATCTCAAAATGAGATTTGATTATAGTGAGTTAGAATACTTGGCTTTAGTCATACTCACTTGATTCATTCTCTTCTCACTAGCCCCTTCAAGGCGTTTGGGAAGACAGGTCCTCTAAAGGTTGTAAAATGCTTGAAGTAAAATAAAGCAATGAAAAAAAAAGTGGGTTTGGCTTTTTGATCACACAATTAAGGGGAGAGCATATACCTACCACTTAAGACAAAGCACTCAAAAGTTTGTTTTATCCTTCAAGTCAATTGTTTGCTAACCTCTAATTGGAGATGTTTCTCCAAACAAGCACAATGTGGATTGTTCTTTTTAATCTTGCAAGTAAATGTTGATTGTGAATTTTAACCTTTACAAGAAAGTAGAAAGTTTGTCTCGTTCTTTTTAGAACCCAAATTGAAATGTGAACTTTAACTTGCAAAAGAAACGTTTGAAGTTTGTTGTAAATTTTATCTTTACAAGTGTGGTTCTTTTTAAAGCACCAATTGAAGATTGTGAGGTTCTGTTTACCTTGAAAATAAAATGCGTTCGATTTTAACCAACTTTAGGAAAAAAGTTACAAAAAATAAAATCAAATCCTAATTTAACTCTTTCAAATTTGCATCAAATTGTTAAAACCCGCAAGAAGAAAAAGTTAGTGAAATATCAAAAAAAAAATTCACTCCTGATCCTGAAATGCCCTGAAACTTGACTAAGTTTGAAATTGGGAAGATCCTCCAAAAACTAGATTTTGCATTATAACTCTTGGAGGTCTGAAACCCCTCTCAAACGTCTTGACAATATTTATGGAATATAACTTATACTTAAATGTCACTTATACTTAAATGTTATATTCCATATATATTGTAAAAGCCTCTCTGTTTTTCATACCAGTAAGTAGAAACTCGTATGACAATTGTCACTTGCCCATACAAAAATTCTCACATGTCCATACAACAAAGGAAAAAAAATAATACTATAAATAAGAAAATCTCGTACAAGATTTCATGCTGAAACGGAACCTACAATTTCTCACAACACAAAAACTTGTAAACATATTAAATTCAGGGATGTGAGCCCCACGATGGGCACCAAAAATGTATGCTCAGAATGTTGCACCTGCACAATACATTCCAACTTGGGACCACATTCCTTCTTCAATATTGACCCTTGATTGGTAATCAATCTTGGTCATCCATTTCTAAGCCTTCAACTCTATAAGATGAGCCCTTGTCTCATATCAAAGGATCCCAATATCCACTTTCATGCATCCATAATATAGTTGTTTTGCAGGTTATCAAGGAGCTCTCATTGTGCCTCTCTCAAGCATTAGGCCATCTTAATCACATCATAGCTAGACTTTATCATGTTTTAGATCAATCATTTAGCTTAATTGCACATCAATTCAATATCATTATTGTCTTAATATTAGCTTAATTAGATCACTTACTTCTTCAATTTGGAAACACAACTCCATTTTGTATATCATCATCATATCATTAGTTTCAATCATTTAATCAACTAGGATCTTAGTTGCATCCATTTTGATTCTATTTATCATTCAAATCTCATTCTTTAGGTAGTCATCTTAAAGATCAAGTGCTCTTCCAAGTGAGGGCCATCTTGAATCTTGAATATACTTGGAGATAGAGGATAATGAGACTATTTTGAGAGATTTTGGTTAACTAACATGTTTTGTGCACCTTCACAAATAATCTAAACATACCAATGAGACATTGCATTAGAGATCAAAATTAATCAAAACATGTTAGTTAACCAGAATCTCTCAAAATAGTCTCATTGTCCTATATCTCCAAGTATTTTCAAGATTCAAGGTGGCCCTCACTTGGAAGAGCACTTGATCTTTAAGATGACTACCTAAAGAATGAGATTTGAATGATAAATAGAATCAAAATGGATGCAACTAAGATCCTAGTTGATTAAATGATTGAAACTAATGATATGATGATGATATACAAAATGGAGTTGTGTTTCCAAATTAAAGAAGTAAGTGATCTAATTAAGCTAATATGAAGATGACAATGCTATGAAATTGATGTGCAATTAAGCTGAATGATTGATCTAAAACATGATAAAATATAGCTATGATGTGATTAAGATGGCCTAATGCTTGAGAGAGGCACAGTGAGAGCTCCTTGATAACCTACAAAACAACTATATTATGGATGCATGAAAGTGGATATTGGGATCCTTTGATATGAGACAAGGGCTCATATTATAGAGTTGAAGGCTTAGAA
The DNA here is from genome assembly GCF_030272615.1 of Cryptomeria japonica. Lineage (NCBI taxonomy): Eukaryota > Viridiplantae > Streptophyta > Pinopsida > Cupressales > Cupressaceae > Cryptomeria > Cryptomeria japonica. Next base: position 103,500,631 of record NC_081407.1, on the reverse strand, counting down.
ATGGATGACCAAGATTCATTACCAATCAAGGGTCAAGATTGAAGGAGGAATGTGGTCCCAAGTTGGAAGGCTTAACCTTGTGACAAATGTCACAAGGGGCAGAGTTTCCTTGTGACAAGTGTCACAAGAGAGAGTGGGGTGAAAAGTCAATGTGGTCCCATCTTGGGAAAAGGGGGATATGTGATCACACATGTGTGAGCAACCTTGGGAAGCCCAAGTAGATTAATTAGGATAATGAGGATATTAGATAGGTTTTAGAAAGATATTAAGATTCTATTGAGAAATGTAGGATTTTGCAAGTGGGAGGGACAATAGGTATTTTTAGATAAAATAAAAGGTTTATTTTAGCTAAAAAGGTGCAACTTGCATTTGTAGGATTTTGCAAGTGGGGGGGGGGGGGGGTTATTTACAAATAAATAATGATTTATTTAAATGGAAGGGGATTTTTAATTAAATGTAAATTTAATTAAAAGGGAAAAGCCTATTAATTAAATAAATAAGATTTATTCAATTAAGTGGGTAAAGGGTACTTAATCAAACCTTAGTTTAATTAGTGGGTTAGTTTAGAAGAAAGGGTAAATAATCAAATCTATATTTTGATTAATAAGTCAATTAGAAGAATAGGGATATCAAATAAACCTTAGTCTAATTATTAGGTGATTAATTGATGATTGAATGAATAAAATCCATTTAATTAGTTTTGCTAGTTTTAGGTGTCTAAAATAGGCATTTCACGATTAAAATCACCCTTAGGCCAACTTAGAATCAACATATTTTTGCATGGAGATAAATTTGAATAGGATAAGACCGCCCAATCATCCTCTTGAAATTCGAGGAAAATAGTGTGGGACCATGGTGGTGGGTGCCATGGTCCCAACCACTTTTTCCCAAATTTCTAAGAATGCGAGCTATCATGATTCTAATGCTAAATATAGCTTAGTGAATCAAACCAAGATGTGTAGATATGTGAAATATTCTTTGAGAGTTGAAATTAGGGTGGGATTGAGGACAAATCAAGTTAAAATGATAATGGACACACCTAGAATTAAGGGCCCAAATAAGAGCGTGATGATGAAATAAAGTGGAATAAGACCCATAATATTGAATTAAATATTTAATTATAATAAAAGTCCTATAATGCATAGAGGAAAAGGAAATACTAAACTAGGTGCTAGAAGAGTGTGAAATTGGATACACCAATAAAGGGTGTACAATTTACGATGCTATAATTCCATATACCTTATGCATGAAAGTAAACAAATGAAATCACAACAACCACCACACAAGAATACCAATATTTTTACAACCTTAGGGAAAGATACAAAAGGGACTTGTAAATAATGAAGATCACTTCTTTAGGACAAGACATAATACATGTGATAACGATACATTAATATGGTTAAATTGTAAGGAACCACCTCCACTGAAATGCTAATCATAGTTCACAATTCAAAACATATCAGAAACTATCTTCATCATTGGTGTATAAAAATTCCAAACCATTGTATTGCTTCACATATAATTTGCACAACACACACTACTTCTCTATATATTTCCACAATGATTCAACCCTTTATATATCAAATGCAACCTCAATTACATCAATTAGGTCGTCCTAATTATATGTAATGTGCAAATACATAATTGCCATGCCAAATAAAACCTACAGTGCAACATGGAAGGGAAAATGAGATGTGTGAGGCTTCACACCAAGTCGACACACATTATTGTCCATCCTAAAACATCACCCATGGATCCACATGCAACTACATGGACCAAAGCATTATAGGTCAGATGCAAAAGATAATATTGTCAAACCACATCACCACAACTTTATACAACCTTCAATGTAGACCACTAAGAGTACTTGTGGATGCCCAAGGTAGAATCATTAAATACTAATAACACTAAGTAATCAAACTGCATCACGAAAATACTAGCAGGTATAGGAATACAACACATTATTGTACACTAACACCTGAACAATCACACTTGACTAAACACCAATTGTGAATCTAAGAACCAATACCAAAGATCCAAAAACTTCAAGATACATCATTAAAATCCTTCTGTAATAACCAAAAATATTCTCTACATATCCACATGATCATATTTTTTATCCCACTGTAACAGCACTATACCAAACCATATTTGGACAAATTTGATATCAGTGACAATAAGAAATTATATTTACAACAATATTCCCCTTTTTGATTGATAGAAATACTTGTGCCCACTCCAAAACCACTCTCCCTTCGACATCAAAGACAAAGGGTCTCTTCTTAAAATAAAACTGAACAACCTATGTACATCTCCCCTATCAACAACACTTCCTCAAAATTATAAACCAAAACTGTATTACCAACATGTCAACATATGTATACAATCAAATTCTTATTACTAGAAAACAATTTAACCACCTCATTGAGCTAGGCGTATGATACTTTTATGAATGAACTTCAACTGAGCCCAAACAATACTCCAATTAACTCTTGCAGAGACCAAAAGATTACACTGATTCTTTATCTTTAATAGAAGATCCCCTGCCTCTTCAAAACTTCTCGATTCCTTCATTGTCTTGCTTAACTCTTTTTATTTAAAAAAAAAATACACCATAGTGGTGAGATGCACATCTATAATATCTCTCAACTAGTAGATATCCTTCTTGATGTATTCTTTTTGATTAATTATTAAATTTAATTTTATGTACAAGTTCTCTAACTGAACTCTTCCTTTACCATCTCCATATAACTTAAAGTTTATTGACTTAGACACCTCTACAATATGATTCTCAATTTTTTTACATAATCATGTATACCTTGAGTTGAACTAGACCACTTTTGACAAAATTTATTATGCTCTCTTGCAACCGGTTGTGTGTATTTGTACACTTATTCATTAGATCACTTAACCTCTTCTTTGCCATCTTCTTCTTAGAATTTTCCACCAAGTTAGAAGCATAGTGCTTCAGTCCAGTCAACATAGCCTGCAACTACTCCTCTTCGCTAAGGAACTCATCAACCTTTACCTTCATAAGTTTCTTATGGAGAAACTTCACAATGTTATTTATCAAATTGGTATAGGCTACCTTATAAATGATGTATTTATTTCTGTTGTGTGGTGGATAACATCACCCAAATATAACATATGAAGGGGCATCAACTTATCTAAGTCCAACATACCATACGTCGCTAGTACTTGCAATACTTATGATGTTACAATTGGTTCAAACTTTATTTATAACTATAATAATTCTAATCCAAAATCTTCAGATAGTTTGGAATATTCTCCCACTAACATTCTTCTAATCTCCTTGTATTAGACACAATTTTTTCTTATTTAGACTATCTTTCTTCTCTTCTTCCTTCTCCTCATCTTCCTTCTCCTCTTGTTTCTCTATCTTTTCACCTTCAATATTCTCCTTATTTGTTTCCTCTTTCCTTTCGTTCTTCAGATCCTCTTTCTACTTCTCATCTCTAGCATCTTCCAGAATCTTCTCAACAACCTCCATCACATTCTGTTATGTATTCAACTGATCATTTGGAATAGTATCTACTTTTTTCTTGTCTCCTTTATCTTTAAGAATAGCTTGAACACAAGTTTTGGCTTCAATTTAGGTTCTACAATGATCAAAGTTTCCATTTCACCCTTTCATAAAATTCATAGAGCTCTCAAGATAGAAAGATCACAAGTGATAGAAATGATTCAAAAAAGATTTTTTTTTGTTGAGTTCACCTTCTTAGGGTTTAGCATTCTTTAATGCATTTTACCATTTCAAGTCATATAGTTGATACTATGTTTCATAAAATTTCATAAAAAGTGTTGTGGATCAACAAAACCATCTAGAAACCTCTAGAAACACTTTCACAGTCTCTGCTATGCTAAAAAAAACTTAGCATCCAAACTACAAGGGGGTTCATAAGATCTTCATTTTTCTCTCCCCCTCAGATATTATATTTATCTAATTACCGAAAGATGAATTTGCACCATCAATAAGTGCAGACCCATCCTCATTCTTTTCTTTCATCTTCTCATCTGATTTATTCACCCATGTCATCTCATCTTCTCCTTTTCTTCATTAACATCAATCTTCTTTACTAGACCAATAGACTTCTCATTCCTTGTTCTGTAGAACCTATCAATGTGTCCAATTTATTGCAGTTATAACGAGTCAAAACGTTATTGCAGACCATTTTCATTCCTTTTGATATTAGGTTTGCACTCATGGTTTGTATTCACATATCCATTTCATACCATTCTACTACACTCATTTTCCTTCTGTCCAAACTTATTGCAAGTGTAGCATTGACCATGAAATTATTGAGATTTGGTCTGAATTCTACATTCACTAGCTCTATGTCCAAATTTATTGTATGAAAAATAATTACCAGTAAAGGTTGATGAATACTTGGTTTGAGCAAGAGGAGTCCTTCTGTCAATCTTCTTGTTTCGGATTGGAGCGAAACCTTTTTGATCTTTGTTAGTGTCCTTCAATTGATCCTTGACCTTTTCCTTTCCTTTGTCTCCTTGACTGAAACTCTTAGAGCTTTCACCTTTTTCAAATCCAAGTCCATATTTATCTTTGTTTTCCTGCTGAGCACTAAGCATCACATCAAGCACTTCACTACGCCTTTAAGCTTTAGACCTTTGCCATTTTTTCTCTTTTGCCTCCTTTAACTCTTTCTTCAACATATCCACTTCTTCCTCAAGTTTGATACTTTTTCCAATATTGTCATGTATCATTTTTTCAAGATCACCAATAACCTTTCTTCCTTCATCAAGTAGCTTTATTAGATAGGTGATCTTCTCTTCTTCTTTCTTGCACTTGTTTCTTCTTTCATCCAAATTTGCTAAAGCATGCCTCAATTCTCCATTTATGTCCACCATAACATCAATGTCCCATTTATTTTGTTCCATAGAATCCAAATCAAAATCAAACATAGTGTTCAAAACTTGGATCTATCTCAACTATTAGGCTATTCCTTCAAGAACCTTGCTCTGATATTAATTGTTGAACACTATCGAGAGTTGAAAGGGGGGCTGAATAAGAATATACAAAAACTTAATCAAAATTAACCTTTTTACTTAACATTGATTCCACATACCTTATGCATGAAAATAAATAATTGAAATCACAAAAGCAACCACACAAGAAGAATATTTTTACATGAAAAACTCAAATTGGGAAAAAACACAGTGAGAACTATCTCATTATATGATAAATTGATTACAATGTTTAGGCCAAAGGCCAAGGAGCTCATTGCCCCTAAGATGAATTACAAAGATAAGGTGCACAACCTTAGGGAAAGATACAAAAGGGACTTGCAAACACTAAATATCACTTCTTTAGGGTAAGATATAATACATCTGATAAAGATACATCAATAGGGTTGAACTATAAGGAATTGCATCCCTTGAAATGCTGATCATAGTTCACAATTCAAAATATATTAGAAACTGTCTTCATCACCGCTCTGTAACACTTTCAAGCCACTATAATGTTTTGCATATACTTTTCACAACACACACTACTTCTATATATCTTTCCACAATGATTCAATCCTTTATATATTAGTTGTAAGCTCAATTACATCAATTAGATTGGTCTAATTAGATTTAGCGTGCAAATACATAATTGTCGGCCCAAAAATTAACTCCAATACAATGTGGAAGGAAAAATCAAATATGTGAGGCTTCACACCAAGTTAGCTCACACCTTCTTGTCCACCCTAAAATGTCACCCATAAATCCACACATAATCGCATGGACCAAAGCATTATAGGTCAGGTGTAAAAGATAACTGTCAAACAACAATGCCACAAATTTACACAACCTTCAATGTTTACCATTAAGAGTACTTGTAAATGCCCAAAATTGTATCGAAAAATACCAATAACACTGAGTAATCAAACCACATCACCAAAATACTAGCAGATATAGGAATGCAACACATTTCTTTACACTAACACTGAAACAATCACACTTTACTAAACACCAACTGCAGATCCAAAAAAATAATACCAAAGCCCCATAAAATTCAACATACATCATTAAATCATTTAGGAATAACCACAAATAAACTCCACACATTTGCATAATCATATTGCTATCCCATTGTAATTGCACTATACTCTACCACATCCAGACCAAGGACTGTAGCCAAGTTGCTCATCCATATCAAAAAGTTGGACATCAATGAAAACAAGAACTTATATTTGCAAAAAAAATACCCCAAAATGATTAGAGAAATGGGAAAATTAAAATGAGGTCTAGGAGAGTGTGAACTTGGACTCAGTAATTAAAAAGGAGTATAATTTATGATACTACAAATACAACATTTAAAAGCCTTTTTTCTTCCATATCCATGGTTGTTACCATGTCAGAGTTAGGAATGGAAATGAGTTTTCTAGGGCTACTAGGAGGGGACTTACTTTCTGCTCCTCTAACTATTTTATTTCCATCTAGCCCTCCATGGTCTACCAGTTCAAATTTTGTAGAGTTTGGAACCCTTTGTCCACTATTTTCTAAAGTAAATCACAAAATTACATTCCATTGACATTCATCACTCCATTAATTATCTCTAGTCTTATCATATCATTGGGAGGCTCACCCAAACCAATATTACCACCTTCCATAGTTGTTTGAGCACAACCAAACACCAACTTGTATGCAACTATGAATGCAACAAAAATAAGGAAAAATAAAAATCAATAGAGCAAAAAAAATTTAAAATTCATAAAAGAAAAATTAGACACAAGCACATTAATTAGAATCTATTAAGGATAGGAACAATGGACGTGAGGAGCATACTTGAGGAAAAGAGCACAACAACACATCAATGGTAGATGGCCATTATCCTTCCACCAAAGTTGTAGAACACCTCTTCCCCCTCCCACTAATATTTTATATTTGAAAGTATTGAAATATTGAAATTTTGTTTTGACTTCAACTAATCTTTGTTATATAGTTAATATATTTTCTATTCAATTCACCTTTTATAGGCATGATTCCCTAGATTTTGATCTCCAAACATTTCTTCCCTTATAAGGATTTCGTGCTATACTCTACCAAGAGCTCCATTTATTTTAATTAATCTTGTTGGAACATTCCATTTGTGGTAGGTCATTTGTTAAGTGTCTTCAATTCCCCCCTATCCTATCTCTATCCTTAAAGATGTCTTTGAAAGATTTTTTGTTCCATTATTTTATCATTTGTTTGATGTGCTATTTTTTTTTGTAAAAATGAACATCTTAAATCTATTATAGTTAAATGGTTTGTCCCACCATTCGTTGATAAGTTTTTTGATATTCAGACATCTTAACCACATTTTTCAAATGAAAATTGCTATCTAGGGGGCAAATGCTCCTCCACTAGGCATAGGATGATGAGAAAGTGATTGGAATTGGAAGTGGGATTAGTAAGGAAGTTTTTAGCCACTATGAAATTGACCTAGTTGGTTGATAACATAAAATGGTCAAGTTTATTTGTTAAACTTGTCAACCCTAATCTTATGTTATTCTTAGTATATTTTCCATTGGCAAGAGAGGTGTCAATGAGGTTGAGGTTTTGTATGAAGGCAACAAAATCTTTTTATGTTTGAGATATTCTGCCTAGGCTCCCCGCACTTTTCTAATTGATCCAAGATCACATTTAATTCTCCACCTAAAATATACATCTTTCCCCCAAAAACCTTAGTTTTGATTTTAATTTCATTCCATAATTTCTTTTTGTTATAAAACTAAATAATTTTAAATAGTTTACACTTATTTTAAAATTAAATATTTGTTAAAATATATTTAAAAAAGAATTCATATTTTTTTAATGAGTGGTAGCCATTTTCATTAAAAGAGATAAAGTACACTATTTACAAAAAAGGTAGGTGGATACAAGATCACCCTTCAGGAGTCAAATGGGCAACACCTGAAGAAACAAAAAACACAACAACATGGGTTGAGCTCAAAGAGTAGAAAACAAGAAATGACCGCTTAAGCAACTAGAGCAGTGGCCGAAGGAGGTGGATCTCTGTCATCCGATTGTTTCTATTGTTACAGATTCATAATGTCTTTGTTGTTTTTTGTAATGTTTCCTCTTCACTTTTGTTATTGTAGTGTAATATAATTTTTTCATTCACAACCTTCTTTGTTGGTTACTTATTCTTTTGTAATCAAATTTGTTTAGTACACATAAAAAAACTATAAGAATAATGAAGAAAAATCAAGTTATTAATGTAACTTGATCTTTAGTTTGGTTATATAAAGATTTTAAATATTATACATGCCTTTGAAGATATTCAACTTTAATTGAAAAGGTTATAAATAAAAAACTTCATTCTATATAATTTAATTTACTATTAAATATTTAAAATGTACAATAACTTTAATGTTACACTGTATAATTATACATATAATAGTTATATGCATTGTTAACTTTTAATCATTTTAAGAATATTATTGACAAAAATATCTTATAAAAAAACTACATAAATTATTTTAAAAATATATATTTCTCTGAAAAAAATATTATATATAATTATTTAAAAAAAAGATAATATATAATAATATTTCAAATTTCATAAATTAAATTAAATTTTAAAATTTAATTGAAATAATTAAATAATTTCAAACCTAATAAAAAAAACTCTCTTCTAATTTGTGCTCTTTACTTATAATTTATCAAACAACTAATTTAAAAAAAATATCTAGTAATTTTTTTTGGTTAAATATATCTAATAATAAATAACTATAATTATAATAAACATAATATAATATTTTAAAAATTATTTAACCCAAAAGATAAAGAATATAAAGACATCGTGAAGAATATTCGACCAACTAATTTGTACTATCATGATAAATACTTGGTCTTATATTGTTACGAATGCCCTACCATAAGGATGTAGTGTCCCTACACATCCCTTTCTTATACACGAGAATATTAAAACAATGATGACCCTATTTGTTGGTGATTATTCAAATGAAGGGAATATACCTATGTTAGTGTGATATGGGTATTTAGAGGAATAAAATTACCCTAATATTAATTTAAGTGAGTATAATTTAATTATTTTAACTTTCAATTGATTTAATTGAGGTTGACTATTATATATTCAGATAAATAAAATAATTTAAAATAGAATGATTGAAATAATTTTGTGAAATGGTTTAGGGGATTATTCCACAAATAGCTGTGATCCTCGTACATGGGAGGTCAAATGTTTGAGTCTACTTGAAGCCCATGTGTCCCACACATAGGTAATGGAGAGATAAGGTGATGCCTGAGCATGGAAGACATGATGACACAAGGAGATATAAGGGTGTTATTGCCGAACAAACATGAGAATGAGGCCAATGAGGCCCCTCAAAAATGTGGTGTCATTGGTTCATAGCTCCAATCAAAAGCGAATATTGCTTCGACTGTGATTGATCAATTTTTTTTTTATGTGAAATGGTTTTTTTTTATTTATTTATTTTAAATTTGCATATTTTTAATTTAAATTGTCAAGATGTAAGAAAACCCAATAAATTTAAATATAAAATTGAATATAGTATTAGAGATTAGAGATAAATGAAGTCTATCTTTTGTATGTAGGGATTAAACTACAACTATAAATTGGTTCTTGGATGTTTTTTTCTTGTGTGGTTTTGTTCACTATAAAATTTCAAGTTCAACGTTAGAAGCTCATGTTTGCTATACATCTACTTGTATCTAAAAAAAGTGTGGTGGTTAAAAGTATCATTAGGAGACTACTATGTACAAAGGGAAGAGTAATTGACTTCATTGATGATAGTTAGACACTTGAGCTATTTAAAAGATCAAATAGGGAAAAAGATGGTTAGATGTTGATTTACTAAGTAATCACATTTGATGTAAAATGAGGCCAATGAGGATTGATTTTGTGATGAGTATGGTTGACTATATGAATCTAAAATATAACTAATCAATAATTAAATGACCTAGGATAATGTCCTTAAATACAAACCTTAGACCCATTAATCCAAACTCTCGGTACCCATGGTGATGGGTAACAACTATATCCCAATATTATCAACTTTGAAATTTTGATATTTAAACTTAGAGGTTATGATCATTCTAAAATTCTATCAAGGGGTACAAAATTGTAGGTGCAATACAATTTAGGACTACAAAAGTCTTGAGAATTAGGACAATGGAATTCTAAGATGGATAATTTAATGTAGCAGAGTAATGGATTTAGGTTTAGGGTCATTGCATGTGTCAAAAGAGACAAAATTTGTGCTCTAGAAGAGATAAAATAAGTACTAGCAGTATGCAATCACAACATCTACTAAACCACTTAATTGTTACTACTTATTATAGTTGCCATTAGTTTTATATCCAAAGTCATTCTATATACTCTAGTTGGTTACTACTACTGAAACATTCAGTCGGTATGCATAGAGCAGTCAGCTATAGAAGAAAGTAGTCACAGAGCCCAGTATACACCGAGCTATCTACCAAGTAACACTGTATGACTACCGAGCAGCAATAATGATACACCGAGTGAAACGTTTTACCAGAATCATTGAATCTAGACACACATGGAAAATGTGTTACAAGATCGAGGAACATAGAATCGTTATCACATTGGAAATTGCACTTAAAGATTGTGTATGATTTTGAGGTTATCTATCCAATGAAATATTTTGTATGGTTATTCATTCGATAAATCATGTTTGTAAGATCGAAGCAATGAACCAGATCACCGACATAAGAGATCTATTTATACAACATGGATTGAGATCAGATAAAGATATAGAGGTGTATGAAGCAAGACATATGTGATACATAAGAAAACACTGAGTGTTATGACTGTTACAGAGACACAGAGGTCACCGAGAAGGATTTCAAAGAACAGTCAAAGAATAGAGTAAACAGAAGGGTTTACCGAGTTACTTTATGGGTTACTGAGGTATGTTATAAGCAAGGTAATCTCATTTTGAGCACATAGAATCTGCTATAACATTCCAGATGTAAAGTTGTAGATATTTGTAAAGATTTTATTATAATATTTTGAAGTTGTAAGAGAAACCTTTAACAGGGTAAAAGACTCTAACAAAGTCTATAAATTGTAAAGCCTTTAACCAGGTGCATCATTTAGAATAAGTGTTGTAAAATCCTTTAGCAAGGTAGATCTAATGATCTTGATACTCCTAACATGGTAAGCTATCAGAAATAGCTGAACATGTAGCTCTAACCAGCAACCTTTATTATTGCAGTAGTGAAGTTGTGGGTGCCATCCCCACCATAGTTTTTCTCTCTAACCAAGAGTTTCTGCATAACCAAAATATATGTGTTATGGAGTGAATCATGTATGATTGTTATTTATTTGTTTTAGCTTTATGTTATGTTACAGCAGTTTGTGGTTTATGCATAATAGTAAAGATATTGTTGGTAGAAGGATTTGAAGTACTGATTCACCCCTCCCCTCTTAGTACATTAGCTTTCCATATTGGGCCTAACAATTGGTATCAGAGCTTGAATCTTGGAAAAGGGTTTAACAACCTAAAGAAGATCTTATCAATGGAAGGCTATAAACAATATTAGAAATTTGTGTATCTACAAGAAGAGTTGGATCATGCTAATCAAGTGATTGCAGACATGCAAAGACAAATGCAAAAATCATTGAAAGTTAGAAGGAGATTATCTGATGATTTATAGGACTCTCAAGAGTTAGTGGAACAAATTGAAACATCATCTGAGAACAGTATATCTGAAGAGATGATTAAAGAATTGAAGGAGAAGAACAAAGCACTGACTGATCAGCTAAAAGCAATGAAAAGAGGACATGAACATTTCAGCACACAGATGATTAAGAATCTTGATGCATTGAGGACAGCTGAAGATAAAGTAAGAGATCTAGAAAGAGAAAAACAACAACTTGAAGCATTAGTATCTAAAAAGAATGATGAAATCACTAGGATGATTGGAATACAATGTAATCTATCAGATCAATTGGGCTATGCACATCATGAAGCAAATCTGAAAGATGATGAGAATCAAGCATTGAAACTTGAAGTATCAAGGTTGACCAATGAACATGAAACAGAAAAGAAATCCAAGGAAACACTGAAAAAGAGTTATGAAGCATAAAAGATGTTGGATGAGCAACTGAATACAAGAAGACCCAACAAAGAAGCAGGACTCGGTTACAAAGGAAAAGACTCTATCGAGAAGGGAATTCATACAATCGAGAGAGGAGAATCATCAAAGCAAGCTGGAAATAAGAAGAATATCAAAGGAAAGAAGCCTGTTTGCAACTACTGTGGAAAATAAGGTCACACTGCTAACATGTGCCAAACCAGAAAAGGTAAGCAACCGAATGTCACTAGGTCTAATGGTTATTGTCACAATTGCAACAAATATGGTCACACATCTAACCAATGTAGGACAAAGTCTCCTAGCAATTATAAGAAGGCAAAATTCAAAGGGTTTTGTAAAAACTGCAATAGATATGGACATAGTACTGAGGAGTGTTGGTTTAAGCATAAAAACTATATGTGGTCTACACACTGAGCAAATACTAGAGGCTACCGAACTCACACGGATCCTTACCGACAGTATTCTATAGTACCATGGGATTACAATACAAGGATGTGGTGTGAATGTTGTGGAAGATATGGACATATAAGTTCCAACTACTTTATAAGGTTTAGAATGAACAACCGAAGATCATGGAGAAATCCTAGTATGGCATGTTTTCATTGTCACAAAGTTAGACACTTGGCTAGAGATTGCAGAGATCAACCTAGAGGAGACACTGAGGAAATAAAAGAAAAATTACAGATGATTTGGAGAAAGAAGGAAATTGTGTCAAATGAAGAAAGCACCTTACCTACCGAGTTAAGTGCACCTATTCCAAATTAATCGGTAAAGGTACGAAGGGACTGCATTCTTTCAAAGGTTAAATCTTAACAGTTCCTATTCTATCATGTACTTAATTTAAAATCTAATTAAAGATGCATTAGAAAATTTGAAATTTTATCAAAGTATTTTCGAAGCCTGTCAAGTCGGTAAATGCAGGAAGACTACTCGGTAAAAGCATAAAAAGCAGTGGTACCAAGTGGATTTAATGTTTTCGGACCTAACCGCACGAAGCCCGATGAGGTACAATGAATACTTAAAGCTATTGCGCGGTCATTTTTCACTCACCAAGTTTTCAAGAAAGTAGAGCAAAGCAAATCAAAGGCAATCAAACCTCCTTCAAAGCAAATTCAAAGGTATTTAAATCAATCACAACGCATTATCAAGATAGTTTACCAATCATATCAAGTTGTTATTATTTGCTAAGTAGAAAGCATCTGTCGTTTGAAAGTCTTCAAACCCTAAGGATCTTTTGTTAGTATTTATCTGAAATCTGCAATGGCACCTAAGATCTTGAAGCCTATTGTTGTGCAGAACATTGAAAAGCCCTCACTGAAATACTCTTTAACTCCCAAAATTGCATCTGAACCGGGTGCCAAAACTGCATTTTCACTCAGTCCAGATAGGGTTTTATTAGTCGAGGATGTGAGATTCTTCACTAAGTGTCGTGTTGAGGAACTAGTTCATGTTGAGATCAAAGACACATATGATGAATTATGTACCGATGGTAAAATGGATAGCAAATATGAACACATCAAAATCAAGGGATTGACCGAAGCCCTAACCTATCCCCGTGTCTTCAAACCCCAATGGGTCAAGTTTGTTTTGAGCAGAGTTCATGATGACTTCATGTGGCTAGAAGAGCAACCATTTAAGATCACCAAGGAATTCATTCATTTAATCACCAGCTACCCTATTTATGATCATGCCCGAGCTCAGAAAATGATATCACAAAAGGAATTGATCAGTTTAACCGGAGTAGAATCTGATTGCAGGGGACTGAAATTGAACAATGTCATAGATGCAGAGCTAAAGTTTGCCATTAGAGTAATAGGTTATTGTTTCTTCCAATCGACAAGGGAAAATAGTGTACCCTGTGCAGCAGTCGACTTAGCATATAAAATTGTGAAGAAAGGCATGAAAATTGATTTATGTGAGGTATTGTTGAAAAACCTGTTTGAGAATCTCAATACCATAAGGAAGCCAAAGAACAACAATTCGGCTAATACACTATAATTTGGATCACTTCTGGTATGCATGTTTTTCTATTTTGAGAAATTCTTTCCATCAGTCGGTAAAGTTGTTTGGGAGCTACACCGACCAATCACCCATCAAATCAATGACTTCATCAAGAAGCTAGGTGATAATTTTAATGATATTATGGATGATTATTTCAGCAAGTTTCAGGAGAAGATGCATAACAAATATAGAATTCCACCCAAGTTAGTGAGAGATACAAGGATGACATATGTTTTGAAGTGGACACTGATTACTGTTATGTTAATGTTGTGGAACCAAGAACTCAATCTTTGCCACCTATGGGTTATGAGATTGATTTTGACATCACACAACAACAAATAGATTCTTTTCTTACATTACCAAGGCATGCTACCGAGATGAGGTATGGAACATATGAAGAAATAAAAGAAAAAGTAAAGATGAGTATTGTAGTACCAAAGGCTACAAGGAAGGCAACAAAAATGATCAATGTATTAACGGAGAAATTTGGAGAACGTTCTTCCTCCACACCTGTCAAGGGCACTATAGCCATCATCGAAGAGGAATCTGAAGCCCAAGAGGCAGCTATAACACTAAGCACCGAATTGCCTAAAGGGAAAGTTTTGAAAAGAAAGAAACATGATACATCAAAAGTATCACCGACTCCTCCAGCAAAGCGACCTAACACAAGAGCATCTACAGCATCATTGAGTAAGAAACCAAAGAATTTTGCTGCACCAAAGGTAACAAAAACTTACAAGAAATCTACTTAGAGACTCATTTTGGCTAAAGAGTCTAGTGACACTGAATCTGAAGATGCAAGCAAATTTCAAATTGTTAAGAGTAAAAAGGTAAATGTACATAGTGTTGAAAATTTTTGTGCTAATCTGAAGCAATATGGTGGATTTGGAGCATTCAGATATGTTAAGTATGAATCCAGATGTAATGATGAAAAGAGACAAATAGAAGAAGTTGTCATCTGCACACTATTGAAATTCCGATTGGTCCCATTGGAAGTATCTAAATCTCTTCCAAATGAATTATATTTGCATATTGACAATAGGTGGAAGTATGCCATGGACTTAGAGAAATAGATGAGAGAAAGAAGTCTGGTACATCTTTTCCTAGACTTGTCAGTAGATGAGATCACCGAACATCTAAAAACCTGCCACACAAAATTCCTAGTCAAGCAAAGAGCCTTGAAATTGATGAATGGCCTTTACTTGGATGTAGAGAATGAGACCAAAGAAAAATGGCAGGAAATATTTCGAATCAAGAATGTTGGTGAGTAAGCTGAAGTTGAAATAATTGATGTCATCGAGCAAGATCTTGATATCACCGAGCAAGCCCCTACTGACACTATACAAGTTGATGAGGATATCATGGACACCGAGGCACCAAAACAAGAAATGATAGAAGGGAATGCTAATGCCCAACTTGTATCTAGTGAATCAATTTTGGAACAAGTTCAGCCCTATCCTTTGGTCAATCAACCTGTTTCAATCGAGGCCCCTCAGGATACGGAACAAGGCACAAAAGGTCAAAAGTCAACAATAGGAGAAGCTACTTCTCAAGAACATACCTCTCAAGCTCCATCTAGCACTAAAAATGTTACAACCAAGACACCAAGCTCAAAGACATCAAAGGAAACTATAGAGGCTAAAGAAACCGACCAAAGTGTTGCCTCTACTGAGCAACCTACCAAGGGTCAACAAGCCTCCCAAGCCATTGTTTTAGTTCAACCAGTGAAAGGTATGTTAGGTCCCGGAGACAACTAAGAGAGGGGGGGTGAATCAGTTGTCAACTAATTTCAAACCAAAAACAACTTAACCAACTTAATGCTTAATACTGGTAAACTAGTTAAGTATGTCGGTAAACAATTTTAATAGTTAATAGCTATACCGGTAAAGATTAATGCATGAAACATAAACACAAAGTCATCCATAACACATGACACCAATATTTGTACATGGAAACCTTGTAAGGGGAAAAACCACAATGGGAAACCTTACCCACAATCAGATGATACTACTGCAGATAGTAAGTGTACATAAATGGGGTCTGCACATGCAGAAAGGCCAACAGCCTAGAGCTCATTGCTCAATCACAAAATGGAAGTCACATTGACTATAGTTGGATGGTTAAATCCAATAAGAATGTACTGCACAAAATAGCATCTTCATATGCTAGATTCAGTACCGGTGTAATGTTGACATGCTTTCACAAAAACCTAGCTTCACCTTCAAATGATGTCTTCATGTATAGCTTTGCTTAATCTCACATATACCTTCACATAATTCTTTTTCACATTCCACATTCAATCTTACAAATAAGATCTTACATTTATACCATAACCTAAGACCAATTTTAGTAGGCTAGCTCAACAAGATATTACAATAAAAACATTTTACAAACAATATAATATCCGATGCAATAACCGATTGAACATGTCGGATTAATGTATTTACAACAATAATTAATCATTTCCTTAGCGTGCCATGCTGATCTGGAAAAGATAAACCTGCTGGTGTAACCCTAGGTAACCCTGGACCTATTTCCCGATAAAAGCAAATATGCAAATATGAATATACCAATGAACAAAACTCCAGGACAAGATGTCCAAAAGATGTCTTCGACATTACCAAGTGTCTTCCACATAATTCTGAGTGTTGATGATCATTATATCCTATCGGTGAACCATATACCGGTAACTATGCAATATTTACTTGCTTGTCGGTGAACGCTGCTGGATCTCCAAAGTGCTAGTGTTTTAGTAGGTGTTGACATCAATGACAAAACCATACCAAAATACCAACAATCTCCCCCTTTGGCATTGATGGCAACACAAGATGGAAAAACCATCAAAGTGCCAAAACAGAAATGCCAAATACCAATAACCAACAATCTCTTAAAAAGATCATAACCAGAATACAGAGAGTAATAGTCTCTCCCAAACAACAATCTCTCCCCCTGGGAGAAACATGCATTATCCAAAGTTTCCATACCAATCTCTTCAAAAGATAATGTGTTTTTCCATATATATCTCTCCCCCTTTGACATCAAATGCCAAAGTTACAATAATACCAAGTTTATATACAAAATACCATCTACTCCCCCTGAGAAGTAGTTTCCTCATCAAAGATCGGAGTAAAAGTTTTTTCTTTTAATTCTGCCGGTTGATGACAATCATCAACTGTCTAAGTCTCTACCGGTGGTGGTATGACTCCAAGTTGATCTCTGAGATATTCAAAAGTCTCCTTAGGCAAAGGTTTTGTGAAAATATCTTCAAGCTGTTCTTTAGTGTTCACATAAACCAGTTTTATCTCCTTTTCTTCAACCTTTTCCCTTAGAAAATTCAATTTGATAGAAACATGTTTTGTTTTAGAATGTAGTACTGGATTCTTAGATATATCAATTGTTGTAGTGTTATCACAATATATGGTAATAGGTTCCTTGCATTTTACCTTTATGTCTTTCAACATTTTCTTAAGCCATAGTACCTGTGTACAATTAGTTGTTGCTGCAACATATTCTGATTCTGTTGTTGATAAAGATGTACAACTCTATTTCTTACTCAACCAAGAAACTAATCTCTTTCCAAGAAAGAATGCTCCGCTGGTGGTGCTTTTTCTATCATCCACATCTCCTGCCCGATTTGCATCTGTGTATGCACATAATTTAAATTTTTCATCTCTAGGATACCATAATCCAAGATTTATAGTGCCTTGTAAGTACCGGAAAATCCTTTTTACTGCTGATTCATGATTTTCTCTAGGATTACTTTGAAATCTTGAAACAATATATACTGCATTCATAATATCAGGCCTGGTTTGTGTTAAATATAGTAAACCTCCTATCATAGATTTGTATCTAGTTGGATTAATAGGTGTAGATTCATCCCTTTGAGATAATTTGTCATTTGTAGTCATAGGTGTGCTTACCGGTTTAGAGTTCTCCATCCTAAATTTATTTAGTAACTCTTTTAAGTATTTGGATTGACTCAAGAATATACCTTTGTTAGTTTGTGAAATCTGCAATCCTAAAAAGAATTTTATTTCTCCAATCATAGACATTTCAAATTCTTGCTGCATTTTAGTAGAAAATTCCTTACATAAACCATCTTCTCCTCCAAATATTATATCATCAACAAATACATCTATAATCAAGATTTCATCATTAGTTATTTTGTAATATAAATTGTTGTCTGCATTTCCTTTAGTAAAACCAATCTTTAAAAGATACTTATCCAATCTTGCATACCAAGCTCTTGGGGCTTGTTTCAGTCCATACAGAGCTTTCCTTAACTTGCAAACCATATCATTGTCATCTCTCAAAGAAAATCCATCAGGTTGTTCAATCTATACTTCCTCTTCAAGATCTCCATTCAAAAATGCACATTTAATATCCATTTGATAAACTTTGTAGTTCTTGTGTGTTGCAAAAGCCAAGAATAATCTGACTACCTCAATTCTAACTACTGGTGCAAAGGTTTCATTGTAATCAACTCCTTCTTTCTGAGAATATCCCTTACATACTAGTCTTGCTTTATTTCTGACAACTTTACCATCTTCATTAAGTTTGTTTCTGAATACCCATTTGGTTCCAATTACATTTTTATCTTTAGGCCAGGGAACTAATGTCCAAGTGTTATTTTTCTCAATTTGTTCTAATTCTTCTTCCATAGCTTTAATCCAAAATTTATCTTCACATGCCTCATTAACATATGATGGTTCTATTTGAGAAATAAGACATACCTCTTCATTTTCCAATCTTTCTCTTGTCATAACTCCTTTAAATTTATTTCCAATTATCTAATCTTTAGAATGATTCAATCTTACATACCAGGGTGTCTTTGTTTGCTGTTGTTCTTCAATTATTGTGGAATCCTCAGATGGTACCGGGGTAACTGGATCTTCATTTTGTACCGGTGGATTTGGTGTAGGTTCATTTGTCACAATTTCTATTGCTGGTTCAGAGTCTATATACCTTGAAGTTCCTCTGAATTGTTCATCAATTTTTACATTTGTACTCTCAACAATTTTCTGCAATCTCTTGTTAAAACATCTATATGCTTTTCTCTTAGATGAATAACCAAGAAATATTCCTTCATCACTTCTAGGATCAAATTTGCCAATATACTCATCTCTTCTAATATAACATTTACTTCCAAAAATTCTGAAATATTTAAGAGTAGGAGTATTACCAAACCATAGTTCATGAGGGGTCTTACCGGTTTCACCTTTGATGTGAATTTTGTTGAATGTATAGACCGTTGTGCTGATTACTTCTCTCCAGTACACATGTGGTTAATTTGCTTCTGATAACATACTTCTTGCTGCATCCAAGATAGTTTTGTTTTTCCTTTCAACAACTCCATTCTGTTGTGGTGTCCGAGGTGCTAATAGTTGTCTTCTAATTCCATTCAGTTCACAGAATGTATTAAAGTCCTTATATGTGAATTCTCCTCCTTGATCTGATCTTAAACATTTGATTTTCTTACCAGTTTCATTTTCAACCATTGCTTTGAATAGTTTGAACTTTCCAAGTGCTTCTAATTTTTCTCTGAGAAAAGTAACCCAACACATTCTAGAATAGTCATCAATGATTAGCATAAAATATCTATCACCTTGTAAGCTTTTAGTTCTACCTGGACCACATAAATCAGTGTGAATCAAATCAAGAGCATTATTGGATTTTTCTGGAATACTTTTGAAACTAGCTCTAACTTGTTTTCCAAATTGACATTCCTTGCATATTGTGTTATGAGGTTTGACAATTTTAGGCAGATCTCTAACTGCCTTAGAAGTACTGATCTCTACCATGCAATCAAAGTTTACATGACAGAGTCTCTTATGCCATAACCAACTTTCATCTATATGTGCAATCAAGCATGTCTTTTCATTGTTATTCAAATGAAAGATATTACCTCTAGTTTGATTACCGGTTGCAATTTCCAAACCAGTTCTATTCATGATTTTGCATTTTCCATTTTTAAATTGTAACTGAAATCCTTTCTCAACTAATTGACTAACACTTAAAAGATTATGCTTTAATCCTTCAACATAGTAAACATTGTCAGTGTTATGCTTACCATCAAGAGATATTGTACCCTTACCTTTGATTGAACAGGCTTTGTCATCTCCAAATCTTACTAAACCTCCATTGTATTCTTGAAAGTTCAAGAATTTACCTTTGTCTCCTGTCATATGATGTGAGCATCCTGAGTCAATGATCCATTCATCCTTTACTTTGAATTTAGCTGCTAGGGCTTGTTCTACCGGTTGAATAGTAGGTGCCGGTTGATCTTCTGTTATAGCAACAAAAACCCATCCATTGTCTACTAGATCCTCATCAAAATCATTAGTCACACCTTCATCAACAATGTAACAAGATTTGTCTTTGTTCTTCTTGAATCTGTATCTCTAAAATTCAGGATTCGGCTTGTATGTCCTTCTAGCTTCTTCTCTTAGTCTAGCATGTCTATCAGGGCATCTCAAAGCCATATGACCAATCTTATTGCAATTAAAACATTTAAAGGGTGCTTTACCTTCATACTTACTTCCAATTGGACCTTTAGGCATTTTTCTTGCAAATAGTGCTTCAAGTTCTTCAAGTTCTTCATTTTCTTTCTTTCTTTCTTCAAGTTCTCTTGCATAAAAGGCTTTCCAATCAGATTTGTCAAATGATGGAGAAGATGATGTTGATGCTTTAAAGCCTAAATCTGTCTTTATAGTTACTAATGTATTAGGCATTGTTCTTAACTCATTTATAGCAGTAACCTTCATTTTATATGCCGGTGGAAATCCTCTTAAGATTTTTGCAACAATTTCATCCTCACTTAAGGTTCCTCCACAACATTTAATGCCCAAAACAATTTCATTTACTCTTTCCATAAAAGCAGAAATCCTTTCATCTTCTTCCATTTTTAGATGTTCATACCTGACCCGGAAGCTTTCAAGTTTTGCAATTTTGATTGTGGAATCTCCTTCATTCAATGTTTCCAAATGATCCCAAATAGCTTTAGCAATAGACCTATCTAATAATCCCATGATTTGTTAATCTAATAATGTGCTCAAAAGTGCTTCTCTTACTTTGCAATCATTTTCTTCATCTTTAGCCAAGGTAGTTGGACTAGGCTGACCAGATACAACAATAGTGTAACCTTTCTTTGTAACTTCCCAGACATCTTTGCCAATGCAATTTAAGTGTGTCTCCATTCTGATCTTCCATATGCCATAGTTGGTTCCATCAAGTTTAGGACTGTCCTTCCTGAAATAATTAGTAGACATTGGATCTCCTCAAGTTGTTAAACTTCTACAAAAGAGGACTAGGCTTTGATACCAATTGTTAGGTCCCGGAGGCAACTGAGAGGGGGGGGGTGTGAATTAGTTGTCAACTAATTTCAAACCAAAAACACCTTAACCAACTTAATGCTTAATACCGGTAAACTAGTTAAGTATGTCGGTAAACAATTTTAATAGTTAATAGCTATACCGGTAAAGATTAATGCATGAAACATAAACAAAAAGTCATCCACAAAACATGACACCAATATTTGTACGTGGAAACCCTGTAAAGGGAAAAACCACAGTGGGAAACCTTACCCACAATCAGATGATACTACTGCAGATAGTAAGTGTACATAAATGGGGTCTGCACATGCAGAAAGGCCAATAGCCTAGAGCTCACTGCTCAATCACAAAATGGGATTCACACTGACTACAGTTGGTTGGTTAAATCCAATAAGAATGTACAACACAAAATAGCATCTTCATATGCTGGATTCAATACTGGTGTAATGCTGATATGCTTTCACAAAAACCTATCTTCACCTTCAAATGATGTCTTCGTGTATAGCTCTACTTAATCTCGCATATACCTTCACACAATTATTTTTCACATTCCACATTCGATCTTACAAATAAGATCTTACATTCATACCATAACCTAAGACCAATTTTAGTAGGTCGGCTCAATAAGATATTACAATAAAAACATTTTACAAACAATATAATATCTGATGCAATAACTGATTGAACATGTCAGCTTAATGCATTTACAACAATAATTAATCATTTCCTTAGCGTGCCATGCTGATCTGGAAAAGATAAACTTACCGGTGTAACCTTAAGTAACCTTGGACCTATTTGCTGATAAAAGCAAATATGCAAATATGAATATACCAATGAACAAAACTCTAGGACAAGATGTCCAAAAGATGTATTCAACATTACCAAGTGTCTTCCACATAATTCTGAGTGCTGGTGATCATTATATCCTGCCGATGAACCATATACCAGTAACTGTGCAATAGTTACTTGCTTGTCGATGAATGCTGTTGGATCTCCAAAGTGCTAGTGTATTAGTAGGTGTTGACATCAATGACAAAACCATACCAAAATACCAACAAGGTAAAGAAAAGAAGATGAAAAAGCATAGTTTCAAATTAGATTTGTCAAAACCAATAGTGTTGCCCAATGTTGATATATCCAAATTAAAAGGGCAAGCACTCATTGAATTTGGTGAACTATACAAAGCCAAAGCCGAACAGGAGAAGCAAATAGCTATTCAAAAGAAAAATAAAGTACTTCAGAAAGTGAAAGCACTCTTAACCAATATGCTACCTGAAGCAACAGTCACAAAAGATGTCACCATCCATATTCAACTGGATGAACTCCTAACCAAGATAGAGACATCTAGAGTAGATGCATTTGAATATTTGAGCAAGTTAAAAGACAAGGAGCTCATTGCTAAAATGATTGAAGAGGTATAGAAAGCTATTGCTATTGGCAAAGTTAAACTTGTCAAATTTATCGCTGAGTTGTCCCCTCAACTCAAGCACATTCTTTATTTATTTCAGAAACTGTGTACATTTTCTTTATTCATTAAAGATATCAAAAATAAAACTGAAGTGATTAAGAAAGAGATCACCGATCTCTCAAATAAGTTGACCACTGAGCCAAATTCCATTCAGAATTTTTATACAAAGCTACAAAAGCTCATGGCTCAACAATTGGAACTCAAGAATGAAGAGCACAAGATAAGGATGGACATAATGACACTTCAAACATTATTCATTCCTCATCTTTCATCCGTCCAAGAGCAGATCAACAAGGCTACCTACCTATCCACTCAACAAGAGGGAAGCTCCTTAGATGGACTAATTTCAATGTTAGCTGACATTACAACTCAGAATTCACTTATGGACAGTGTCAAGGATGCCCTCTCTACTGCCCTTACCGATGCAAAGACAAAGTGTAAATCCATTTTTGACCAGTTGCCACCACCAAATGGTAACTAAGTTTCGATGTTTGTCAAAAAGGGGGAGTGAGTATAGTATCAAAGTATATAGGGGAATGTAGTATACAGGGGAAGTATACCGAGCAGTGATCACCAAAGAGAACCAAGTATAGAATATTGATCACCAAGCATGCAAAATCAGAGTTTTGTACAGTATATTGATAAGGGGAGTATATCTGAAACATACCATTTTGTTGACTAATGTATATACTGTCTATCTAGTCAAAATTTTGTAAGTATATAGATTTTTGAGTTATGACTTTGAAAGTAGTTTTGTCAAACATCTCAACTAATGTCAAAAGGGGAGATTGTTACTAATTATTATAGTTGCCATTAGTTTTATATCCAAAGTCATTCTATATACTCTAGTTGGTTACTACTACCGAAACATTCAATCGGTATGCACAGAGTAGTCGGTTATAGAAGAAAGTAGTCAGAGAGCCTAGTATACACCAAGCTATCTATCGAGTAACACTGTATGAGTACCGAGCAGCAATAATGATACACCGAATTGATATACACCGAGTGAAATGTTTTACTAGATTCATTGAATCTAGACACATGGAAAAAATGTTACAAGATTGAGGAACATAGAACCGTTATCACATTGGAAATTGCACTTAAAGATTGTGTATGATTTTGAGGTCATCTATCCAATGAAATATTTTGTATGGTTATTCATTCAATAAATCATGTTTGTAAGATCGAAGAAATGAACCAGATCACTGACATAAGAGATCTATTTATACAACATGGATTGAGATCAGATAGAGATATAGAGGTGTATGAAGCAAGACATATGTGATACATAAGAAAGCACTGAGTGTTATGACTGTTATAGAGACACAGAGGTCACTGAGAAGGATTTCAAAAAACAGTCAAAGAACAGAGTAAACAGAAGGGTTTACCGAGTTACTTTATGGGTTACCGAGTTATGCTATAAGCAAGGTAATCTCATTTTGAGCACATAGAATCTGCTATAACATTCTAGATGTAAAGTTGAAGATATTTGTAAAGATTTTATTGTAATATTTTGAAGTTGTAAGAGAAACCTTTAACAAGGTAAAAGACTAACAAAGTCTATAAATTGTAAAGCCTTTAAGTGTTGTAAAATCCTTTAGCAAGGTAGATCTAATGATCTTGATACTCCTAACATGGTAAGCTATCAGAAATAGCTAAACATGTAGCTCTAACCAAGCAACCTTTATTATTGCAGTAGTGAAGTTGTGGGTGCCATTCCCACTGCAGTTTTTCTCTCTAACCAAGAGTTTCTGCATAACCAAAATATATGTGTTATGGAGTGAATCATGTATGATTGTTATTTATTTGTTTTAGCTTTATTTTATGTTACATCAATTTGTAGTTTATGCATAACAGTAAAGATATTGTTGGTAGAAGGATTTGAAGTACTGATTCACCCCTCCCCTCTCAGTACATTACGTTTCCATATTGGGCCTAACATTAATGTGCATCCAGTTTGGGTTCACCTTCTGAACCTTCCTCTTCATTTTTGGTTGTATTCTTGCTACGAGGCCATTGGTAACTCTATTGGTTAATTCTTGAATGTTGATGATGCCACCTCTTCCATGGACCACTCCACTTTTGCCTGCATCTTAATTGATATTGACATCTCCTCATCTCTTCTTAGGGATGTGGTTCTTATAGTTGGGGATAAGCCTTGGACTCAACCATTGGATTATGAGGGCCTCCCTTTCACTGTTAGAGATGTTTTTCTATGGGTCATTTAGCTTCAGATTGCTCCCTTCCACATCACAAAGGTGTTGCTACATGGTGGAAGGATGCTACAATTGATCATTTGACTGACTCTATTGAATCCTCTCAAGAGGATGTGTCCTCCTCCTAGGATGAAATTGTGCCTCCCTTTACCACTGATGTTGTTGTTGCTGTTGTCCCTAAGGTTTCAACTCCTATTGCTCCTATTTTGCAGCTTCGTTCTACTCCTACTAAAATTGCTTAACGTGCTTCTGGTGCTATTTCACAATATCTTTCTATTGTTCTACAACAACCTCCTACTATTGTGCCACAACACTCTGTTGACACTACTAATTGTTATCCTACGGGGTCCCTCTCAATTGATCTATCTCTTGATGGTCCTAATGACTGTATCACCTGGACTATGGTTTCTCACAAGCAGAAGGGGAAGTCTTCTCCCCTCCTCCAAACCCCTCCTTGTCTAGGTTTGGGTGTCTCTCCCCTTCCCTGATTAGGGTTTTGGTGTTTTCCGATTTGATAGGGTTTTTGTTGGCCTATCCATTTGTATTTTTTTGAGGTTTTTCCCCATTTTTTTTGTTTCTTACTGCCTTTGGGTTGTTGTATTAAGGGTTAGCTATTGGCATTTTGGCATTTGGCATTAAGTTGTCATTGAAGTCAATCGGTTTGGTAAAGTAAGTAAGAAGGTGTGACTGGTATGATGGTAATACACATGAGAGTGAGCAGACAGAAGGAAGGCTACTGGTACACATGACTTGGGTCATCTACTAGTAAAGAAGGCTTATCGGTAAGGCAAAAACTGGGATGAAGGTTATTTGTGTGTTATGAAGGCACAACAATGGGTGAACAGAACATAAAGGATGTTTGGTGGTCATACCGGTAACATAGGCTAAATCAGTAGTCAACTTAGGTCGACAAAGTATGTCAAACTGACATAGGAATCCAAGAAAAGGTGGATGTTGACAAGCATGACAACTAGATGCCAGGTATAGGTATTGCACAGGTCAGTGGAGTGTGCATCGATGTAACAAATCTATAGGTAGGTCGATTTTAATGAGGAACCTGCAAGTCATAGAGGATGCCAGAAGATTGTGGCTCAAGGAAGGCAAGATGGAAAAGTAATCACATTTATCTTGCAAGAATATTTGATCTTCATACTTGTTAGGTGAAGGAAACAACAAAGCCATTAATGGCAAGTGATAGAGAAATGTTGAAAAGCATAGTGCATACCTCCAAATTTAGAAAATGGACATTGGAATGCGAAATTCGGTTGGTGATTGATCATTGTCATAAAGATCATATCCTCGAAAAGCATATTGAATCAAAGAGGATTTAGATTGAGCTGGAAAAGGAAAACCTAACACGATAATGTTTGAATGCATTCTTGGTGGGAATCCATGGTTATAAATATACAAGCTCAAAAACATAAAAAAGGATGATGCTTGTGGAGAAGAAGTAGAGTAAAGAGATCTTGAGTATAGAGAAGAATCATCTCCCTTGGACTTTATTCTAAGAAATTTGTAGAGTGAGTCAACAAGTAAATCGGTGAGAGGGTTTAACCGGTAGTGACAGAGTATTGGTATAACAGTAGCAAGTCTAATAGTTGAGAAAACTGGTGAAGTGTGAGTGATCAATAAGGCATCCAGGTGTGATACAGAGTGTTGTGAGGTTGTGAGAGAAAGAGAAGAGAATCATAAAGAGAAAGCTATTAACTAGTAGTGTGAGATTCAATAAAGAAGAGAAGAATGCTAACCAGTAGAGACCTATTTGTTCAAGCATTGCAAAATTCATTTGCAACAAGAAGCCATAATTGTATCAAAATTGTATTTCAATATACATCACCAAGTTGGAGCTTGGTGCTCCTTGTGTTGGTGCCCTAAATCAGCAGGGGTTGGTGCTCCTTGGGTTGGTGCCCTAAATCTTTGTAATTTAGTGTTTCACTTGTGAGCCTAGATTGGAGCCGTAGTCTCCAGTAGCATTTCTCACTGAGGTTTTTCCCATATTGGGTTTTCCTCGTACATATGATGTTGTGGGTTGCATTTGTGTGTTTGTCTTCTTTGGTCTCCTCATTAGTTTTGCTGGTTTGATTGATTAGCGTTTAAGATAACAACTGGTATTCTGAAGTTACCTTAAATGAGGAAAAAGTTTAGGAACCACTGATTCACCCCCCTCTCAGTGGTACTGTGTGCTCAACAATTGGTATTAGAGCCAGTTTCATGGTTTTTTTATAAATCTTGGGTAGATTCTAGACTTATAACACAATGGCAAGAAATGTGTCTGCTTCCTAAAAAGCCCCCATGTTTGATGGATCCAACTATGCCTTTTGGAGTAGAAGAATGAAGACCTATATTTCCTCCCTTGGTTTTGATGTGTGGATGTCTGTCAAGAGTGGGTATGTTTTCCCTAGTGTTCCTCCCACTGATCTAGATGCCAAGGAGTATGAGAACAATGGAAAGGCTAAACATTCTATTTTGAGCGGGATGCCTAATAATGAGTTTGTCAAGGTCATGCACTGTGCATCTGCCAAGGAAACCTAGGATAAAATGTAGAGGTTATTTGAAGGAGATGCAAAAGTCAAAGAGGTCATGCTGCAAGCACTAAAAAGCCAAGTTGAGGGCATAAAGATGAAGGATGATGAAAAGATTGCAGACTACCTTCACATATTTGATGAAACTGTGAATACCATAAAAGGACTCAAAGAATATATTACATATGAGATCCTTGTCAAGAAGGTACTTAGGTCTCTTACACCTAAGCATGATACAAAGGTGTCTACCATAGAAGATGATGGGGTTACCCTAGTTTGCTCAACTGCACCAACTCACCAGGTCTAGTTTCTCT
Organism: Cryptomeria japonica; assembly: GCF_030272615.1. Taxonomy (NCBI): domain Eukaryota; kingdom Viridiplantae; phylum Streptophyta; class Pinopsida; order Cupressales; family Cupressaceae; genus Cryptomeria; species Cryptomeria japonica. Next base: position 103,472,662 of record NC_081407.1, on the reverse strand, counting down.
CTAGACCTCCAAGTCCTTCTCAATCTCTTCTAGGGATTGATTCTTTATCTCTCTAAGGTGTTTTACTTCAAGTGTTTTGGCTAGGAACCCTACCAATTCATAGTGCTTCTCATGTACTCAATTATGGCTTCTTGGCTTCAAGTTGTCAAAATGACCTCCTACCATTGTGAGATGATGCAGAGATGTGGAGGTGTATTCATTCATGTTTTGGATGCATTTAGGGTCCATTTGAGGTTTGCAATCAACATGTTTCTTACTGATTCCAAAATCTTGCCTAGAAAAGGGCTACAAGGAATTAGCCCAATTAGGCCTCCTAAAACCGATTTTTTAGGGCTTGGGTGAAAACGGTCCAAAAGACCCCCTAAAAATTTTGGATTTCCTTCAATGGTTCCTCTAACCTCAAGTTATTTTTGTGGTTTTGTCTTCTTAACCCACCATTCAATGTGCTAACCCCAAAATGAGGGTTTTGGAGGGTTTTTAGGCCTTCTAGGTGGCAGTGACAAGTCAAGTTGGGGTTTGTGCAACAAATAAAAATTTCAAGGCTCCTCCTTGCATTGGAAACTTTGTCTCAACTCCTTGGACCCCTTCAAAATATTAGAAAGTGATCTGACATCCACCTCTGCACTTGGCACTTCATTTTCACCTTATTTCCTCTAGCTGGGTTGCTCCTAGACTTGCCTAGAACAAGGAGATAGACATAATTAAACTCTTCTCCAGTACTTGCACCTGCATATGTACACTATACAGATGGTTTCCCTCCATTTCCCAACAATCCATGATGGCAACGCGTGGAATTCATGGGGCAACCATATTTACAAGAAAACTGCTATATACAAGCCAAAACTAGTTGTTTGCAAACTAAAGCAAGAAAACACTAATGAACAGTATCTACAAAGCTCTAAATTGAACAAAAAACTCAATAAAACATGAGAAACTCAATCCATTCTCAATTAAAAAATGAGTTAAATCAAGCTAAAATGTTGCCAACTAGTCTGAAAATGATTAGTTTCAGATTGTTAAGCTTGCAAAACACATTCACCAACCTTGGTAACCGTGAAAGAGAGGGTTATTATAGGTTTCCCATGTGTGGATTCACCATAGGGCATTGAACAATCCCTAACTCCATCGCTAACCATTTCAGGACAAAAGTTGTCATGACAACTTTTTGCAACTTTGCAATATTTGCACTTTTGGTCTTTCCAACCTATAAGACCTATTCCAAGTCATCAAAAATGACTTTTAAAACTTTCCTAATACTAATTTAACCCTCTCTAATTCTTGTACCAAGTTTTGACACCGTTGACCATCAAAAAGGTCAATTACCTACTCAAACTCACTATTTACACAAAAATGCAAACCTAAAAACTATGAACACAACCTAGGCCTACATTGACTAAAAAATATAACTCTTGGACCCTCCTGGAGTCCTTATTCACTACTGACTTGGCTAGGGTTAGTACAAGCCAAAATTGAAAAACTAGATAGTCTAAGTCCTACGTGCTCTTGCACCAGAAGAAGCCAAGGATTTGAAGATCTTTTCAATGGATGAACTATTTGGCTCACTAACAGCCTATGAGATGAGAATGACTAGCAATGCTTCCTTAAGGAAAGAAGTAGCATTCAACACCACCCAAAAGGGTAAAGGGGTAGCTGCTCATAAAGGATCTAGTGAAGACTTTGATGCAGAGGTAGAAAAATTTGTCAAAAAGCTTAAAAGAGGATCCAACAAGTATAAAGGAAAGCTGCCACTCAAATATTTCAACTGTGGTAAGGTTGGACACTTTGCTGCAAAATATCCTTACAATGAAATTGGTGGAGATGAGTCAAGAAAGTTGAGCAAATCTATTGGCAAAGACAAAGAAAGAAATGTCTACCAGAAAGGAAGAAGAGGATACTGAAGGAAGAACAACCTCTATACTATTGAGGATAATACTACAAATGAAGAAAGTGCATCAGAAGATGACTTCCATGAGAATGACAAAAGATTTAATCTCTTTATGGCTCTTGATGAACTGATTGGTGAAGATGAGGAAGAAGAGGATATTGAGGCCAAAGTGGAATTAGAAGGTGAGCTTATAAGTGCTCTTGAGGAATTGAGTAAACAAGAAGAGAACTTAAGAAGGTCAAGCTTGCTGTAATAGATGAATAAGGTCTCCTGAAGAAATCCCTAGATGAGTCCAGTCAAGTTATATCTGACTTGAAGTTGCAGTTGGAAGAAACCAAGAGGATATGTGAAGTTACATCCTTTGATCTGATAAAGAAGGAAAAGGAGCATCAAGATTTGGAAGCAGAAATAGTGAAGTTCATAAAAGAGATTGAAGAAAGTAAGGAAGAAATAAAAGAAAGGAGCAAATATGAAGGCAACACTGAAGCCTTAGACAAGATGTTGAGCAAATAGAAGCAATCCAAAGATACCAGTGGCTTAGGCTTTGAAAAAGGTCAAAGTTCAAATAGAAAAGACACACCTGGAAAGGAAATAAAGTTAACCTCTTCAAATGAAGGTGAAAAAAAGAAGACATTCATTGTAGACAAGGATACCGGTAAAAAGACATACGCAGATGTTATTGGAAATCACCACACAAATCGACATGCATAAGGAATGAATCAAAGGCCACACTCATTGTACCGACATGTTGATCTAAGGAGAGATGCAAGAATTGACCATGAAGGATTCACTAGAGTCAACAACATGAAGGGAAGACCCTGATGAGGTAGTCCTTTACAGGACAAAAGCAACCTAACTGGTATGTTTCTAACTTTCATGGTTACTATTAATGGTGTAACAAATTTGGGCATAGAATAGCTGACTATAGATTAACCAATAAGCCCTCTATGAGTTATGAAAGTAAAAATTCATTTAATGCACTCTGGGATATGAATGTTGTCTCCTATCAGTGCAATGGATATGGTCATAGGAGTTTTGAGTGTAGGAAGAATACACCGGTGCCCTACAATAATTTTAAGGAGTTATCTTTAAATGAAAATGTGAAATGCTATAACTGTTAAGTGTTTGGACACATAGCAAGGTTGTGTAAAAAAAGGAAGATCAAGTAGAAGAAGATAAATCCCAATCAAGAACTGGTAGTTGAACCTGAGCATAATATAGCAACTGACAAGAGGAAGGAAACCAAACTGGTATGGGTTGAGAAAGAAAAAGATAAGGCAAAATCAAGTCTGATAGTGTAGACTGCCTTACATGCTAAAATGAAAAATCTATGGGTTGTAGATAGTGGTTGCTCCAACCACATGAGTGGTGACAAAAAGAAATTCATCAAACTTGAAGACTGGAATGGTGGTTTATTAAGATTTGGAGATAATTCATCCTTCAAAATAAAGGGAAAAGGTACTCTAAGTATTGATAAAAAATTGAAGGCACATGATGTATATTATGTGGAAGGCTTAAAGAACAATCTGTTGAGCATGAGTCAGATGTGTGACAAAGGGTATAAATTCACCTTTGACTCAACTGGTTGCTTGATAAAGAAAAAAAATACCGGTCAAGTTGTGGTAGAAGGAAAAAGAACTGATGGCAATGTTTACAACTTGAATGAATGCTATGAGTTCCAATGCATGATAGGACAGGTTGATGAAAGCTAGATGTGACACCAAATATTAGGCCACATAAACTTTGATAACCTAGTTGTAGTAAGTAGAAAGGGGTGTGTGAGGAATTTTCCACCCATCATCAAACTGATAAGCACATTTTGTGATGAATGTGTGAAAGGAAAGTAGACTAAGGTAAGCTTCAAGACAAAAGAGAACAACACGTCAAGACCACTTGAAATTGTGCATACAGATCTGTGTGGTCCAACTAGGAAAAGAGCACTTGCAGGTGAAAGATATTTTATTCTCTTTATTGATGATTATTCAAGAATGAATTGGGTCACCTTCTTTCAAGATAAGTCACAAGCATTTGACAAATTCAAGATCTTTAGGAAGATGGTGGAGAAGGAAAGTGGGTGTAAGCTAAAATGCCTAAGATCAGGCCAGGGTGGAGAGTTCACATCAGATGAATTTGAGGATTATTGTGAAAAACATGGAATTAGAAGGAAATACTCAGCCCCTAGGACACCACAACAAAATGGTGTGGTGGAAAGGAAGAACATGAAAATCAAAGAAATGGCTAGAACCATGTTAAATAAGGCCAATCTGCCAGACACATATTGGAAGGAAGTTGTTCATACTGCTACATATACTTTGAACCGGGTTCAATTAAGAACAAACAACATAATGACACCTTTTGAGTTGTTGTATGACTAGAATCCATCAGTCAAATACCTCAAAGTATTTGGAAGTAAGTGCTTTATCAAAAGAGATATGGATGGTCTAGGTAGTTTTGACTCCAGGAGTGATGAATGAATCTTCCTTGGTTACTCATCTAATAGCAAGGCATACAAATTCTACAAAAAAATAATAAGAAGAGTCATTGAGAGTGTGCATGTAAAAGTGGATGAGGATATGCACAAAGGAAGTCAACCACAGGTAAACTAGTATGATGATTCTGGCAATGAAGGTGAGGAAGCTCAGTTAGACAATGAACTAGAAGAAGCATCCAAGAAAGCTTCCAACCAGTATGTGCAGCTGAATCATCTGGAAGAGAAAATTCTAGGAAATAAGAGTGATGGTGTGCAGACTAGAAGAAGACTTGCCTAGAATGATGAACAAGTCAACTTTTGCCTCATGACTGAAGTAGAAGCTAAAAAATTCAATGAGGCCAACAAAAGACAAGAATGGATGGATGCCATGGAAGAAGAACTGCAACAGATTCAGAAGAACAAGACTTGGGAATTAGTCCCTAGACTAGAAGACAAGAACATAATTGGCACCAAATGGGTCTACCGGAGTAAGACAATCATGAAGAAGGTAAAATTGTTAGGCATAAATCTAGACTGGTGTGCAAAGGATACTGTCAGGTAGAGGGAATTGATTTTGAAGAAACCTTTGCACCAATAGCTAGATTAGAAGCAATTAGAATGTTTTTAGCCTTTTCTTCCTACAAGGGTTATAAATTATATCAGATGGATGTAAAATCTGCCTTCCTAAATGGAAATTTGGAAGAAGAAGTGTACATGGAACAACCAGAAGGGTTTCTGTTACATGATGCTGAAACCTTTGTGTGCTGGTTAAAGAAGGCCCTGTATGGCTGTAGCATCCTAAAATTGCGACACTTGCAATTTCGACTGCATTTCGGTCTTCACGATGGCAACGCAACACGGAACTTGAATGGAGACCCCAAAACTTGTCCACGACACCAAAAACTACATTTTCTTGCACCCTGGCCTGAACCTCCTTTGCACCCTGCTGTCCTAGAAGGTGGGACCAGAGTGCCCAGCGCCCTGGTCCTTCAGGACCAGGGCGCCCCCCAGGACCATGGCACCCAGCGCCCTGGTCCCTAGCCCTATTTTGGGCCCGGTCTCCTATGGGACTTTGGGTTTTTTTGTTTGCAAATTGGAAAATAACATTTCCTGGTCGGCCTAAGGTCGGGAAAATCAGTCTATCAGCCCTAATTGACAAGTATATAAACTCCATTTCCCCTCCCATTTTGGGGAGGAAGGACATATGTGTACAAGACATGGAAACGATACTCAAACATTCAAGCATTCAAGCATTCAAGCATTCCTTCTAAGTCTCCATTCAAGGCTAAGTGTTGCATTCAAGACAAGGATTCAACCATTGAAGAGGAGATCACTTACTACATACCACTACAACATACAACATACAACAACATCTATACCTTCGCACATAAGGATACAAACATCCTTACAACAAGGTATTAGTACTTGTTTTACATTACAGACATTTACATTTACAGCATTTCTCATTTCTTGGTTAATTCCAAAACTGGGGTTTGACCTAAAGGAAAACCCCTAATCCCTAACCCCCCAATCGTCTTCGCTTTTCTGTGTGTAGGTTGCAGGTACGCGGCTGAAATTGAAGATCTGGAATCCTTGTGCAGAGACGAATAGATCCCCCTTCGTTTCGCGGATTTTTCGAAGGACCGTGTGCACGCCGGGCGCCATCGTCCCGTCAACTTTCGCTCAAATTTGTAGGACAGCACCATATCGACATTTTACTGCTAATTCCAGGTCTGCAGCTTCATCCTATATCCCTATCTCAGTTTATAAGCGAATCTTTCTCACTTTCTATGCATTCCTAGCTTAATTCTTCTATCAACATTCTTTACAAAAGAGGGTAGCCTTGCTGTCTTAACCCTTGAAATTCATTTAGCATCCAATCTTGCATTGTGTGGGATTGGATCTTGTGGGTTTCAACCCCTTTTTTGAATGTAAAGTCTCCCAAGTGAAAACCATCAACCCTAGCAACCTCCCTTCTCTCTCCTTGGAGTTGGAAGAGGGGAGAGCAACTAGGGTTCGATCGATTTTCCGCTTTACATTTTGGTGAACCCGACGTGAACATCCTTTCTGATTATTCATGGTTAGATTTGAAAATTGGATTCCTTGATTACATTTCCATGTTTGATCTTTTGCAAATTTTAGAGGTTGATTGCATAAAAACCCTAAAATTTCTTTTTTTGAACTTGTGAAATATTTAATTATTAATGCTTGTTTCAGATCTGCCCTTCTATTGCAAATTATCAATTCATATTTGTGCTTTAATTTTGAAAATTAAGTGGTTAAGTGTCAAAACCCTAATTTTTAAAACCCTCTTGATTCAACCTTTGTCTGACAATTTCACTGATCAAAACATCTCCAAATCAGCTGTAACTTTGGATTCCGCAATAAAATCACAATATCTTTCATCCCTGAAAATTTGGAAAAAAGTTGCGAGGACCGTGTGCACTCCGAGCGCCATCGTCCCCGACATTTTTTCCGAAATTTCGGGAGCAAGATCTTATTGTATTTTCCTGCTAAAATCCAGAATTTTGGCTGATTTTATCAATTATAACACTTTCAAAATTAAAGTCAAAGTTGGTCTTGTGATTGCTTGGTTTAAGGCTTCTAAACATTCAAAAATTGTTGAAATTGAAATTTTGTGTCAAAATTGTGTTCTTACTGTCCTAAATCTGAAAAGTGTGTTTGCATTCATTCGAAATTTCAGTGCTTTATTCAAATTCTTGCAATTTGTGACTTTTGAAATTAAGTGCTTAATTACAACAACTTTGATTTCCGCTTTCAAAATTGAATTTTGCGTGAAATTGAGTCAACTTTTGAATTTCAAAACTTGCATTGCTTTTGGTATTCCCTCTAAAATCATAAAATTCAAAATTTCAGTTTCCCTCTCTTTTTCAAAATTCAAATTTTTGCATTTTTCGACAATCTTGGTAAGGTTCAATTTCGAGATTGCAACTTTAATTTGGCCTACCTACAGATCGTAAAATCACTCAATTTTTTCAGATTAGCTCTAAAATCATCATAACTTTCACCCCTGCAAATTTCGAAAAAAGTTGTCGGGACCGTGTGCACTCCGAGCACCACGGTCCCTGACATTTTTTCTGAAATTTCAGGAGATTGTCCTGATTGTATTTAACAGCTTAAATCTAGAAGATTGGCTGATTTTACTGAAATTTGCTACCTCCAAAATTCAAAATCTCCTCTCCCTCTCTAGTGCATGAGTTTTACACCAATAAGTCCTACTTACACTATTCCCGTTAGACGAAGCCGTAGAATTAAGTCTTTCCGAGGTTTAACTACTGAGGAGATGGAACCTAATTTGAATAGCCTTTTTAACAAGGACATGGGTAATTCCTCTAATCCTCTTAATGATGAAGAAGCTCTCCATGAGGTTTCTATAGAACAACTTTCGAAATTGGATAACCAATTTGACGATTTTCGACAATGGATGTCTCAAGAATACCCCGATAGTCAAGCTCTTCCTTTAATTGAGGGTCTAAAACGTATGCTTCAAAGTGATAAGAATGGAATTGATATTTTGCGTGGTATTGCACACATTGTGGATTTGAATGTGATGCCTATGAAGAGTTGTGCCGAAACTTTGGGTTATACACAACCTCCTACACAAGTCAATCATTCTATTCCTTTGACAACTTCTATTGCTAGCATACCTACCTTTACATCAAACATAATGACTACTTCTATACAAGACATTCCTCCTGTGATCACCAGTCATGGGGGCAATCCTTCAATTAACCCTCTTCCTTCATTTAATCCGACTTCTTCATTCATTCCTTCAATGAGTGTTCCTATTACATCTCCACAAATGAACATGACGCAAAGGGGCAATTCATTTAACCATTCCATTCCTCCTTCTAGTGTTCCTCCTGTCCAATCATCTCCTATGACTAATTATCATAGAGTCCCACCACCTTACTCTTTACCTTCTTTCAATAACATAACACCTCCATCTCAATCTAACACATCTAATATGAATTCTTCGACTGAAGCGACCATTAACAATCTTGCACAAACTGTCTCTTCTTTACAGCAACAAATTGCCTCTATGAATCAATCTAAGTTTAGTGTGCCCACATTTGATGTTGCGAGCCCACTTTCTCTTGACATTGTTCGAGCTATCCCTCCTAAACATGTTGAAATCCTACATTTGGAGCTTTATAATGGTAAAGGAGATCCTCTAACACATGTTAAGACTTTTCAAACAATATGTACTGATTTTGCTTATGACCAAAGGTTGCTTGCAAAACTGTTTACTAGAACATTAAGAGACAAAGCCCTACAATGGTATTGCTCGTTGCCTTCTTATTCTATTACTTCTTTCGAACAACTTGCAAATGCTTTCATTCAACAATTTCAAAACAATATAAGTCCTAAGGTTACTTTGATTGATTTAATGCATTGTAAACAAGGTGTTAAAGAAAAAGTGACTGATTTCATTGGTAGATATAAGCATTTGTATGCTCAAATTTCTTTTCCTGTGCCTGACAATGATATTCAAAGAATCTTTATTTCTAATTTACAAAAAGATATTCGAGACAAACTCCTGTTTTCTGAGTTTACTTCTTTCCAACAGTTGTGTGCAACTCTTCACAATTATCAACTGACTGTGAGTCAAATGGAACAATCACATCCTATGGCTCCGAGTGATAAGGGTGATAGCAGTCAACAACCATTTGGGAAGTTTAAACCGAACAGAGATTCCATCAAATTCAATGAAAACATCATCAACAACAATGTGAATGCAGCATCAGGTGTGCCTCCTATTTCTAAATTTTTCAAGAAAGAAAGAAAGTATACTCCTTTGAATGAATCATTGCATAGTATTATGAATAAGTTATTGGAACAAAATGTGCTTACTCTTCCTCCTATAAGGCAAATTGATCCTGCAAAGATTACTTCACCTTATTTTGATAACAAATCTTTTTGTCAATTTCATCGTCAACCTGGGCATGATACTGAAAAATGTTTTTCTTTAAAGGGTAAAATTCAAGATTTGATTGATAATAATACTATCTCTATTTCGGGAGTGAATGATAAAGGCAATACATCTGTAGCTCCTCCTAACCAAAATCTTCAGATTTTTACTGATCCATTACCTTCTCATACCTCTAATGCGATTGAGACTAATGATTCCTCTCTCTCATCTGATGGTCTTGTGTCTATGACCCCGAATGTGATTAACTTTGTAGAGCAGCAAGAAAACCCTAAACAACCTTCCATCACATTTGATTCTAGTGAAACTATCAGGGCACCTGATGGTCCTTTATACATAGTTGTAAAAGTCAAGAATACACCTTGCCATGGAGTGCTTATTGATCCTTCGTGCATGGTTAATATTATTACTGAAGAATTCCTTTTTACTTTGCAATTGAATCAAGTGATCTATGACAAAATAGATGTGGTTGTGAAATTATTTGATGCATTTTCTTCTCTTGCAATTGGTTCTATTACATTACCTATTGAAGTTCATAACAAATCCCTTGATGTGAACTTTGCTATTATTCCTTCATCTGAACAATTTCGTGTGAAGCTTGACTATCCTTGGCTATCTTCCATGAAAGCTATTGCTTCTCCTATTCACAAATGTTTGAAATTTCCCCATAATGGTGAAGTTGTTACTGTCAATCATAGTCTCTTTAAACCAGCTGAAAGAACTTCTAGCGTTCCTATTGATTATTTTTGGCCTAAACAATTCCAATCCCTTCCTTCGCGAAGTGATCATCTTTTCAAATCTTATCAAAAGTGGAAAACAGATATGATCCTATCTTTAAGTGAACCTAGAACACCCAAACTTGATATTCCTATCGTTCTTGAGAAGGAAGTTCTTCCTTTGAAAGATAAAACTAATGTCTTTCCTCAAGAAGATTCCCAACCCGTTCCCATGGATGTGACTATGTCTATGCCTAATAAACCTTTTAAAAGTAGACCTATACCTCCTCGTCATGATGGACTTGGTCTTCTTCCTAAACCAAAAATTCCTCCTTTGTATGGAGCAGTTCCTCCTCCTCCTTTTTATAGAGAGAAGAGACCTTCTTCTTCTCCTATTATCCAACCTAAGAGACCACAACCTAAACACCCAAGTGATAAGGATGAGAACATTCCTCCTCCTCAATCTTCTCCACTTCCTACTAAGACTAGACGAAATCGTTCTGCATGTGAACGCCGACGAAAGCGTCATCTTAGGGCTCAAGCAGCTGCTTCTCAAACTTTGCAATCTCCAAAAACACCTTCAACAAGCATTATTCCATTTTCTCTAAAATCTCCTAAACATAAGATGCATGATGGTCTTGATCCTGTGTGAATTAAAGACCCTATTTTTATAAATCTTGATGATTCTATAGATGAAAATGTTATTCATGATGAAAATGTTACTCCTCTTGCTTCCGATAGTGAATATGAACTTGTTGATATTGATAACCATCTATCTAACGAATTTTCTAAAGCACTTATCCTAGCTCCTAGACAAGAACAACGTGGCTTGGAACATGAACATAGCCCTTGTTTGGATCTTGTGATAGCTCCATCTGCTGTGTTGGATGTTCCTCCTCTAGCGTGTTCCCTGCCTTCCTAAAACATTGATCAGCAAGATCGGGGGGTAGATGACGTGCTAGACTAGTTACATTAGCATAGCAGATTCTCTCCTCCTCTCTTTTGTTACTTCTTCTATATGTTATTCTCATTCTTCTATTTGTTGTCCTTAGTGTTGTCTACTTGAGGACGATGCAAAACATTGAGATCTCTTTTGGTCTCTCTCATGTTGACTCAAAAGACACATGTGTTCCCTTCTTCTAGGTGACCTTCCTTGATTGGGGAATGAAGAACAATTATGCATACATACATATGATATATAAACATGACTTATCATACAGCATACTGACCCTGAGGAAAGCGAAGTCACCTCGTTCTTTGTGTTTGTGTCTATTATCCTTGGGTTTATCTCAAACTTGGGGGCTAAATCTTTGCGATAACATGCTCCTTTCCTTTCTCATTTCTTATGTGTATCACTACGTTAAAACAATCACCCCCGTTGAGGCGTGTGCGATCACTTTAACGTAGGGGGGCATACACCCCGTCTATCCCTTTAGGATACTCGAAAATTTCTTGGCGAACGTAGCTTTGCCTTGAAAATTTTTGATATTTGTTTTGCATGACTCATAGTGAGGGAACCTTACTACTGACAGTCATGGTTCTCCCTCGTGATCTTCCCTTTTACTTTGTCAATCGAAGTCGTAAGATCCTTAGTCCACTGGGGGCTTGGTGTGTCTTGCCTCCTTGACGTGGTGAAAGTCTTTCAATGTTGTTTCCTTGTACTTTACCGGAAGTATGAGCATACATACTCCCGCTAAAGTGGGGGCTAAATGTAGCATCCTAAAATTGCGACACTTGCAATTTCGACTGTATTTCGGTCTTCACGATGGCGACGCAACACGGTACCTGAATGGAGACCCCAAAAATTGTCCACGACACCAAAAACTGCATTTTCTTGCACCCTGGCCTAAACCTCCTTTGCACCCTATTGTCCCAGGAGGTGGGACCAGAGCGCCTAGCGCCCTGGTCCTTCAGGACCAGGGCACCCAGTGCCTTGGTCCCCTAGGACCATGGTGCCCAGCGCCCTGGTCCCTGGCCCTATTTTGGGCCCGGTCTCCTATGGGACTTCGGGTCTTTTTGTTTGCAAATTGGAAAATAACATTTCCTGGTCGGCCTAAGGTCGGGAAAATCAGTCTATCAGCCCTAATTGACAAGTATATAAACTCCATTTCCTCTCCCATTTTGGGGAGGAAGGACATATGTGTACAAGACGTGGAAACGATACTCAAACATTCAAGCATTCAAGCATTCCTTCTAAGTCTCCATTCAAGGCTAAGTGTTGCATTCAAGACAAGGATTCAACCATTGAAGAGGAGATCACTTACTACATACTACTACAACATACAACATACAACAACATCTATACCTTCGCACATAAGGATACAAACATCCTTACAACAAGGTATTAGTACTTGTTTTACATTACAGACATTTACAGTTACAACATTTCTCATTTCTTGGTTAATTCCAAAATCGGGGTTTGACCTAAAGGCAAACCCCTAATCCCTAACCCCCCAATCGTCTTCGCTTTTCTGTGTGTAGGTTGCAGGTACGCGGCTGAAATTGAAGATCTGGAATCCTTGTGCAGAGACGAACAGATCCCCCTTCGTTTCGCGGATTTTTCGAAGGACCGTGTGCACACCGGGAGCCATCGTCCCGTCAACTTTCGCTCAAATTTGCAGGACAGTGCCATATCGACATTTTACTGCTAATTCTAGGTCCGCAGCTTCATCCTATATCCCTATCTCAGTTTATAAGTGAATCTTTCTCACTTTCTATGCATTTCTAGCTTAATTCTTCTATCAACATTCTTTACAAAAGAGGGTAGCCTTGCTGTCTTAACCCTTGAAATTCATTTAGCATCCAATCTTGCATTGTGTGGGATTGGATCTTGTGGGTTTCAACCCCTCTTTTGAATGTAAAGTCTCCCAAGTGAAAACCATCAACCCTAGCAACCTCCCTTCTCTCTCCTTGGAGTTGGAAGAGGGGAGAGAAACTAGGGTTCGATCGATTTTCCGCTTTACAATGGCTTAAAGAAAGCTCCTAGAGCATGGTATTCAATATTGGATCAATACCTGAAGGAGCAAGGATTTAAAAAGGGGAGTGCTGACAAAAATTTATACATAAAGAAAGATGGAAGCCACATGATCATTATGGTTGTGTATGTAGATGACATTATCTTTGGAGGCAATAAGGACACCCTCTACAAAGAATTTTCTGATCAAATGCAGTCAGAATTTTGGATGTCAATGCTTGGTGAATTGACATACTTCCTTGGTTTGTAGATATTATAGTAAGATAAGGGAATCTTTATCTCACAAACCAAGTATGCAAAGGATATGTTGAAGAAATTTCAACTAGAGGATTGCAAATCGGTAAGTACCCCATGGTGGCTGAAAGAAAATTGAGCAAGAGTGATGAATCACTGGTAGTGGATCAGACACTGTATAGATCCATGATAGGTAGCTTATCACATCTAACTGCCTCTAGACTGGATATAGTGCAGGCAATATGTATGGTGGCTAGATTCCAAGCTGCACCAAAGCAGTCCCATATGAATGCAGTTAGCAAATTTTTTAGGTACCTCCAAGGTACACTTTGTTATGGATTGTGGTACCCTAAACAAGGGGAGTACATCTTAGAAGCATACACTAATGTTTTTTGGGTAGGTTGCATTGATGACCAGAAGATAACAAGTGGTGGTGCATTCTTCCTAGGTGACCGATTGGTCTCATGGCAAAGCAAGAAGCAGGACTCAGTCTCTCTATCTACTGCTGAAGCATAAAACATTGTTGCTTCTACATGGTGCTCTTAGGTGCTTTGGATGAAGCAGACTCTCATAGACATATAGGTGGAAATCACTAATCCTATTCTCATTTGGTGTGATAATTCGGGTACAATCAACATAGAAAAGAATCTGGTGATGCATTCTGAAAAAAAGCACATTGCTATCAAGTATCATTTCCTCAGAGATAAGGTTGAAGGATGGGAAGTAAAGATGGATTATGTCCCTACCAGAGAACAAGTAGCAAACATTTTCACCAAACCATTACCGGTAAGCACCTTTGAGTGCCTCCAACACAAGTTGGGAGTTGTATCATCTGCCTTATGCACTTAAGAAAAAGAGTTATATAGTTCAGGGGGAGATTAGTATGGATCAAAGGGGGAGTGTATAGTACCCTTTGTCATTGTGTCAAAGGGGGATAAATGTACTGGTATGAAGTGTCTTGTAGTAAGTTGACATCAATGCTAAAGGGGGAGATTGTTGGCATTTTGGCATTCGGCATTAAGTTGTCATTGATGTCAACCGGTTTGGTAAAGTAAGTAAGAAGGGGTGATTGATATTATGGAAATACACATGAGAGTGAGAAAATAGAAGGAAGGATATTGGTACACATGACTTGGGTCATCTATCAATAAAGAAGGCTTACTGGTAAGACAAAAATCGGGATGAAGGTTGTTTGTGTGTTATGAAGGCACAACAACCAGTGAACATAACAAAAAGGATGTTTGATGGTCATACTGGTAACATATACTAAATCAATAGTCAACCTGGGTCAACAAAGTACGTCAAACCGACATAGAAAACCAAGCAAAGGTGGATGTCGACAAGCATGACAATTGGATGCCAGGTGGAGGTATTGCATAGGTCAGTGGAGTGTGCATCGATGTAACAAATATGCAAGCAAGTTGGCTTTAATGAGTAACCCGCAAGTCACGAACGATGCCAGAATATTGTGGCTCAAGGAAGGCAAGCTGGAAAAGCAATCACACTGAACTTCCAAGAATATTTTATCTTCGTACCTGTTAGGTGAAGGAAACAACAAAGCCATTAATGATGAGTGATATAGAAATACAGAAAAGCATAGTGTAGACCTCCATATTTAGAAAATGCACATTGGAATGCGAAGTTCAGCTGGTGATTGATCGTTGTCATAAAGATCATATCACTGAAAATAAGATCGAATCAAAGGGGATTTGGATTGAGTTGGAAAAGGAAAACCTAACATGATAATGTTTGAATGCATTCTTGGAGAGAATCCATGGTTATAAATATAAAAGCTCGAAACAGAAAAGGATGATGCTTATGGAGACGAAGTAGAGTAAAGAGAAGAATCATCACCCTAAGAATTTATTCTAAGAAATTTGCATAGTGAGTCAACAAGAAAATTGGTGAGAGGGTTTAATCGACAGTGACAGAGTACCGATATAATGGTAGCAAGTCTAACAGTTGAGAAAATTGGTGAAGTGTGAGTGATCAAGAAGGCATCCAGGTGTGATACAAAGTGTTGTGAGGTTGTGAGAGAAAGAGAAGAGAATCAGAAAGAGCAAGCTATTAACAAGTAGTGTGATATTTAGTAAAGAAGAGAAGACTCCTAATTGATAGAGACCTATTTGTTCAAGAGTTGCAAAATTCATTCACAACAAGAAGCCATAAATGTATCAAAATTGTATTTCAATATACATCACCAAGCTAGTGCTTGGTTTAGGGGTTGGTGCTCCTTGGGCTGGTGTCCTAAATATTTGTAATTTAGTGTTTCACTTGTGAGGCTGGATTGGAGCAGTAGTCTCCAACAACATTTCTCACTGAGGTTTTTACTATATTGGGTTTTTCTCATACATCTGATGTTGTGGGTTGCATTTGTGTGTTTATCTTGTTTGGTCTCCTCATTAGCTTTACTGGTTTGATTGATTAGTGTTTAAGATAACAACCAATATTTTGAAGTTGGCTTAAACAAGGAAAAAGTTTTAGGAACCACTGATTCAACCCCCTCTATAATGACCAGTATTTTGAAGTTGCCTTAAACAAGGAAAAATTTTAGGAACCACTAATTCACCCCCCTCTCAGTGGTACTATGTGTTCAATATCGGCACCCTTGATATTTTGGTGTTGTTAATATGTTGTTGATAGTCTTTGACTATGTTAAGGGTTAGGGCTCTGGTTAACGATGCTTTACTAATAAAAAACATCTATGAGTAATGGCTCAAATATAGAGGTAAGAGTGTGAAGCATACACCTTTCCCTCTATATTTTTTCCCCAATTTTGTGTTCTTGCAAATCTAGCTAAACAAGCATAAACACCGAAATGAAAGAAATAACACCCATTAAAAGATATGAGTATTTTGGAATCTAGAAATTGAGCCACTTAAATGTGTATGCTCCATTTATCCCAAATATGTAGTATGCATCCATTATTCCTATCATATTATTGAAGAAAAAAACATCACTTGAAAAAAACCACACATTCAAAATATAAAATAATATTTCCTCAAATTGTGAGTATTATAAATGGACATAGAGAAAGGACAGAAAAACAAAAAAAAGATTACAAAAAATTGAACATGATGTGTAAAAGAAATTAAGTATGATTAATAACATAAACCATTTTGAAAATGGTCTATCTCGCTCATTGCAACTTGACCATTGCTACTACTTCCACTATGCCTTTTGTTAGTGTTCCTCCTGGTCATTCACTAGTGGTGTATGGGGTGGAGGTGTGCGCTGGTGGCGACCATGGTGCAAACCCTTCCACGTCCTCTCTATAGTTTGCCTTTGTCATGATGTTGTGCAATGTTGTTGTAGCTACCAAACGCTCTGCAAAATCTTCCTTCCTTCCTAGCATGCCCTCTTCAACCTATTTTCCCCCTCTCCCTTATTGTGTGGGGCTCATTGGAGATCTGGTTGGTGTTGGTTTGCCTATGCCCTTTTTTCTTGTTGATGGTTCAGCCCCTCCTATGTGGAATTAGTTGTTGTGGGGGTTGTGGCTGGTTTGTGCCCTCCCCCACACTTGGATTCCCTTTAGGAGAGTGTTGCAAGTGTTGAATCACTAGGTAATGCTTCATAGTTGGTTGCTATGGGTGATATGGTTCTACCTAGACCTTCTATTGCTAGTAGGCACAACTTTTCTCATGTTGTTTAAACTATTGCCTAGCCCTCTAAGGGGGTTTTCCTCTTCCCTGTTCCAAATCCTCCCTTGTGGTGGTCTATGGACAGGATGTGGTGGACAACATTGGGTTATACCAATGTTGTTCTTTAGTGCACAGATTATCTAAACTCTGGCCTTCATTACTAGACCTCAATTGCTAGGTGAGTGACTATTGGAAGCCTTTGGTGGCTCATAATATTGAGCTTTTTCCTTGTGCTAAAGGCTTTTTCATTGCTTCTTTTATATCATCGGTTGATCGAGATTTGGTTTTGGGCAAGTTGTGGGCTTGACATATGCATTCCCTCTCTTGCAAGCCTTGGACAACTTCCTTCAACCCTCTCATTGAATTGCTTAATGTGCGTCCAATTTGGGTTCGCCTCCCTAATCCCCCTCTTCATTTTTGGGAGTATTATTTCTATGAGGCTATCAACAACTCTATTGTTCATTTCTTAAAGGTTGATGATGATATGTCTTCAATGGACCACACTACCTTTGCCTACATCTTAGTTGATATTGACATCTCCTCGCCTCTTTTGGAAGATGCGGTTCTCATGGTTGGGGATCGACCTTGGACTTAACCACTAAATTTTGAGGCTTCCCCTTTCATTGTCAGAAATGTTTCTCTATGGGTCACCTTGCTTCAGACTGCTCCATTTCATGATACAAAGGTGTTACTACCTGGTGGAACGACACTACTATTGATCATTTAACCATCCATGCTACTGATCTGGATTCAGATGACTTCTCCTAGGAGTTTGAGGTGCCTCTTAATTTTGTTGATGTTGTAGTTGATTCCACTGTCTTTGCCCCCATAGAATCACCTACTATCACTGCTGACTTGTAGCTTTTCTCTTCACCTATTGGTTCTACTCCTAATGCAATTCATTTGCAGCAACCTATTGGTGTTCCATTGTATCCCCCTATTTCTCCATTACAATAGGTTGTTGTCCAGCAATAGCTTAATATTTTCTCTACTGATGGTTTCCAAGAGGCATCCTTACCGCTTGATCACTCATTTGATGGTCCCAATGATAGTATCACCTAGATGGTTGTTTATTGTAGACAAAAGAGAAAGTCCTCCCCACCCCCCAAACCCCTCCGTGTCAAGGCTTGGGTGTCCATTACCTCCCTTGAGCTGGGTTTGGGTTGTTGAAGTTTTGATAGTTGTTTGTTTGGGGCTTGCTCCCATATATTGTTGTGTTGTATTGCCTACATGCTTTGTTTTTTATAGAATATAACTACATTAAAGGGTCAGTGCCCTAGTCAATGCTAGTTTTTAATCAAAAGCATAAACCAATGAAGGAGAGAAGAATGAAAACAAAAATTGTTACACAAAATTAAACATGATGTGTTAAAGAAATTAATTATGATTAATACCATAAAATAATGAAGGAGAGAAAAATGAAAGAAAAAATTGTTCTCAAAAATTGAACACGATGTGTATGAATATTAACATAAAATAAGTATGAAATGCATATCTAAGATATGCTTATATTTTATAAACATTGTGTTAGAACACGTATTAAATATGCCTCTATTTTTTCTTCAATAGAATAAGTGTGAAAAAGATAAAATTTTCTATGTGTGTCCATACTTATGTATCACAAACACATCTATTAATATATTAGACATTCTTGATACTTCCACCACATAAATAAATTGAAAAAAGAAAGTCCAACACATTTAAAAAACTAGAACGCAAGATAACATCTAGAATAGAAAGGTGGGGCTACTTCTTTACTCTAGCCAAATTTTGATTGAGAATGAAAACAAAAATATTTTGCAAAGTTGATGTGATCTTCCTTGCCTTTAATTTCCATACTGGCCTTCCTTATTCTTTGCTAGGTTTTGGGTTCTAATGGTAATGATGAGAAAGTTATATTAATTATTCTATATGCAACACATGCATTTATGGTCTTTACCACTATACAGGTAGATTAGAACTCCTACAAGGTTCAATTCCTTGATTTCATGGGTGAAGCTTTGGAAATATATTTGTTTGTACTTTCCCCACTCCTACATTTTCCTCATATATCATCTCAAATGAGAATTCAATTTTTATTTGTTATGAATCAATGAAATATTTTAAGTCTTTATGATTGATTGGATGATCAATTTTTTGGAAAATATGGATGATGGTTTAAGTTCATTTATTAGATTTATCTTTGCATGGGTGGATAATAGGCCATATAGATGGAGGTTATAGTGGTGCATATTAAGACTTCAGGTTGTAGATCCTACTAGATGTTTGCCTAGCCAATAAGAACAATAACTAGATTTAATGTCTTAACTCAAAGATTGGTCATCTATTCCGAGTAGCTATCATTTTCATGATTGAGGTTTATTTACTTGTCAACCTAGGGATGTATTACTTGAAATGGGTTTGCATTATATATTCACTAAGTTCCAGTGAGAGTCATTCTGCACTACTATAGTAACTAAGTCTATCTAAAATAAACAAGAAAAAATATGACAACTGAATGGATACAAGAAATCTTAACATTAGCAGAATATTTTAACTAAATAACTGTTAACTAAGTTTAGAGCTAACAAACAAGAATTACTCTATCTACTTTGGCTGTAGGAATAGTCACAAGATCTAGTTCCAGTGGCTGCAGGAACAATCAGTTGCTAGAACATCTACTACAGTGAAAAGGAAACTTACTCTAACAATCACAGATGAATAATCACCAAGTGGGCCCCCTTGGATGAGTGTATCCAGACTTCAAAATGATTCTATATACTCAGAATAACATAGATTTTATTCATTATTTCCAAAAGTCGATACAATGCATGAGATAAGAGAAATGCTTCTAATTCGGGAAAATGTTGTCTAACCTCTATGAAGAGGTGTAGGTCTTTATTTATAAGAAAGTTATAACAAACTTTCAACTACTTAGATCATGCCCATGAAATTAGGTGAAAACATTTATTAGAGCAAGGAGAAGAAGTCAATCCACAGAGAACATGAGATTTTACTAAACAACTGCCAAGAATATAGCATGGCAGTGGTTACTAGATTGATGCTTGTTGGAGACAACCGTAAATGAGTCTGGTATCTCCTTTCTATTCCTTTTCTGATTCACTCAAACACCATCTTCTCCACTATTTTAAATGCTCAACCACCCTGAAATGTCTCCAATTGTTTGCATCGTGTGATTCTCCATTTGGCTTAATACAATCACTTCTGCAACAACTTATTTACTCCTACATTAAAGGTTAGAACATACAAGGATATATATATATATATATTTCCATTAATCACAACATTTATACATCCATGCATGATATTACCATAATAATTTGCATAGCTATAGGAATATTAAGTCAGAACAATACAGGGTTCAACAAGTTTGGCTATCATTCAAAATGCACATAATCAAAACTTTGATACATCACATGACTTAAGCATTGTCCCAATATGCAACTTCAAATATAGGAAAAACATATCAGTCATAGAAATAGAAGAGCTATTATTTTAGCTCATCATTTCCCCCCTAACTTAATGTCTTGATGGTCCTCTAGCAGGAGGAAAATTCCTTACTCTAGCACTGACCCTAAAATCACCTATGGTACCTTGTCTTATGCCTCCTATAGCCAGGGTCTAATAAAATCATTTCATTTTCTCTAGCCTAGCCCACCTGGCTTCCTCCATGATCTCATCATACATTTTATCTGTAGCTCTGTATCTCATCAATGGCCACATAAGGATAGGTGGTTGAAATATCAAAGGTAGCCAATCATTACCTTTTGTCCTGCCTAAGCGGATATACTTGTGAGCTCTTTTTGTGGCTGCATGATAATTGGGCAATGAATGGGGTTCACCCTTCTTTAGGTCCTTTGGAAGGATGTTCCAACAGTGAGCCATACATTCAACTACAACTTTTTTCTTGGTTCCAACCAAATTTTTATACTCTTGAAATACTTCCTCTCTCAATGGTAAAACTTGGCTTCTGACATTAGGTCTAGTCAATAATTTTTTCTAGTCATAGTACATCTATCATGGGTTTTTAGCCTCATCTCTGAGTGGTAGTGGACAATCAAGATCTAAGTTCCTATACGTTCTAGATTGTACTCCCATACTAATTTCATTTTGTATCTAGGACATCAATGCTTTTAACTAAATATCACCAATATACAACAAGGGATTCCATTCATTATCAAAAGAGACAACATAATTATGCAAATAAAACTCACATAGAAAATTCTTAATGGTTGTAAGAGAGCTTTGGTAGGCACTATAAAACTCCTGTGAAGTCTTCAAAGAAGGGCTTAGATCCCTAACAATGCGGTTAAGTTTAAAACATAGATACTGTTACTTCAGATATACAATATAAACTCTTCGCGGAGCCTTGTACTGCATTAACTTGGGAACCATGTTTTCTACAACATCTACTTTGGTTTGTAACTCAACAATTTGGTTGTCCCTCTTTTCAATTTCCTTTTGTTGCTTGTCAATTATCCCCTGTAGCCTAGCATTTTCTATTTCCTACTGTCTATAAAATGTGAGGGCAACGGATAAGCTAGTGAGACATGAAGGGAGCTTGTGAATAGTTACTTGAGGTCTCAAGATCTTATCACCTATTTCTTCAAACTATTTTTCTATTTGGGCTAAATTTGACAGTCTTTCAACTTCATGTCCTTCCTGTGGCTTACCCTCTTTCTGACTTTCATGCCCTAATTTTAATGTTTCCATAGAAATAACCTCACTCACATCTCCTATTGCCTGAGTTCTTTTCTTAACCTGATGGCTTCTTCTTAATGGCAATTCCTGTGTGGCTATAGGAGGTTTTGCTATAGGAAAATCCTCCATGTTTCTCTTTTTTGCTACAGGAGGAACCTGCACTTCTTGAGGCCATTCCATGGTTTGTTCCCTTGCATCGCCTTTTTATTTTTATTTACCTTTCCTTTTCAAAAATGCAATTCCACTTTGAGTTTGAGTGGAGGGCTGCTCAACACT
Source organism: Cryptomeria japonica (assembly GCF_030272615.1). NCBI lineage: Eukaryota > Viridiplantae > Streptophyta > Pinopsida > Cupressales > Cupressaceae > Cryptomeria > Cryptomeria japonica. The sequence continues at coordinate 103,450,814 of NC_081407.1, read as the reverse complement.
TGGCTCTTTCTTTTGCAATTTCTTCTACAACAAGAATATTTTCTTCCCCAAATTGCCTAATATCCTCAAACTCTCTCCATGACATCTACAAGACATCTCTAAGAGACCATTCTATGAATAATTTGATTAATTTGTGATGACTTACATAACGGGTACTACCCTTCTGTGTCTCCTTTGCACTAATAGAGATAAGATGATACAAAACATTTGTAATATTCATCCTTCGGCCATGCCTCAAATGACTCAATAATTTGAAATGGACAGAATGCAGATTGGAGTACTTACCATCACATGTTAAATATTTCATTACATAAAATGCAACTTGTGGCCATTCTCCTAGAAGAGATATCCGCTTAGTTCCTTGCTTGTCCATGTTTAGAGGTCCATCAGCTAGGTGAGTAAACTCTTCCCTTGCACTTCTTGCATCTTTTACCTCAGGAAATAGTTCTCCATCCTATAGCAACTCGGTGACTTTGACTATTATTAGCTCTATGGCTATGAAATGTAACCCTTTGACAAAATCCTCCCCTTCATTGAATGTGCACATAAATTCCTATGAAATCTCCTCATTAAAATCTATCAATTTCAAAATATAATCAATCCACCCATAGGTCTGGAAATAGTGTTCAGATTGGTTGTCCTACAACAAAATGTCATGAATCACAGGCTCATGACGGATAGGGGCACCTCCCATGGATAACTTGACATTCAAAAATAATCACCACAACAAAATGAAAGGCTGAAATATCCTACGAGATTTGAAAATTCATGGCCAATAATCTTTTATTTATTCTTCAACACCTTTCATCAACTATGGCGACAGGAAAGGTATACTCGCTCGTACTGTAGGATTTCACATCAGTACTAACTCATTCAAAAATGATGTCAAGAAAATTAAAACACATCATGGATAAGGACACATAATTATGCAGTCATAAATAGAACCGTAAACACCCCCCCACAACTTAAGATGACACGTGTCCACACATGTGAAAAAATGTTAGAGGGAAGGGAATATAGATTATGTGAATAATAGTAGCCAATAATCACAATGAAAGTTTAAATACATAATTAAAGAAAAATAAATACTATACATACCTGCAGTCATGATAATTAATGCTCCAATCAAACAATTAGTTACTCATGATATGAGATGAGGTGATGTGACAAATAGAAATGAAATGAGATGAGGTGGATGAGAAAATTATTAGCAGAGAATTGTATTTCCATAAAATATGGAAATGCTTATTATGAATGCATGCAAAAGGAATTTTAAGACTCGGGACCAAGAAGGTCCCCTGCAGAGGCTGTAGGAACTGTGCCAAGAAGGTCCTCTTTAGAGGCTGCAATAATTGTGCCAACAAGGTCCCCTGTAGAGGCTGTAGGAATTGTGGTTTACACTTGGTTGTCAAATTGCTGCAGGAACTCTTCTTTTATCTCAGGATTAAGATAAAGGCATAGTCGATGACCATTGACCAAAAGTTTGAATCTGACTGGGTCTATTGTTGCCAACTGAACTGCTCCATTTTGAAAAACTTCATCAATCTCATATGGGCCCAACCAATGTGTCTGCAACTTCCCCATTGTATCCTTATATCTGGAATCATATAACAATGCCCAATCTCCAGATTTAAATTTTCTCTCCTTAATATATTTATTATGCCATTTAGCATGTTGATTTTGAATAATTTATGTATGTTGGACATCCATCTTTCTCAGCTCATCTAGGGAATTCAATTGCATGATGCGGTCTTTTTGTGCTTCTAACAGAGTCATATTCAATTACAGAGTTGTTCTAAGAGTTTTATGCTCAAACACAATGGGCATCATGGCTGTTTTTCCATACACCATCTCAAAAGGTGTAAAACCACTTGTTGTCTTCCATGTTGTTCTGTATGCCCTAATGGCTTCAAGAAGTCTATTTGACCAATCTTTATTATGAAGAGTTACTATCTTGGTAAGATTAGCTCCTAAATCCCTATTTGTAACCTCTACCTGACCATTTTCCTAAGGATGGTATGGAGTAGATTTCCTGTGTCTAATATTATATTCATTAACCAATGCTGCAATTAATGTGGAAGTAAATTGTGGTTCTTGATATTAAACAATCTCTCTTGGTATTCCATATCTAGTAAATATTTCCTCATAGAGAAATTCAGCTACCTTATTATCTCTTGCATGCATCATTGCTCTTGCTTCCACCCATTTTGTAACATAATCAGTGCATACTAGATTATAGGATTTCACATTGGAAGAAGGATCAATTGGTCTAATAAAATCCAATCCCCATTACTGATATTTGAGGATACAATGGAATTTCATTAGATCTGGTAGGCCTACCCATTCATTGGCATCTATCACATTTTCTAGTATATTGAGCTACATCTTTATACAAAGCTGGCTAATAATACCATGTGTTAAGGATTTTAAGTATTGTTCTTTTAGCAACAAAATCTCCTCCACATGTCTCATCATGACATGCATGAAGAATATCATATGTTTCATCCTCTCTAACACACCTTTTTAAGACTTGGTCAAGTCCAGTATAAAATAAACAATCAGCAATCCAAGAGAAATTAAATATTTTCTCAACCAACAACCTTCTTTCTTTAGGAGAAAAATGAGAAGATATCTTATTAGCAGCCAAATAATTTGCAATATCAACATACCAGGGAGTGTGAGGTTTTATCAATAACAAATGTTCATTTGGGAAAGCATCATCTATAGCTTCAGGATCATCCTGCAATTGAAGCTTAGAAGGGTAATCTACAACTACATTAGCTTTACCTGGTTTATCAATAATTGTAATGTCAAATTCCTACATCAATAGTAACCATAAAGCCAATCTTCCTGTAATTGAAGGCTTGTTCATGAGATATATGATTGTTGTATGATTAGTATGCACATATATTTTATATTTTGTGATATAATGTCTGAATTGGTTAAGTGCATATATTGTTGTCAACATCTCCTTTTCTATGATAGTATAATTAAGCTCAGGTCCCTACATGTTTTTGCTGATGAAGTAAATTGCATTCTCTAAGTTGTCCATCTTCTATCCCAAAACTATTCCTATAGCATAATCTGATGCATATGTAAGAATATAAAAAGGCAACGACTAGTTCAGACCCTTGAGCATTGGTGCTTGAGTCAATGCATGTTTGAGCTTCAACAAAACTTCATGGCATGCATGAGTCCAATCAAACTCCATATCTTTAGTCAAAAGACAATATAAAGGTCCTGCAATTTCACTAAAGTCCTTAATAAATGTTCGATAATATCCAACATGACCAAGAAAACTTCAAATATCCTTTTTCTTTGTGGGAACAAGAAGGTTTTGAATGACTTCAATTTTGGCTAGGTCAACCTGTATTTCAGTTATAGAAATATGATGACCAAGAACTATGCCTTCCTGCATCATAGTAAAGCATTTTTTGTTGTTCAAGAATAAATTGTAATCTTCACACCTCTGTAAAACTTTCTTTAAATTCTCCAATTCCTTTTCAAATTATGAACCATAAGTGGTAAAATCATCCATATAGATCTCCTTGCTATCCTGGGAAATATCTGAAAATATGCTTATGACTACTCTTTGAAAAGTAGCTGGAGCATTACACAACCCAAAGGGAAGAACAAAATATGCATACGTTCCCCAAGGGCAAGTAAATATAGTATTTTCCTGATCCTCGAGAGCAATTTGAATCTGGTTGTAGCCACTGAATCCATCCAAGAATGAAAAGTACCACTTCCCTGCCAAGGATTCTAATACTTGATCCACAAATGGTAATGGAAAATGATCCTTCCTAGTTGCTGAGTTCAAAGCTCTGTAATCTACACATACCTACCATTTACCTCCTTTCTTTCGAACTATGCTTAGAGGTGACACCCACTGACTATTTGATATAGGATAGATAAATCCAACATTTAATAATTTCTATAGTCCCTCTTTAACTATCTCTCTTAATGTAGGATTGATTCTCCTTTATGGTTGTCTAAGCGGTCTATAGTCTTCTTTGATATAAATATGACATGCACAAATCATAGGATCAATTGCTTTCATATCTTTGTAATCCCACACAAAAGTGTGTTGATGACATTTGAGAAATTCAACTAGTGTTAGGCCCAATATAGAAAGCTCATGTACTGAGAGGGGAGGGATGAATCAGTACTCCAAAACTTTTCCTTTGTAATAACCTTACTATTATGCATAAACAGAATAGTGCAGTAACATAAAATAAAACTATAAGCAACAGATAACAATCATACATGATTCACTCCATAACACATATATTTTGGTCACGCAGAAACTCTTGGTTAGAGAGAAAAACTGTGGTGGGGATGGCACCCACAACTTCACTATTGCAATAATAAAGAATGCTCGGTTAGAGCTACATTTAGCTATTTCTAATAGCTTACCCTGTTAGGAGTATTAAGATTAGTTAGATCTACCTTACTAAAGGATTTTTACAACACTATATAAGTGTAGCACCTAGTTAAAGGATTTACAATTTATAGACTTGGTTAGAGTCTTTTACCTCGTTAAAGGTTTCTCTTACAACTTTAAAATATTACAATATATTCATTACAAATATCTGTAACTTTACATTTGAAATGTTAAAGCAGATTCTATGTGCTCTGAATAAGATTACCTAGCTTGTAACATACCTTGGTAACCCATAATGAAACTTGATAAACCCTTCTATTTACTCTATTCTTTGACTATTCACTGATAACCTTCTCGGTGACCTCTCTATGTCTCTATAATAGTCTTTCTTCATGCATACACACTGCTATCTCATTGCATGTCTTATCACATCATATCATGTATCTAACCCTAGAATCATGTTGTATATATAGATCTCTTACAGTGGTGATCTGATTCATTGCTTCAATCTTACAAAAAGAATCTTTGAATGAATAACTAAACAAAATATCTCATAGGTTAGATTGGCCTTGTAATCACACATAATCTCATAGTGCAATTTCCTATACAAAAACGATTAGATGTACCTCGATCTTGTAACACGTTTTCATGTGCATGTCCAGGTTCAATGTATCTAGTAAAATGTTTCACTCGGTGAATATCAACTCGGTGAGTTAACTTTACCACTCGGTAGCCATGAACCTTTACTCGGTAAACAGCTTGGTGAATACTGTGTTTTGTGACTGCTTTCTTTAGTAACCGACTAGACTGTTCATACCGACTTCTCTGTGTGTACCGACTGCATGATTTGGTAATACTAATCGACTAGAATATAGTATGACTTTGGATATGAAACTAATGGCAATTTGATAAGTAATAACAATCTCCCCTTTTGACATTAGTTGAGATGTTTGACAAAAACTACTTACAAAGTCATAACTAAAAAAAATTATATGCTTGACAAAATGTACAATAGTCAATAGTATATGCAAATATACTCCCCTTATCATTATCCTGTACATAACTCTAAATTTTGCATGTTCAGTTCGGTTTTGTATTGTACTTGTGTGCTCTGAATGCTCTGTATATTCTGCTCGGTATACTCCCCTTGTATACAATACTCAAAATTATGTTATTATCAAAATTGTACTACTCTCCAAGTGTAGAATTACTCCCCCTTTGCTGGGCTTTCCTTTGTGTAGTAACATAATATTACTCCCCCTTTTTGACAAACATTAAAAACTTAATTTGCATCCGGAGGCAGTAACTAATAAAAAATAGTCTTATACTTGGTCCGAGCGTCAGTGAGGGCGACTAAGAGTGAGTCCTTGAGACTTTCCTTTAATGAGTTCTATGCTTGAATATCAGATAAGAGTGATATCAAGCCATCAAGAGTGCTTCCCTCTTGGGTAGTTGATAAGCTTTTAGCTTGGTTAAGCTGCTCTTGGACTGATGAGAGATGAGGAAGGAATAATGTTTGAAGGGTCATTATATCCATCCTAATTTTATGCTCTTCATTCCTCAGTTCTAACTATTGAGCCATGAGCTGTTGTAGCTTTTTGTAAAAATTCTAAATTGAATTAGGCTCAGTGGTCAACTTGGATGAGAGATCGGTGATCTCTTTCTCAATTGCATCAGTTTTATTTTTGATGTCTTCAATAAATAAAGAAAATGTACACAATTTCTGGAATAAATAAAGAATGTGCTTGAGTTGAGGGGTCAACTCAGCAATGAATTTGACAAGTTTTACCTTGCCAACAACAATTGATTTTTGGACTTCCTCTATCATTTTTGTTGTGAGCTCTTTATCCTTGAGCTTGCTTAGGTATTCGGATGCATCAACTCCAAATGTTTCAATCTGATTAAGGAGTTCATCCAACTGAATATGGATGGCTGCATCGGTTGACACTGTTGCTGATGGTAGCATTTTTGTGAGCAGTGTCCTAACCTTTTGAAGTACCTTGTTCTTTTTCTATATTGCCATTTGTTTCTCCTGTTTGGCCTTTGCTTTGCATAGTTCACCGAATTCAGTGAGTGCTTGCCCTTTTAATTTGGAGATGTCGACATTGGGCAACACGATTGGTTTAGATAAGTCAAATTTAAAACCATGTTTTCTCACCTTCTTCTCTTTTCCTTTTGTCTGGGGCACTAAGACAAGTTCTTGTGAGGCTTGTTTTCCCTCAGTAGATGCAACACTTTGCACTGTTCCTGTAGCAGTTGCAGTGTCTTTGGATGGTTCGATGCTAGGGGTCTCTATTGTAATATTTGTTGTGCTTGTCTATCCCTAAGATGATTGATCTTTTGTTGTGTCTGTTGTAGCTTCAAACTTGTTACTTGTATCTTCTGTAGCTTCCGATTTGTTACCTTCGGTAACTTGTTCGGTGTCCTTGGGGGCTTCAGTTGGTACTGTTGGCTTCATCGGCAGATAAGGCTGAACTTTTTCTAAGACCGATTCACTAGACACAAGTTTTGCATAAGTGGTGCCTTCAATCATTTCTTGCTCCAGAGCGGCTTCATCCATTACATCTTCATCAATTTGTATTGTGTCAACTGGGTCTGGACCTTGCTCGATGACATCAACAATTTCAATTTGAGATTGTTCACTGACATCCTTTTGTTTGAAGATCTCATGCCACTTTCCCTTAGTCTCATTCTCCACATCAATATATAGCCCATTCATCAATTTTAAGGCTCTATGTTTCACAAGAAATTTTAAATTGTATGTGGACAAATGCTCTTTGATTTTAGCTATGGACATGTCAGGAAATAAGTGGACAAAACTTCTTTCTCTTATTTGTCTTTATGAATCCATTGCATATTTCCATCTGTTATCAATATGTGAGTAGAGTTCACTCGGAAGTGACTTTGCTAGTTCCAATGGTGCTAACCGAAACTTCAGAAGTGTACATATGATAGCTTCTTCAATCTGTCGTTTCTCATCATTGTTCCTAGAATCATACTTAACATATCTAAATCGTACAAATCCACCGTATTCCTTAAGATTGGCACAAAAGTTTTCAACACTGTGAATGTTTGCCTTTTTGCTCTTCACAATTTGGAATTTGTTAGCATCATCTGACTCTATATCACTCGACTCTTTTGCCAAAATGAGTCTCCGAGTAGATTTCTTGTAAGTCTTTGTTACCTTAGGAATGGCAACAGTCTTTTGTTTCTTGCTCGGTGATGCAGCTGATGCTCTGGTGTTGGGTCTTTTTGTTGGTGGAGTTGGCAAGGCCTTTGTGATGTCCTGTTTCTTTCTTTTTAGAACTTTTCCCTTTGGCAACTCTGTGCTCAATGTTATTGCAGCCTCCTGTGCTTTTGATTCTTCCTCGGTAATGACAAGATTGCTTTTGATAGGTGTAGATGAGGATTCTTCTCTGAATTTTTTAGATAAAGCTTTTATCATCTTTGTAGCTTTCCTTGTGGTCTTAAGAACTACAATGCTCATTTTTACTTTCTCCTTTACCTCTTCATAGGTTCCATACCTTAGTTCAATTGCATGCCTTGGCAATGATAGGTAGGCATCAATTTGTTGCTGTGTGATGTCATAATCAATTTAATAACCCATTGGGGTTTGAACACATGAGGATAGGCTAGGGCTTTAGTTAATCCCTTGATTCTGATATGTTCAAATTTACTATCCAGTTTGTCGTCAGTGCACAGTTCATCATATGTGTCACTAATCTCTACATGACCGAGTTCCTCAACATGACACTTGGTAAAGAATCTGACATCTTCTACCAATAAGACTCAATCCGAGATGAGTGAAAATGCAGTTTTATCATCTGGTTCTTAGGTGACTTTAGGAGTTAGGGAATACTTCAGAGATGGCTTCTCCACATTTTGGACAACTACAGGGTCTTGGATCTTGGGCACCATGGTAGATCTTGAGTAAAATTTGATAGATTATCCTTAGGGTTTACAAGTAGCTAACTCTTCACACTCAGTAGACACTAGCAATTTGACTAGATCAGAAACCAGCTAAACAGTGTGAATAGATTGATGTAAATACCTTGAAAATTTTCTCTCAATGAAGTTTGGTTGCTTTGATTCTCTCTGCTCTGCTTCTCGAAAACTTGGGTGAATGAAAATGACCACAAAAACACTTTTAAGTACTCAAAAATACCTTATCGGGCTCTGTGCAAGTTAGGTCATGATATTAAATGCACTTGGTTCACCTTTTACCAATTTACTTCATTTTCTGTTTTCACCAAGTATCCAACTTTGCTTTGTTAACCGACTTGACAGGTTTCTTGTATACACCGACTTGACAGGTTTCCTGTATAGTATGCAAACTTTTCTAATTGCATCTTAACTATGCAAATTTTGAATTCTGTTCATAATAAAATAGGAACTGTTATGATTTAACTTTTAAAGAATGTAGTCCCTTCATACCTTTTCTTGATTAATTTGAAATAGGTGCACCTAACTCGGTAGGTAAGGTTCTTTCTTCATTAGACATAATTTTTTTCTTTTTCCAAATCATCTTGAATTTTTCTTTTATCTCCTTAGTGTCTCTTCTCAGTTGATCTCTGCAATCTCCAACTAAATGTCCAGCTTTGTGACAATGAAAACATGCCATACCAAGATTTCTCCATGATCTCCGATTGTTCATTCCAAACCTTATAAAATAGTTGGCACTTATATGTCCATATCTTCCACAACATTCGCACCATATCCTTGTATTGTAATCCCATGGTACTACTGCATATTGTCAGTAAGAATCTGTGTGAGTTCGGTAACCTCCAGTTTTTGCTCGGTGTGGCTACTTCATGTAGTTCTTTTGCTTAAACCAGCATCTCTTGGTACTATGTCCATATCTATTGCAGTATTTACAAAACCCTTTGAATTTTGCCTTCCGATGGTTGTTGACAGACTTTGTCCTACATTGATTAGGTATGTGACCATATTTTTTGCAATTATAACAATATCCATTGGTCTTAGAGATATTCAGTTGCTTACCTTTTCTGATCTGGCATATGTTGGTAGTATGACCTTGATTTCCACAGTAGTAGCAAATAGGCTTCTTTCTTTTGATGTTATTTCTTTTTTTAGCTTGTTTTGATGATTCTCCTCTCTCGGTAGTATTAATTTCTTTCTCAATAGAGTCTTTTCCTTTGTAACTAAGTCCTCCATCTTTGTAGAGTCTTCTTGTATTCAGTTGCTCATCCAACATCTTTGATGCTTCATAACTTTTCTCCAATGATTCTTTGGATTTCTTTTTTGTTTCAAGTTCACCAGTCAACCTTGATACTTCAAGTTTCAATGATTGATTTTCATCATTCTTCAGAATTGCTTCATGATGAGCATAACCTAGTTGATATGTCATATTTTGTTGAATACCAGTTAACCTTATGATTTCATCATCCTTATCAGATACTAGAGCTTCAAGTTGTTGTTTCTCTCTTTGTAGATCTCTTGCTTTATCTACAGCTCCCCTTAATGCATATAGATTTTCAGTCATTTATGTACTGAAATGTTCATGTTCTCTTTTCATTGCTTTTAGTTGATTAGCCAATGCTTTGTTCTTTTCTTTCAACATTCCAATCATTTCTTCAGTTTCTTTAGATATACTGTTCTCAGATGATGTCTCAATTTGTTCCACTAGCTCTTGAGAATCGTGCAAGTCATCAGATAACCTTCTCCTTACTTTCAGAGATTTTTGCATTTGCCTCTGCATGTCTGCAATCACTTGATTTGCATTATCCAGCTCTTCTTGAAGATGCACAATCCTCCGAGATTGTTTGTAGCCTTCCATTGCTAAGATCTTTCTCTTTAGGTGGTTAAACCCTTTTCCAAGATTCAAGCTCTGATACCAATTGTTAGGCCCAATATAGAAAGCTAATGTACTAAGAGGGGAGGGGTGAATCAGTACTCCAAAACTTTTCCTTTGTAATATCCTTACTGTTATATATAAACAGAGTAGTGCAGTAGCATAAAATAAAACTATAATCAACAGATAACAGTCATACATGATTCACTCCATAACACATATTTTGGTCATGTAGAAACTCTTGGTTAGAGAGAAAAACTGCAGTGGGGATGGCACCCACAACTTCACTACTGCAATAATGAAGAATGCTCAGTTAGAGCTACATTTAGCTATTTCTGATAGCTTACCCTTTTAGGAGTATTAAGATCAGTTAGATCTACCTTACTAAAGGATTTTTACAACACTATATAAGTGTAGCACCTGGTTAAAGGATTTACAATTTATAGACTTGGTTAGAGTCTTTTACCTTGTTAAAGGTTTCTCTTACAACTTCAAAATATTACAATATATTCATTACAAATATCTGCAACTTTACATCTAAAATGTTAAAGCAGATTCTGTGTGCTCTGAATAAGATTACCTAGCTTGTAGCATACCTTGGTAACCCATAATGAAGCTCGGTAAACCCTTTTGTTTACTCTATTCTTTGACTGTTCACTGATAACCTTCTCGGTGACCTCTCTGTGTCTCTGTAATAGTATTTCTTCATGCATACACACTACTATCTCATTGCATCTCTTATCACATCATATCATGTCATATCATATCATATCATGTCATGTCATATCATATCATGTATCTAACCCTAGAATCATGCTGTATATATAGATCTCTTACAGTGGTGATCTGATTCATTGCTTTGATCTTACAAAAAGATTCTTCGAATGAATAACTAAACAAAATATCTCATAGGTTAGATTGGCCTTGTAATCATACATAATCTCATAGTGCAATTTCCAATACAAAAATGGTTAGATGTGCCTCGATCTTGTAACATGTTTTCATGTGCATGTCTAGGTTCAATGTATCTCGTATAACGTTTCACTCGGTGAATATCAACTCGGTGAGTTAAATTTACCACTCGGTAGCCATGAACCTTTACTCAGTAAACAGCTCGGTGAATACTGTGTTCTGTGACTTCTTTCTTCTGTAACTGACTAGACTATTCATACCGACTGCATGATTCGGTAATACTAACCAACTAGAATATAGTATGACTTTGGATATGAAACTAATGGCAATTTGATAAGTAGTAACAACCAGTATTAGCCTTTGAGTTTATGTGAGTTGATTATTGATGTTCAAACATTTATTTGGATCAACTTCCACCTTGACAGTAAGATTGACTTGAGTTGCTTCAGAAAGCTAAGAAGTGCAGACTTCCTGTGACAACAAGGTATGCAATATGTCAGTGGTTGCAAGAAAATCGGATGTTGTAATACTTGATGTTAATTCCTGTGATTGCTACTCCAAATTATACTAATTTTCCAGGATTTTAGAAAGGACAAAATTATCATCCTGGAGTCGTATGCATGATTCTCTATTAATCACCATCAGATGACTGACATAGTTGAATTCCTCTTCTACTTCTTCCTCCACGTTAGGCCAAACAACTTGATCTTGACTAAGTTGGGGCTGAGCAAGTGAATATAGAGCTAGATTTTTAGTAGTATTTCCATCAAAAATAGTCATGTCCCCTAATCGGTATCCAATATATGCATCTGCTATAGCAAGCCAAGATCTCCCTAAGATGACCAAATATCTCCCCAATGTAGCTTTAGGAGACAAGATCATAAAATCTATCGGATATTCTTTGGAGTCTAGAGTAATGACAACATATTCAATCATACCATCAGGTCAAACCATGGAATTGTCAGCAAGCTGCAGGACCATAGGAGTAGGTCTAAGACTAGTTATGTTAAGTTTTTACATAATGTCCTTTGTCATTACATTGATGGCTACTCCCAAATCTATTAAGGGGTTCTTTATCTGAGTGTCATTGATGACTATTCTCACAATAGGACTACCAGGGTTAGAATATTTAGGTATTGAAACTTTTCCCAACATAATATCAACCAGTTGACCCATTACATGCACTGTTTGCAAATCCTTTTTGTTCCTGCCAGGTTTCCTTAAACATGCCTCTTTAATTTCCTTACCATATATAGGGACATCCTTAATAGCTTGGAATAATGGAATCTTAACACATATGTCTTTCAGCTGATCAATGATATCAAAATTTATATCCTCTTGCTAAGGAATCTCTTTAGCTTGCAACCTTTGAGGAAATGGGGGTATTTGCTGACTTTGGGTAATTTGGGTTGTTGGGCTAGATATTTCCTTTTCCTTTTGTACTTCAGTTATAATTGAAGGGGACGGGTTAGGCAAAATTGTCCCAGATCTAAGGTGAATATCACTTACAAAAAGATAATATGTTGGGTATTGATTAGGATTAACTAAATAAACTTGTTGTTGCTGCTGAGGCTTGATATTAGGATTTGGCATGGGTTGAGTGGGCAGCTGTGTGGGTTTAGGTGGAACAGTATTAGTAGTAGGAGGGGGCATTATAGCAGGCTGCTAAGACTGTTGTTGAGGTTGCTGATAACCAGAAGACTGATTTGACCATTGGTGATTTCCTCTCCATTGAGGAGTAGGTTGCTAATTCCCTTGGAATGGTTGCCATGGTCCCTAAGATTGAGTCCAATTTCCTTGTGGTTGCTGCCACTATGGATTTTGATTGGAAAAATTTTGCCCTTGGCCATGAGGGTTATACCAATTTTAATAATTTCCAAAATTTTGAGCATATGGAGGTTGCTATTGATTATTTTGTGCATAGGAATTTCCACTATAACCAGAAAAAGAAAGTGGATCAGGTGGCATACCTTGTCTTGGAAAATTTGGCCTTCTTTGAGAAACATAAGAGATTTTTTCATCATCTCCTTGTACTGTCTTGAAATCATGAACTTCAAGATTTGCAACCATATTACATCTACAGTCTTTTCTTCTGTCTACAATGTGGACAAAATTCTGCAAGCATTGCATCACCTTCCTCATGCTTCTTCTTAGCTTGAAGTGTGTCTAACTGAGTAGCCATATTGTTTATGATATCCTCTTTAAAATCCTTCAAAATTTGACTAAGCTCCATCATGAAACTCCATTACTAGACATTGATGAAGACATTCCTAGCTTGAAACACCTATTCTTCTTAGAAGAAGATCTGGAATATTTCTGACAAATCTGGCTAATGTCATTCCATGTTGTTTGAGTTATATCACCACCTCCCATAAGGTCTAAAGCATCTGTGCATTCATCACTGATCCCCCTCAGAAATATCAACTTAAGAGAATCTTCATTTAAAGTACTATGCTCAAATTTCCTGACATTGAATCGAAATCTCTAGATAATCTTCTAGACTCTCATCCTCCCTTTGTGTCATTCTAAAGATATCATCCCCATGGAAACCAGTCCCTCTATAATAATCTTTATATTTCACAAGAAACAACCATTTCATCTCATCCCATGTAGTGATTTTACTACTCCCTAGACTCATAAACCATCTCAAAACTGATTCTTTTAAAGTGGCAGGAAGTATTTTGTCTATGGGCATCTGTAGTGTAATTATAACTTCTGCATAGGACATCAAATTCAAACAAGAAAGTATTGGGGTCCTCTGTCACCGGTCCATAAAATTTAGGAAGAGAAGAAGCTGGAATGTTCTTGAGGTTAGCATTATCATGCAAGTTAGAATTGGGGAACTCAAATGTTGGGTTCATAGGTGGAGGTGGGTTATTCCCACCAGGGGGTGGATTTCTGTGCATTGATCTTTGAGGAGAAGTTACTGGACAAGAGTCCTCTTCAAGAGGTCCAAAGAGGAAATGAAGGTTGTTCTTAGAAAGTTCAAATGCAAGTGGGTTCAAATTATCTGGGGCTTGGTAAAGTGCAACAAAAGGGTTTACATTTGGTACTTCATATAAATTGAGTCTTGTATGATTAGGATGGTTAGGAAGAAATCTACCTTGATCATCTCTTATTTGTCTATGCATGCAGATTCATGAGAATTACTTAAAATGAACTGAACTATCAAAACCAACTATACTAAAAAACTTAAAAAATTATAACTATGGCATTTTCTTAGTTTGACACCATCCCCGACAACGATGCCAAAAATGTTTGCCTAGCCAATAAGAACAATAACTAGATTTAAAGTCTCAACTCAAAGATTGGTAATCTATTTTGATTAGCTATCATTTTCATGACCGAGGTTCATTTACTTGTCAACCCAGGGGCACATTACTTGAAATGGGTCTGCATTGTATATGAACTAAGTTCTGGTGAGAGTCATTCTACACTATAGTAGCAACAAGCCTATCTAAAACAAGCAAGTGAAAATATGACAACTGAATGGCTATAGGAAATCTTAACATTAACAAAATATTTTAACTAAATATCTATTAACTAAGTTCAGAGCTAACAAACAAGAGTTACTTTGTCTGCAAGAATAGTCACAGGATCTAGTTCCAGTGGTTGCAGGAATAATTAGTTGCTAGAACATCTATTGCAGCAAAAAGGTAACTTACTCTAACAATCACACAAGAGTACTCAGCAAGTGGGCCCCCTTAGATGAGTGTATCCAGACTTCAAAATGATTCTATATACTCGAAATAACATAGATTTTATTTATTGTTTCCAAAAGTTGATACAATGCATGAGATAAGAGAAATGCTTCTAATTTTGGAAAATATTGTCTAACCTCTGTGAAGAGGTGCATGTCTTTATTTATAAGAAAGTTATAACAAACTTTCAACTACTTAAATTATGCCCATTAAATTAGGTAGAAACATTTATTACAGCAAGGAGAAGAAGTTAATCCGTAACGAACATGGGATTTTACTAAATAACAACCAATAATATAGAATGGTGGTGGTTACTAGATTGATGCTTGTTGCAGACAACCATAAATGATTCTAGTATCCCCTTGCTATTCCTTTTCCAATTCACTCTAACACCATCTTCTCCACTATTTTAAATGTTCAACCACCCTGAAATGTCTCCAACTATTTGCATGGCATGATTCTCCATTTGGCTTAATACAACCGCTTCTGCAACAACTTATTTACTCTTGAATTAAAGGTTAGAACATACAATCATGTATATATCCATTTCCATTAATAGAAACATTTATATATCCACACATGATATTATCATAATAATTTGCATAGCTATAGGAATATTAAGTCAGAACAATACAAGGTTCAACGGGTTTGGCTATGATTCAAAATGCACATAATCAAAACTCTAATACATCACATGACTTAAGCATTGTCCCATTCTGCAACTTAAAACATAGGAAAAACTTATGTCATAGAAATAGAAGAGCTATTATTTTAGCTCACCACTAGATATTAATTTCTCTCTTAAAAAAACAATAAAACATTTTTGGGTATCATTCAAAGTTTCAGGTTCTATAGACACCATAGTTATAGACTAAAAGCAATTTCAATACCTTTTGACATTTACATTACTTTTGTCCACTCTTCATTTTGTTGGATTTGCACTATTTTTCTTTATCCCCTTTAAAAAAATATAGTTTTTACTTTGTAATCAACCAAGTATAGACAAAATACAGATCATACTTTGTAATCTAGTTGTTACAAAATACAAATGATAGTTGTAGGTTTGATTCTTTTGGATTTATTTGGTGATGGTTGTAGGTTTGATTCTTCTAAATTTATTTTTGTATTCAGAAGAAGATAACACATATAGATAAAATTTAAGTGACTATAGCGTCATAAATTTTTGACCAAGCAATTTTTGACCGCATTTGGGTCTTCTCATTGGCGGATGAATCCCTAAGCCTGATTGGAGACTTGAGACATGCTCAAAACACCTAAAACTTGCACCCCACACTTCTTTCTATCACCTCCTATCCTAAATTAGGGCTGGATAGGGATGTGGCACCACTGTCCCTACCCTATTTTGGGCCTCCCTTGATCTAATCCTACATTGGGCTTGTCAATTGTGAGTGGGAATTTTTTTTCCTATGTCGGCCTAAGACGGAAAAATAGTTAAAAACCCCTAATTGGCAAGTATATAAGGAGCATTTCCCCTCCTATTTGCATAAGTTCAATAAGAGAAACCAAGCATAAGCGTTCATAAGGTGAAATTAAAAATAATTGTCATCAAGCATTCAAGCATTCCAGCATCCCTTCAAGCATTGAGAATTTCAAGTCTCCTTTCAAGGCTAGGTGTTGCAATCAAGTCAAGGAATCAACCATGGAAGAGGAGATCTCTACCAACATTCAAGACATTCTATTCCACATATCCTTTCAAAAAACTCTATCATTATTCCAATTGCATCCTCTCTTGAGGTGAATTTTACTTCAGACATTTCCTTTCATTTACTTGCAAGTATCTTTCATCATTTGGTTAATTCCAAACCAAGGTTTGACTTGAAGACAAACCTTCAATACCAACAACATTTCCGCTCTTTTCTGTGTGTAGGTTACAGGTGTGCAATTGTAATTGTAGGTTTAAGATTCATTTTCAGAGATGAAAAAACTCTTTTTGGTGCACGGATCTTTTCAGAGGACCAAGTACACTTTCAACCCGGTCTCAACAACTTTTGCTCAAATTTGCAAGGGAGCTTTGTCTCGACATCTTATTGCTAATTCCAGGTGCACAACTTCATCCCACATCTTTATCTCAAGATATAATCATTTCTTTGTCATCTTCATACTTAGTCTCAATTCTCTTAATTCAACTTGT
This sequence comes from Cryptomeria japonica, assembly GCF_030272615.1. NCBI lineage: Eukaryota > Viridiplantae > Streptophyta > Pinopsida > Cupressales > Cupressaceae > Cryptomeria > Cryptomeria japonica. The sequence goes on along the minus strand of NC_081407.1, from coordinate 103,433,853 downwards.
CTATTTTAAAAGAGGGTTACTTTACTTTCCAAATTCATTTTCAATTCCTTACAATTTACTTAGCATTCAATCTCTTTCCATTGGGATTGGATCTAGTGAATTCAACCCCCCTCTTTTAAATGTAATGTGCGTGAGAAGTTTAAGGGAATACTTTGTGAAACTTTCACTCCTTTCTTGAGGAGGGTAAAGCTTTCCACTTGATATCCTCTCATCACTTTTTGCCACATTACATTTTGGTGAACCCGATGTCTTACATGCTTTGCATTAAAAAATACTGCATATTTTTCATTTACAAGTTTAATTTTCTTGTAAAGCTTAGTGGTTAATTCACTCAAAACCCTAGTTGTTAAAATTGAAATTGAACTTGTGTTTTGCAAAAATTGTTATCTATTGCCTTAGATTTGAAAATCGCATTGCTTGTCAAATTCAATATCTTCATTGTCTTGTTCAATTTGCAAATCAAATTTACAAAATTAAGTGGTTAATTGTCAAAACCCTAATTTTCAAAAATCACCTTGAACGTGTGCAAAAATTGGATTCACATTTTCAGATTTAGGACTATTTTCAAACTTGTCTTCTTGCCTAAAATTCAATTTTTCAATTTCCCTCCTTTTTCCAAATTCAAAATTTCAAAATTCAGTGGTTAGGCTCTAAAACCCTAATTTTCAAATTTACTTGGATTTTGTGCAAATTTCAATCAATTTCAGTTTTCTAGATATTATTCAAGGTGGCCGTATCCATTAGGTTTCACCTTTTTCAAATTTGCAATTCAATTTCTTATCTTTTTCAAAACCCTAATAAGGTCCTATTTTGACATTCAAACCTTAATTTCGCTTATCTAAAGTTTGTAAAATTAACCAATTTTTTGGGGTTAGCTCTAAAATCATTGTAGCTTTCATCCCTAGAAATTTTCAAAAAAGTTGGGCAGACCATGTACACTTTCAACCTAGTCCTCGACTTTTTTCTCAAAATTTCAGGACACTGCTATGACTATATTTAATTGCTTAAATCTAGAAAATTGGTTGATTTTGTCAAATTTTGATCCCCTCTAAAATAAAAAATACTTCCCAATTTCAACATCATAACCTTCAAAGAAACATTTAAAATTAGGTGGTTAATTATAATCTGCCCTGATTTTAAAATCTTAATTTTGTCAATTTTAATTTTGAAATTAAGTGGTATCCCATTGGCCCTAATTTTAAAATTCTAATTTCTTTTTATTCATTATAAATTTTCTCAAAAATTGTGTCATTTCTTATTTCCACAAAGTTCAAATTGTCTAATCATAATTTTCTTGGATTTTTGCATTATTCAATTTTGCAAACTTTGTTGCCAACATTCAAAATTCAAAATTTCCCTCTAGTGCATGAGTTTTACAACTATTAGTCCTACCTATACTATCCCCGTTAGACGAAGCATTAGAATTAAGGCTTCCCAAGGTTTAATTCCTGGAGAGATGGAGCCTAATTTGGGTGACTTCTTCAATGGGGATAATGCTAATTCTTCCCATCCTAATAACATCTAGATCTACCCAATTGATGATTCTAATAACGAAGAAGAAGCTTTGATTAGAGTTTCCATAAATCAACTTTCAAAATTGGACAATCAATTTGGCAATTTCCAACAATGAATGTCCCAAGAATATCTTAATAGTGAAGCTCTTTCATTAATTGAAGGTCTAAAACACATGATTCAAAGCGATAAGAATGGAATTGATATATTGCATGGTATTTCTCATATTGTTGATTCTAATGTCATGCCTATAAAGAGTTGTTCTAAGAACTTAGGTTATTAACAACCTCCTATACAAATCAATCATTCTATTCTTTTGACCACTTCAATGACTAGCATTCCCACTTTCACTTCAAACATCATGGCTACATCAACTCGAAATGTCATACCTACAACCATTAGTCATGGTGGAAATCCCTCTTCCTCAATCAATCCTCCATCTTTATCTATGCCTTCAATGAGTATTCCTATTGTCTCACAATCAATCAATGTGACACAAGGGGACAATTCATCCAATCATCCTATCACTCCTTTTAGTGTTCCACCACCTTATTCTCAATCAATTCCTTCTTTGAACAACATCATACCACCTTCTAAATCAAACATGTCTAGCATAAATTCTTAAACCAAAGCAACCATTAATAGCCTTTCCCAAACTGTGTCATCATTGCAACAAAAACTCACTTCTATGAGTCAATTCAAGTTTAGTGTGCCCACATTTGATGTTGCGAGCCCAGTTTCTCTTGATATTGTTAGAGATGTCCCTCCTAAACATGTTGAAGTCCCTTAATTGGAACTCTATAATGGAAAAGGTGATCCTTTAACACATGTCAAAACCTTCCAAACTTTATGTACTAACTTTGCTTATGATCAAAGATTACATGCCAAATTGTTTACTAGAACATTAAGAGATAAGGCTTTACAATGGTATTTCTCTTTGCCTTCCTATTCTATTACTTCTTTTCAACAATTAGAAGATGCTTTTATTCAACATTTTCAAAACAACATAGGTCCTAAAATCACTTTGACTGATTTAATGCATTGTAAACAAGGTGTTAAAGAAAAAGTGACTAATTTCATTGGTAGATATAAGCATTTGTGTTCTCAAATTTCTTTTCCAATGCCTGATAATGATATTCAAAGAATTTTCATTTATAATTTGCAAAAATACATTAGGGACAAACTTCTCCTTTCTGAGTCTACTTCCTTTCCACGGTTGTGTGCAACACCATAATTATCAACTGATTGTAAGTCAACTGGAGCAATCCATTCCTATGGCTCTGAGTGATAAATGTGAGAGTGCTCAACAATCGTTTGCAAATTTCAAACCAAACAAAGGCTTCATCAAATTCAGTGACACCATCAACAACAACAATGTGAATGCTAGAATAGGTGTGCCTCCTATTTCTAAATTTTTCAAAAGAGAAAGACAATTTACTCCTTTGAATGAATCTTTGCATAGAATCATGTCTCAGTTGTTACAAATAAATATTATCAAACTTCCTCCAATAAAACCAGTTGACCCTTCTAAGGTAGCCTCACCTTACTTTGATAATAATTCTTTTTGTCAATTTCAGCTTCAACCTGGTCATGATACTAAGAATGTTTTTGCATTAAAAAGTAAGATTCAAGACTTGATTGATAATAATACTATATTTATGGCAGGTGTGAATGATAAGGGAAACAAATCAGTAGCTCCTCCTAATCAAAATATTAATATTTTTACTGATCCTTTACCCTCTCATACCTCTAATGTGATTGAGAGTGAACATATCTCTTTCTCTCCCTCTGATCTCACTACCATGACTCCAAATTTGGTGAATATGGTAGAGACACAAGAAACACCTAAGAATCCATGTATCACATTTGATCCTAGTGAGACCATTAGAGCACCTAATGGCCCTCTATACATAGTTGCAAAAATCCAAGACAAACCTTTTCGTGGTGTGCTTATTGATCCCTCTTGCATGGTTAATGTCATCACTGAAGAATATCTTTATACATTACATTTCCATAAACCAATCTATGATGACACTAATGCAGTCGTTAAGTTATTTGATGGATTTTCTTGTTCTACTATTGGATCTATCACACTTCCCATGGAGGTTCACACTAAATCTATAGATGCCAACTTTGTTATCATTCCTTCATCTAAAAAATTCTGTGTGAAGTTAGGCTACCCTTGGTTGTCTTCCATGAAGGCTATTGCTTCTCCAATCCATAAGTGTTTGAAATTTCCCCACAATGGAGAAATCATAATTGTTAATCATAGCTTATTTCAACCAACCAAAATAAGCCCAAGTGTTCGTATTGATTACTTTTGGCCTCAAAAATTTCAATTTCTTCCACCAAGAATTGATGCTCTGTTTTAATCTTATAAAAAATGGAAGAAAGATATGATCTTATCCTTAAGCCAACCTCGCACTCCAAAAATTGATATTCCCATCATTCTTGAAGATGAAGTTCTTCATCTAATGGATAGAACTAATCTTCCTCCTAAGGAAGATTCCCCACCTATTCCAATGGATGAAACTATGCCTTCTCCTAAGAAGACTAATAATATTCCTCCTAAGGTTATACCTGTACCTCCTCCTCATGATGGACCTAGTCTCCATCCTACACCAAACATTCCTCCTTTATATGGTGCAGTTGCATCTCCTTGTTCTTATAGAGAGAAGAGCTCTGTCTCTCCTCTTGTCAAACCTAAAAGACCTCAACCCAACCATCCAGCTATTAAAGATAAAAACATTCCTCCTTCAACAAATATTCCTCCTTCTTCTCAGCCTTCCGCTAAGACTCGATGAAATTGTTGTGCGATAGAACGCTAATGAAAACATCATGCTTGAGGTCATGAAGTTGTTCACCAAACCGTTCAATCTCCTAAATCACCAGTAGTTGACATGATTGCCTTTTCTCCTAAGCAAGATGTTGATCCAAAATCTCCAAATCATAAGTTGCAAAAAACATGTGATGGTTTTACTTCTATTCATGTTAGAGCTCCTCTTTCTATAAATCTTGATGAAGAAATAGGTGAAAATGTTATTCATGATGGTAATACAACTCCTAATGCTTTTGATAGTGAACATGAATATGTTGCTATTGACAAACATTTATCTACAAAATTTTCAAAATCCTTAATCCTAGCTCCTCGAAACGAACAAAGTGACTTAGCACATGAGCATAGCCCTTATTTGGATCTTGTGATAGCTCCACCTATTGTGCCCTATGTCACTCCTCTAGCGTGTTTCCCGCCTTCTTGAAATAGTGATCAACAAGATCGAGAGGTAGATATCGTGCTAGACTAGCTGCATTAGCACCATAGATCCTCTATCTCTCTCCTTTCTTGCTCTTTTGTGACCATTCTTCTATGTGTATCCCCATTCTTATATTTTCCCTAATGATGTCTACTTGAGGATGATGCAAAGCATTGGGATCTCTTTTGGCGTCTTGTTGACTCAAAAGACATATGTCTTCCCTTTCTTCCAAGGTGGTTTCCTTTCTTTGTGGAATGAGGACTATTCTATGCATATATATACATGATATACATGATTTATCATATAGCATATTGACCCTGAGGAAAGTGAAGCCACCTCATGCTTTGTGTTTTGTGTTCATTATTCTTGGGTTTATTCCTCGATTGGGTGCTAAATCCTTGCGATAACATGGTCCCTATCTTTCTCTCTTCGATGTATCCTACCTTAAATAAATCGCTCCCGGTAAGGTGTGCCATCTCTTTAACATGGGGGCATACACTCCACTCATATTTTCCTTCTTGATATTTGAAATTACTTAGTGAACTTGGCCTTGCCTTGTAACTTTTTGTATCCTTGATTTCCATAACTCATAGTGAGGGGAACTTTGCTACTTGCATTCATGGTTCTCTCCCTCTTGATCTTCCCTTTTACTTTGTCAATCAAAGTCATGAGATCCTTAGTCCACTGGGGGCTTGGTGTATCTTTCCTCCTTGATGTGGTGAAATTATTTCAATCTTGTTTCCTTGTAATTTACGTGTAGTATTAGCGTACGCTTATACCCCCGCTAAAGTGGGGGCTAAATGTAGTGTCATAAAATTGTGACCTTGCAATTTTTGACTGCATTTGGGTCTTCACATTGGTGGATGAATCCCTAAGCCTGATTGGAGACCAGAGACATACTCAAAACACCTAAAACTTGCACCCCACACTGCTTTTTGTCACTGCCTATCCTAAATTAGGGCAGGATAGGGGCATGGTGCCCCTGTCCCTGCCCTATTTTGGTGTTGGTGTAAATAAATATTCATTTTGGATATTATTACACTTACTTAAGTTAACTTAGGATAATGCATCTCTTCGTAGTTTGGATTTGAGACACTTAGGGAAGTGTGCACATAGGGATAGAGCTTGTAGGAGAAATTCCACCTTTTGTGGTCTTATTTTGCTGTTACACTCCACATTCGGTGGGTCATCCACCTCTTGTGGAATATTATATTATTTCTCCTACCTACCCTTGTTTCTCATTGAGCCACATGTCATATTTGTGTGCTCATACATCCATATGGCCTTGCCTATATAAGCAGACCTATTTTCATTGTATTGGTTAATCCAGTTGATCATTTGCATATTGATGAGAATATAGTTTGTTCTTGTCATTCTATTGTCTCTTTTATGCTTTTCATTGTGCCCTTGATCTTGGCAAAATCCTACATGGTATCAGAGCTATTGGGGCTTCATTGATTGGTTTTTGGAGACATCGTGGAAGGCTTCTATTTTTGGATTTGGGGATCTTCATTTTTTGGGGGCGTCATACAGCGATTTAGACATCACTGTTGAATCCGGGAGGCCGTTTCCATAAATTTCAACTATAAAGTCGACCTATTTTGGTGAGAAATTTTTTCCCCATTTTGGCTATTATCATACGGATTTCCAAATTTTTTTTCAAAAATTTCGAAAATTGAAAAAAATAAAATTAAAAAAAAGGTTTTTTTTTGCATTGTTGGGGGTCCGCAAACCCCCCTGTACTCTATAGTTAGTACCTACGTGTCGCAGGTGTTGCAGACCATGTACTTGTTGTAGACCGCGTACCTGCCGTAGACACGTACCTGTCGGCCCATACTCCTCGCCACCGCCGCTCGCTACCGTTGTCGTCACCGGTCGCCTCGCTCTCGCCGGCACCCAAGTCCTCCGCCGCCGGCCCTCGGCTCCGGCCACTGCCTCCGCTGATGACTACCAACACAGGCGGCCCCACATCCACCACTGGCCCATAGGATAAACCATACACACAGTCACCACGCCATGCAGTCTGTCCGTACAGTGCCACGTCATCATCCGTACTGCACAATCAGCAGTCCGTACAGTATGGATGCCCAGTCAGCAAGGAGGTGAAGTTTTTGCGATGGTCATATGGCCATCAAATTTAACATAGTGAATTTATGATGTCAGCGACACATCAGCATTTTTTGAAAAAAATTTGACCCCTCTCCATTGGGCTTTTCAGTTTTGCAGTCCAACTTTGAAAGGCCATATCTTGCTCATTTTTGCTCCTTTTTTGGTGCAATTTTTTTTGAAATGGGCTAAAATTTCATGATCTTCGTAGTGGTGTGGTTATTTTCTAATTTTGGTGCATATATTTTTCAGAATTTTTGGACTCTCTCAGCTCTACCTGTCCAATCCTCAATTCTGCAACTTCAAAGGCCTCGTTTGAGCTCATACGACCTCCTTTTTCAGGTGCTGTTTTTTTTGAAAGTGCTTATTTTTTCATCTACTTTCATAATCTATGATTAGATTTTAAAGATTTTGAGTGGAAATTGTACTTTCAGATATTGGTCTTATTTGGCCTATTAGGTACTTGAAAATTGCTTGAATCTTAGTTAGATCTCTTGCATTATCAGTTTGAGTCTCTTTTGGCCTTATTGAGGCAATTGTAAAATTGTAAATCAGAAGTCCACTTTGCCATTTTTTGCAAGTGGCCCATTGTATACACACTACTTATAAAGTGCCAAATCATCAAATTTGGGGGGGTTCTTAGATTGAGTGAATTTGGGGGGGTGTCTTGTGTGATTGTGCCTCTCTTTGTGCTCTTTCCATTTTTGTTGCAATGAGTCCTAATAAATTTCCACCTTTAACTCCACATAACTATGCATCATGGAAAATTAAAGTATGGAGTAAATTAATGGAAAAGGGTCTCACACACTACATAGATGGAACAATAATAGCACCACTTGATCCTAAGGCTGATCCAAATGCTTAATTAGAATGGCTCACAAAGAATTGCATGGCTCTTGGAACCTTACGCAAGTATGTATCAGATGACCTCATTTTTCACATTGAGAAGTGTAAAACAATCAAAGAGGCTTGGGATATGTTTCAGAAATTGTATGGACAAGTTGATGAAATCAGAGGCTATCAGATTGACAATGAGCTCACCAACTTGGATCCCAAGAGTTTTGATACAATCCAAGATTATGTCACCAAAGAAAATGAACTAAGAGAAAAGCTTAAGGATTGTGGAATTGACAAAAAGGATGCTCAGTTGATATTCAACTTGTTGGACAAGCTTGCACCAGAATATGCAGCATTTGTGTCTAGCTTCCAAACTCATCATTTGACAGTGGGGAGTTCTTATGTTATGCCTTCATTTGATGCTTCCACAAAAATGTTGATATTGGAACAAACTAATTTGTTGAACATGGGGTTTCTCAAGTCTTCAAAGTCCAAGGCTTTGGTAGCAAATCAAGGAAATCAAGGAAGTCAAGGCAAAGATTCCAACAAGAAGAAGAAGCACTCTAAGTCTAAGCCACACCAGGAAAAAGGGCAATCATCCTCTCCATCACAAGGTGATTTTTCATCCTCTTCCAAGAAGGGGACACCACCTAAGAAGGATAAACCAACTTGTGCATATTGCAAGAAGTATGGTCATGATGAGCATCGATGCCACGCAAAGCAAGTTGATGAATTAACCAATCTTCTTAAGAAAAACAACATCAACTTGCCATCCGCCTACACAAAGAAGGATTCATCTCCTTCTTCTTCCTCACAGTCTAAGGGAAAAGGGCAAGCATTTGTGGCTACAACAGGTTCTTCATAGCAATGGATACTTGACTCGGGTGCCTCATATCACATGGGTTCTAGAAAGGAGTAGTTTTCTTCATTGGAGCCATCTAAGGTACCTCACATTTACATAGGTGATGATACACAAGTAGAGGTTGAAGGGAAAGGTTTAGTTGACATGGATGATGGAACATTTGAGAATGTTCTTTATGTTCCTAACTTGTCTACCAATCTTCTCTCCATCTACCAAATCACTCACTATGGGAATGGGAAAAAGGTTGAGTTTACACCAGATTCAGTTGTGGTAAAGGAACTTGATGATGATGCCTTGGTAGCCATGGGACAAGTCAATGACAACTCAAGGCTTTATTCATTCTCCCACTTTGTGCCAAGTTCACCTTCTAGGGCCTTGCTTACTCATTCAAATTTAGAAAGTAAGCTATGGCATGAGCGGTTTGGTCACCTCAACTACCATTATCTTCAGTAGCTTAGCACTAAAGACATGGTCACAGGTCTACCTCAAATTAGTTTTTCAGAGGGTGTATGTTCAGGTTGTTCCATGGGCAAGCATCCCGAATAGAAGTTTGATAAAGGGAAAACTTGGAGAGCTTTGGAAGTTCTTCAACATGTTCACAACGATGTAGCAGGTCCATTTTAAGCACCTTCATTTAGTAAGGCCCACTATGTTCTTACCTTCATTGATGACTACTCCCACATCACTTGGGTCTACTTTCTCATTCATAAGAGTGAAGTATTTGATAGATTTTAGGACTTCAAGACTTGTGTGGAGAAGCAATCAGGGAAAGTGGTCAAGATTCTTCACATAGATAATGGAAGGGAATATGTGAACAAAAGACTTGAGGATTTTTGTACATTTGAGGGGATTGATATTTAGCATTCTATCACATACACTCCACAGCAGAATGGGGTTGCAGAACGCAAGAATAGAACTCTCAAAGAAATGGCTAGCTGTATGATACATGCACGTTCTCTTGATCCCGCCTTTTGGGCAGAGGCTATTAGTTGTGCCACACACATCCAGAATCGGGTTCCTCACAAAGCTTTGCAAGGTATTACTCCTTTTGAAGCTTGGGCTGGTAGGAAACTGATTGTGAGACATTTCAGAGTCTTTGGGTGTCCAGCATGGGCTCACATACCTCCGCAGAAACGCAAGGCATTGGAACCTCAGAGTCGGCCTTGCATATTTGTTGGATATCCTGAGGGTGTTAAGGCATACAGATTGATGGATCCAGAGACACATGAGGTATTCATTGAGAGGAGTGTTCACTTTGAGGAAAGCTCTCCTAGCTTAGCCTCTCTACCTCCTCCACCTTCCTCCATTGTGGATAGTGATGTTAGTGATTCAGATGATGAGACTCCTACAACTCTGACTCGTAGGGTTACACCTCTGTAGGGTCCACTTGCAGTTGAGGAGCCTCGTTCTCCACCTCCACCTAGACCTTGTTGTGTTCGACCGACACTTGAGTCCATAGGTTCTCTTGTTGGGGATCCTTCAGATACATGGAGAACTCGATCACAACATCAAGATCTTCCACATGCATTCATTGCTACTGCTTCTAATCTAAAGACATTTAGGGAAGCATCAGGGGTTCTTGAGTGGGACCAAGCTATGGAGGAAGAGTATAGTTCCTTGATGAGGAACAACACATGGGATCTAGACCATCTCCCTAAGGGGAGAAAAATGGTTCGATGTAAGTGGATCTATCGGACCAAGTTTGCAGCGGATGGTAGTGTGGATAAGTATAAGGCTCGACTTGTTGCAAAAGGTTTCTCACAAGTTGCAGGTGTTGACTATACTGAGACCTTTGCACCTATAGCCAAGATGAACTCCATTTGTTTGACACTTGCTATTGCTGCAGCTCATGGTTGGGTTGTACATCAGATGGATGTGAAGAGTGATTTTCTTCATGGTGATCTTGATGAGGAGATTTATATGGAGCAGCCACAGGGTTTCATCTAGGATACTTCCTTGGTTTGCAAACTAAGGAAATCTCTCTATGGCCTTAAGCAGGCCCCCAGGGCTTGGTATGCCAAGATGGATTCCTTTCTTCTCTCTGCAGGGTTCACCAGGTGTCATTCTGATCCAAATGTCTACATTTCATGACAGGATGACTCTCACTTGATACTTGTGCTCTATGTTGATGACTTGATCATTATAGGGAGTACTTCATCCATCATTAGTAGGGTCAAATCTGCTTTGCATGACAGATTTGCTATGACTGACTTGGGTCTTTTGCACTACTTTCTCGGGATAGATATTTCATAGTCACCTTCTGGGATTACACTATCGCAGCCCAAGTATGCTCTTGATCTACTTGCACGCTTTCATATGGCTGATTGTAAGCTTGCACCGACTCCCTTTCTTTCAGGAGTCAAGCTTGAGGCTCAGTGTTCTTCTCTACCAGTTGATGCCACTTTGTATCGTCAGCTTGTGGGTAGTCTGATCTATTTGACTCATACACGCCCTGATATTTCATTTGCAGTTGGCATGGTTTCCCGCTTCATGTGGGAACCACATGAGCTTCATTGGAAAGCCTCCAAATGCATCCTTCATTACATCTAGGGTACACATCACTATGGGATTCACTATGCAATAGGCACAGGACTTCGCTTGGTTGGTTACACAGACTCCGACTGGGCTAGCGATCTAGTTGATCGTAAGTCTACTTCTGGTTATAGTTTTCACCTTGGTTTGGGCCCCATTTGTTGGCAGAGCAAGAAGCAACATGCTATTTCTCTCTCTTTGACTGAGGCTGAGTATCGAGGCGCTGTTAACACAACAATTGAGACCATTTGGCTCCAGCAGATTCTCATAGAGTTTGGATTCACCACTCCATGGTCGACAGTTCTACATTGTGACAATCAGAGTGCTATTGTGATCTCGAAGAACCCGGTCCAGCACCAGCGGACCAAACACATCGAGATTCATATGCACTATATCCGAGAGCTCATCCAAGAGCAGGTCATTGATTTGCAGTATTGTCCTACAGCAGAGTAGGTTGCTGACATATTCACCAAACCTTTCACCGAGAGTAAGTTCCAGCAGTTGCGAGCTCTCTTGTGGGTGCGGGATGTGTCATTAGGGGGGCTCAGTTGACTTCTCCTTGCTCTCTTATGGGGGGGACCTTTTCCTCTTTGAGGTTTTGTCCTTCTTCTTTGAGAATCTTTTGTACATTCATCTCTCTTTTGGGGGGGAGTTTTTTCCCACTGGGTTTTCTCCTTTTCTCCATTTGTGAGAGATTGCATTGCATAGTTTTGCTTGCATTTGCATATTGTACATGGGTACCTATCATGGCCTAGTAGCTGGGACCCATCTTGCATTGCTTGACTTGAGTCTTCATTCCCCTAAGTTGCACTTAAGGGGGGGTGTTGGTGTAAATAAATATTCATTTTGGATATTATTACACTTACTAAGTTAACTTAGGATAATGCATCTCTTTGTAGTTTGGATTTGAGACACTTAGGGAAGTGTGCACATAGGGATAGAGCTTGTAGGAGAAATTCCACCTTTTGTGGTCTTATTTTTCTATTACACTCCACATTCGGTGGGTCATCCACCTCTTGTGGAATATTATATTATTTCTCCTACCTACCCTTGTTTCTCATTGAGCCACATGTCATATTTGTGTGCTCATACATCCATATGGCCTTGCCTATATAAGCAAGCCTATTTTTATTGTATTGGTTAATCCAGTCGATCATTTGCATATTGATGAGAATACAGTTTGTTCTTGTCATTCTATTGTCTCTTTTATGCTTTTCATTGTGCCCTTGATCTTGGCAAAATCCTACATTTGGGCCTCCCTTGATCTAATCCTACATTGGGCTTGTCAATTGTGAGTAGGAAATTTTTTTCCTATGTCAACCTAAGACGAAAAATCAGTTAAAAACCCCTAATTGGCAAGTATATAAAGAGAATTTCCCTTCCTATTTGCACAAGTTCAATAAGCGAAACCAAGCATAAGTGATCATAAGGAAAAATTACAAAGCATTGTCATTAAGCCTTCAAGCATTCAAGCATCCCTTCAAGCATTGAGCATTTCAAGTCTCCTTTCAAGGCTAGGTGTTGCATTCAAGTCAAGGATTCAACCATTGAAGAGGAGATATTTACCAACATTCAAGACTTTCTATTCCACATATCCTTTCAAACAACTCTATCAATATTCCAACTACATCCTCTCTTGAGATGAATTTTACTTCAAACATTTCCTTTCATTTACTTGGAAGTATCTTTCATCATTTGGTTAATTCCAAACCAAGGTTTGACCTGAAGGCAAAACCCCAATCCCAACAACATTCCCCTCTTTTTTGAGTGTAAGTTGCAGGTGTGCAACTATAATTGCAAGTTTAAGCTTCATTTTTAGAGATGGAAAAACCCTTTTCGATGCACACATTTTTCAGAGGACCAAGTACACTTTCAACTCGGTCCCAACAACATTTTCTCAAATTTGTAGGGGAGCTTCGTTTCAACATCTTACTACTAATTCCAATTGCACAACTTCATCCCACATCTCTATCTCAAGATATAATTGTTTCTTTGTCATATTCATACTTAATCTCAATTCACTTAATTCAACTTATCTATTTTAAAAGAGGGTTACTTTACTTTCCAAATTCATTGTCAATTCCCTACAATTTACTTAGCATTCAATCTCTTTCCATTGGGATTGGATCTAGTGAATTCAACCCCCCTCTTTTAAATGTAATATTCGTGAGAAGTTGAAGGGAATCCTTTGAAAAACTTTCACTCCTTTCTTGAGGAGGGTAAATATTTCCACTTGATCTCCTCTCATCACCTTTCACCACATTACAGTGACATGCATTAAAACTTCACTTTACAGACTCTACCAATTATCAATTTCTTCAATTAAAATAATTACAAAATATTTTTGATATATCATTCAAACTATGAATTTCAATAAATTCCATAGATAAATTTGATTCAAGGTATCTATCCAACATCCTCAATAACTATATCATACTGAAAATAATTCTAAGGCCTAAAGAATTTCAACAACTTTTGATAGAATTCCTAGAGAATTTCAAGAGCTTTTGATATTCACCTATATTTGTCTGCTGCTCATTTTGTCAAAATTTCACTGATTTGCTTTATCTTCTTGGCATTGGAGTTGTGAGCGGTCACATTCATCATGAAAAAAATGTCTTTCCACCATAGTCTCTACTTATTTTGTTTAATGACAATAATCTCAATTGATTGAAACTCACCATGTCTTTTGTACATAATCATCCCTTTTCTTCCTTTTTTTTAAGGTCCAAAAGCTACCATTTTAGTCATTTTTCTATATTAAAGCCATTACTACTGCATGCAAATGATCCCTACCTCACATTGTTGAGTGTCTCTCTTAGAAGATTCTTTTTCTAGTATGTTTATTTTTTTCATGGATTTATTTTTATGTAAATGAAGTAGAAGATTGTTCATTTTTTTTTTCTTTTCAAATTGGTGGTCATATATTTACATTTTGTTTTAAATAAAACATTCTAAATTTTGATTTGTTTAGGTAGTTTATTTGAAATAATATTAATAGGTGGAGCTTAATAGAGAAATTAGTGTAATTTTTGATGAGTTATCTAAACAAGTCAACTTAGAATGCCTTAGTTAAGCTTGTCCCATCTTTACCCATTCTAGACCTTTGTAATGGCAAGGTCACATATCTCCCCTCATTCTACAATGATCTCCATTTAACTTGAATATATTTTTTGGGCATATAAAATATGTTTTGGAATGAACAATCCATGATGGTGATTTCCAAATATTCATCTTTTAGAATATATCAAACTTACATGACTTGTATAGTTTGATCCTTGTCATCAATCAATTTTTTTTTTTAATTGCCATTTGTACATTAGCAAAATTGTGTCTCCAAATCTCTATGGTAAATACCTCTAGTATGACAATAATCAACAACTTTATATGTTGTTCGGAGCACCTCCATGCTTCATCTTCCTCCAATCTTTGTATTTGAGAATTTTGTCAAAAGCTTGCCTTCAACTACAAACTCAAGTTTTCATTTTAGTGCAAAAGTCTATAACAAGATTAATTGAACGCATAGAAAAATATCAACATATGTGAATGTAATGTCTCTCTTGGGAATATTAATGTATTTTGTCCTAAAACCACAATTTCAATTAGAATAGGAAATAAAGAACATTTAAGAATATAAATTTACTGATAGACATGCCTTCTATAAGAGAAAAACTAGTCTAATTCCTGCACACAATATCTCGGAAATTGACATTAAATAATACGCAATAATATCATATATCATACTAATCACTAAAAAACATCATAATATGATCTATAAATATCATTAGTATTGAAATCCAAATAAACAATAGTCATTGCAATGTGGATTCCTATAATATTGTCATTAGGAATTTGTTGGGATGTTTGTAAGCCATAGTCTCAAGAGAAGATTCCCTTGTACTATGAGAGCATGAGTAGGGCTTAGTCCATCCATTATGGGTTGGCTTACTTGAGGGGAAACCTCAAGCCCAAGGGCACTCATTCACCCCTTGGCCAACCATATTCATTATGGGTTGGTATACTTGGAGAATTCCCCAAGCCCAAGGGCGCTCACTTGCCCCTAGGCCCATCATGTATGGTAGGGTCATAAGCCAACTTAATCCCTCAATTCACCCTAGAGGCACTCCATCCTCGTCGATCAAGCATAGGAACACTAACCAACCTCCCAGTCCATGAGCATGCCATCTCGGGGTGGTGTGCTTATAAGAGTATGAAACTACCCCTTCCATAAAGATCAAGAGAACACACGTGCCTCCTGGCCCAAAATCACTCTATCTTGGGGTGACATGCTTATTGAAAGATAGGTCAGGTCTTTACATCTTCTGAACATCAAAGGTTGATTGGCCTTCTTGTTTTGCAACCTGTTCTTCTAATTTTACAATGCGCTAGTATATGAATCTTCCATTATATGTTTATAATAAAAGAGAATTTGGATTAGTTGCAAGGTCAAAAATTTCTACGAATATCTTTATTGTGTGACCACATATGTTTGGGTGGGTGCAAGAAGTTGGGTCCCAATTTCGTGGAAGTCTATGAGAAAAAATGTTTGCCGCTAGAAATGAGAGCCTGTTTTTTAAGAAACGGGCACCTGTTTAGCTTCGAAGCGCCGACCCATAAAAATAAAACGGGTGCCTGTTTAGGACCGGACCACTGTAGAGAAACGGGTGCACGATTTTTAGAAACGGGCACACATTGATAGTTCTGATACTAAATGTAAGTACAAATCCAATAGCCAACAAGATGAGAGGGGGGGGGGGTGAGTCATACAAACTTAATCTTCTATAAAAACATCAGATTCAACCTTGGTAACATATACTTCAGTAAGATAACAAAAACTATTAAACATGCAAACTCAAAAGCATATAAACATCATAAACCTCATAACACCAAATTTAACATGGAAACCCAAATAGGGAAAAACCACTGTGGGATTTCGGACCCACTAAGAAATATACTCTTCTAGAGTATGCTCGGTTAAAAGCAAATCCTATCAAAGATTACAAACACATTGCTAGATGTGACCCGGTTAAGGGATTTCCCTCAGATTTGTTAGGATCTTCACCTTGTTAGAAGTGACCTTGTTAAAGGATTTCAAACACTCAATCAGAATGTCACCTTGCTAGAGGGTTTTACAAATAGGACTGTTAAGTCCACTCGGTTAAGAGATTTTCTATCACTTTCACAAAATAATAGTAATAAAAATCTATCTGCAACTTCACATCTAAAATGCTAAAGTAGATTCTTATTTGTTCAATACAATCTAGACATAGAACTAATCTTGTCCATCTACTGGGCTTCTATACTCTATTATTCAAACAGGTCTTCAAGCTTTTGTGCTCAGTAATCACTATGTAGCATCCCTATGCATACACTTTCCCGCATACATTGTTTATCAATAGTTTCCTATTTATAAACAATTAGCTAACTGATTAATCTCCTTGATCACATTTCCCATGATCAATCATAGCCATCAGATCTTCAATCTTGTCCAGGTTCAATGCATCTTTTGATTTGAAAATGTTTTAGCTCACCTAGGAACTTGTGCTAGGGTATTGCGGTTCAATCTGAACTGTAGATCTTCATGCTGACTTTTCTTTGCCATAGATTCATTAACAAACTATATTTATGGCATACCAATCATTTAATCAGTTCCAGCTCATCAGCTTCCTTAATTAAATAACGCATGTAAACATTTAATGCATTCTGTTACAGCTCAGTTACAACTCGGTTACAACTCATTAAATACTAAACTCCACTCGGTAGACATTCCACCTTCATTAACCGATAGCGATAACCTTAGAGTTTACCGACTAGGTTCTTTGCTTGATAACATAGTATAGTATTAACCTTACAATTTACAACATATGTATGATGTTAAAACAATCTAAACATCATGATCTCATCATTGTCTGACTCGATAATAGTTTCCCATTGAATACCTTATTCATCCTCTTATTCATCATATTCTTTCTATGTCTTTTACCGACATCTTTATATTCTTCAAATCATACTTCTCAAGATATGGCAACATCATACTGAATTAGAAAATCAATTTCTTGACATCAATGACAAAATAATAATATCAAGACAGTAAACATCCTTAATCAGTTATATCCATAATCATCAACAACCTTCTCAATATCCTTATTAAAATGCCAACAATCCTTCATTGTCTGTTATAATGCTATATTGCCAACAATCTCCCCCTTTGGCATTGATGGCAAAACCAATTGATTTGACCTTAAAAGATTCGGATTGCTGTGATTCTGAAATGTTGAAATGCTCTCTTGCTATCATTAGACTTTTCCCCCATACATTAGACTTCTCCTTTTTTTTTTTGGTCTTCTTTCCAATCTTCAGTCTTTTCCCCTTTCTCAATTTTCTCCCCCTTTGACAACAATGCCAAAAAGTAAAGAACTAAAACATAATTTTTTCCTGTATGAAGTGAATTCCTGCTGTAATGTGTCAATTCAGTCTTGGTCAGAGCATTTTGTCTTCAATTCCTATATAATTTCCTGTATTATTTCCTGTACACCTTTAGAAAACATCCTAAAGTGTAATGCAGCATCAACTCCTAAAAGATATTCGATAGAGTCATCGGATTGATGCTTTCACCGAACTCGGTCAGTGAATAGAAGATAGGGGTAGGACCCCTAACTTACTTCTGAGATATTCAAAAGTGTCCCTTGGTAGTGGCTTGGTGAAGATATCTACTATTTGTTCCTTTGTGCTAACATACTCCAACACCACTTTCTTCCCTTGAGCTTCTTCTCTAAGATAATGATATTTGATAGAGATGTGCTTTTTCTTAGAGTGCATAACATGATTCTTTGAAATGTTAATGGCACTAGTATTGTCACAGAATATAGTTACTAGCTCGATAACTTTCTCATTTATACCTTCCAATAGTTGTTTGATCCATGCAATGTTGGTACAATTGAATGCTACAACAACGTATTCAGCTTTTGCTATTGATTGTGAAACACATCCTTGTTTCTTGCTAAGCCAACTCACTAGTCTTTCTCCTAAAAAGAAAGCTCCTCCACTTGTGCTTTTTTTGTCATCAATGTTTCCTGCCCAATCAGCATTAGTATAAACTTTTAAATCAAAATCATTTCCTTTCTGATATACTAAGCCATAATCCTTTGTGCCTTTCAAGTATCTAAAAATTCTTTTGATTGTTGTCATGTGTGTTTCCTTAGGATCTGCAAAGAATCTTGCAACTATACCTACTACATGTGCTATGTCTGGTCTGCTGTGAACAACATATTGTAGTTTTCCAATCATGGATCGGTAAAGCGTCTCATCAACAGATGCAGTTTCATCATTCTTTGATAATTTATAGTTGGTAGTCATAGGAGTACTTACTGGTTTTGAATCCTCCATTCCAAATTTCTTCAAGATTTCCTTTATGTACTTGGATTGAGTAATGAAAATCTCATTTTTCATTTGCAGTATCTGTAAACCTATAAAATACTTTATCTCACTGATTAATGACATCTCAAATTCTTTGCTCATTTCATTTCCAAAGTTCTTGCATAAAGACTCATTTCCACAAAATATAATATCATCAACAAATATGGTTGAGATCAATATTCCATTTTCATCATTCTTCATGTACATATTGTTGTTCTCACTTGTCCTTATAAAACCAATCTTAATCAAATAAGAGTGCAATCGTTCATACCATGCTCTAGGTGCTTGTTTCAAACCATATAAAGCTTTGTTCAATTTACATACCTGATCTTTATTCTTGTCTTCAACAAATCCTTCAGGTTGTTCAATAAAAACTTCTTCTAATATTCCATTTAGAAATGCAGATTTTACATCCATTTGATATACCTTGAAGTTTTTGAAAGTAGCATATGCCAACAATGTTCTTACTCCAAGTCTAGCAACAGGTGCAAAAGTTTCACCATAATCAATTCCTTCTTCTTGAGCATAACCTTTGCAAACTAGTCTTGCTTTGTTTCGAATGACCTCTCCTTTTTCATTTAGCTTGTTTCTAAAAATCCACTTTGTACCGATTACATTTTTGTCCTTCGATCTTGGAATTAGTGTCCATGTGTCATTCTTCTTGATTTGATCAATCTCTTCTGTCATAGCATTTATCCAATCTTCACTGTTAAATGCATATTTCACTATTCTCGGTTCAAATTCAGATATCAAACATGTGTTTTGTCTCAGTTTGTTCCTTGTCATCATTGGATCATCCTTATCTCCTATAATCTGACTTTGTGCATGATGTCTTTTGACATACTTGGCTAATACAGGCTCGGTAGGCTCTGTATGATCTTCTTCATCACTTGGTAACTAGATATTCTCTTCATTTTCTTCAACAGACTTCTCGGTAAGACTTCTCGGTTGAACATAGATAAATTCATCATAGTCTTTCGATTCCTTGGAATTTCCTTCATCATTTCTTTCTGCAAATTCATCAATTTTCACATTTGCACTTTCTACTATTTTGTTAGATGATTTGATCAGACATTTAAATGCTTTGCTTCTAGAGGAATAACCTAGAAATGTTCCTTCTTCACTTTTCTGATCAAACTTTCCATTTCTATCATCTTGGTGAATGTAGCATCTACTTCCAAAGATTTTAAAATAACCTACATTGGGTTTCTTATCATACCAAATTTCATATGGTGTCTTCAAAGTACCTTTCTTCAATTGTACTCGGCTCAGGGTGTAAATTGCTATGCTTATTGCTTCTCTCCAAAATGTTTGTGGCACTTTCTTTTCAATCATCAGTGTTCTAGCACAATCCACAATAGATCTGTTTCTTCTCTCAGCTATTCCATTCTGTTGTGGAGTTCTCAGTGTAGAGACTTGTCTTTTAATACCATGATCATTGCAGAATAAGTTGAATTCATCAGATGTGAACTCTCCTCCTCTATCTGATCTAAGACATTTCAGTTGTCTTCCTATTTCATTTTCAACTCTTGCCTTGTACCATTTAAACATTTGAAAAGCTTTTGATTTCTCTTTTAAAAACATTACTGACATCATCCTTGAATAGTCATCCACAAATAATATGAAATATTTATCACCATAATAACTTTGAACTTTCATAGGACCACAAAGATCAGTGTGCACAAGATCTAAAATTCCCTTAGAAGTGTAAGACTTAATTGTAAAGCTTGATCTTGTCATCTTACCCATCTAGCATCCTCAACACATAGCATTCTCAGGTTTTTCAAGACTCGGTAGACCTCTTACTTAGTGCTTCTTGCTTATTTTGATCATATTATCAAAATTTACATGACAAAACCTTTTATGCCATAACCAAGTATCATCTTTCTTTGCATACAAACACTTGTTAAGAGTTGAGTCAAGGTGAAATGTATTACCTTTTGTTTGTGTCCCGGTAGCAACTAACTTTCCATTCTTGTCATAAACTTTGACAATTCCTTTCTGAAATTCTATTCAGTAACCTATGTTGTTTAGCTATGCTATACTCAACAAATTGTATTTCAAACCTTCAACCCAATAAACATCATTACATTTAGCATTGTCAAGAAGTGTTATGGATCCTTTACCTTTCAATGGACATGGTGCAACGTTACCAAATCTAACATAGCCTCCATCATAATCTTCTAATATAACAAACTTGCGTTTATCTCCTGTCATATGATGTGAGCATCCGCTATCTATGATCCAAGAATCATTAGTGTTTATGTGAGATATTAGGGCTTTTTTTTCATACCTGTCTTCATCTGATCCATCTTTGATAGCCACATAAACTACTTCCTATGTATTAGTTTCATCTGATTTATCATCATTGGATTCCTCATTGGCTATTAAGCATGTCTTTCTATCTCTTCTTCTGAAGTCTCAGTGTCCTCTGTAATGATTATCTTTTTGTCTGTCATCTCGATAATCTCTCTTTTTAGTAGAATCTTTGTTAGGATAGTTAGAAGCCATATGTCCTATCTTATCACAATTGAAACATTTCAAAGGTAGTTTTCCTTTATACTTACCTTTGCCTCTCGGTAATGTTCTGGCTAATAGTGCTTCAAACTATTCTTTCTTTCTGATTTCCTCATACAGTTTGTGTACTTCTTCCATGTTCTTACAAAATCTTTCACTTGCTCCACTGTGATCTCCTTTAGAGTACTTATACTTTCTTTCATTGAAATCATTAGATTCATCAAGATGAAAAGAACTAAATGCAGATTCAACTTTATTTATCGAAGATCCACTATTATCAAAGTTACTTAACTCAAATGCATGTAGCTTGCCAATAGTAGCATCTAAAGAAACTAGTATATTAGGTACAAACCTCAATTCATTGATTGCAGAGACTCGGATTGCATAAGCTGGTAGAAGGGTTCTCAACAACTTACTTGTTATATCCTTTTCTTCAATAGTTCCACCTGCTCCTTTGATTTGATTGACATTCTCCTTTAGTCTTGTATTGTACTTAGTTATGTTCTCACCTTCATTCATCCTCATGGATTCAAGTTGTCCTCTTAGACTATCTACTTTTTCTCTTTGAACATGTTCATCTCCTCCATACACTGATATGAGCTTATCCCACATAGCCTTTGCATCATTGCAGCCTTCTAGATCATTAAACTCTGAGTCAGTCAATGCAGATGTTATTTCAATCATTGCTTGAATATGTGCTTGCTTTGCCTTTATCTCTTCCATTATCAATGGATAGGTGCTCGGTGTAACAAAATCATTCTCCAGATAGTATACAACATATTCTCCAACTCCTGATAGATGCAACTTCATCCTTTTCTGCCATGTAGAGAAACTTGACTTGTTTAGCTTCGGTGCATCCCTCTTATACATCTTTAGATCTTTAACTCAAGTGCCTTTAAACTTTTCTTCTAGAGTCCAAAGCTCTTATACCAATTGATAGTTCTGATACTAAATGTAAGTATAGATCCAATAGCCAATAAGATGAGAGGGGGGGGTGAATCATACAAACTTAATCTTCTATAAAAACATCAGATTCAACCTCGGTAACATATACTTCAGTAATATAACAAAAACTATTAAACATGCAAACTCAAAAGAATATAAACATCATAAACCACATAACACCAGATTTAACGTGAAAACCCAAATAGGGAAAAACCACTGTGGGATTTCGGACCCACTAAGAAATATACTCTTCTAGAGTATGCTCGGTTAAAAGAAAATCCTGTTAAATATTACAAACACATTGCTAGATGTGACCCGGTTAAAGGATTTCCCTCAGATCTGTTAGGATCTTCACCTTGTTAGAAGTGACCTTGTTAAAGGATTTCAAACACTCAATTAGAATGTCACCTTGATAGAGAGTTTTACAAATAAGACTGTTAAGTCCACTCAGTTAAGAGATTTTCTGTCACTTTCACAAAATAACAATAATAAAAATCTATCTGCAACTTCACATCTAAAATGCTAAAGCGGATTCTTTTTTGTTCAATATAATCTAGACATAGAACTAATCTTGTCCATCTACTAGGCTTCTATACTTTGTTATTCAAACAGGTCTTCAAGCTTCTATGCTCGGTAATCACTATGTAGCATCCCTATGCATACACTTGCCCGCATACATTGTTTATCAATAGTTTCCTATTTATAAACAATTAGCTAACCGCTTAATCTCCTTGATCACATTTCCCATGATCAATCATAGCCATCAGATCTTCAATCTTGTCTAGGTTCAATGCATCTTTCGACCTGAAAACATTTTACCTCGCCTAGGAACTTGCATATATTTCTTGGAACTTGTGCTAGGGTATTGCGGTTCAATTTGAACTGTAGATCTTCATGCCAACTTTCCTTTGCCATAGATTCATTAACAAACTATATTTACGACATACCAATCATTTAATCAATTCTAGCTCATCAGCTTCCTTCATTAAATAACGCATGTAAACATTTAATGCACTCTGTTACAGCTCGGTTACAACTCGATTACAACTCGGTAAATACTAAACTCCACTCAGTAGACATTCCGCCTTCATTAACCGATAGCGATAACCTTAGGGTTTACTAACTAGGTTCCTTAGGGTTTATCAACTAGGTTCTTTGCTTGATAACATAGTATAGTATTAACCTTACAATTTACAACATATGTATGATGTTAAAACAATCTAAACATCATGATCTCATCATTGTCTGACTCGATAATAGTTGCCCATTGAGTACCTTATTCATCATATTCTTTCTCTGTCTTTTACCAACATCTTTATATTCTTCAAATCATACTTCTCAAGATATGGCAACATCATACTGGATTAGAAAATCAATTTCTTGACATCAATGACAAAATAATAATATCAAGACAGTAAACATCCTTAATTAGTTATATCCATAATCATCAACAACCTTCTCAATATCCTTATTAAAATGCCAACAATCTTTCATTGTCTGTTATAATGCTATATTGCCAACACACGTTTCTAAAAATGGGTACCCGTTTCTAAAAGTGGGCACCCATTTCTAAAAACGTGTACCCGTTTCTAAAAATGGGCACACGTTTCTTAAAGTACTATAAATTTCAAAATGGGTGCCCATTTTTTGAATTTTAAATAACGGGCGCCCGTTTCATAAAAGATGGAGTGGGAAACAGACCTATGCCTCGGTTTTGGCTTCGGGTTAGGCTTGGTGGGACCAAGCCTATGCTTGGACCTCCAAAAAAATGGCTAAGGCATTAGAATACCAGATTTCTACCTTGCCGTAATTTTTTGAAGGTCTTCCTGATCGTATTTTTTGATGAAACAAAAAACCATTAGAGTTCTCACTATCCTAATTTCAAAAATGTAAATTTCACAGTGATATGATTAGTTTTACTATTTTTGCATTATTTATTAATCAAAAGTGGTACCTAAATGTAAAATAGTGAGGTTTAGTAAAACTTTAATAACTTTTTTGTTTTTAGGTTTTTTTGAAAATAAATTATATGACATCAATCTACATACAATTATTTTGAAGATTAAAAAAAAAAAATTTAAATATGAAATTTTCATCAAATTATGGTGGTCGTACACCAGATGTTTTGAAAATGTACTTTATAGTCAATTAAAATTTAATTAAAAAAAATATATTAATAAAAAATTAAGAAAAAACATTCTCATCAATATTTGGTGTATTAGGTATCTTTTCCTAGAAGGATTTACAAAAATTATTTTATTTACGTCAAAATATGGTGGTCGTACACGTGTGGTATGGTCCTGAAACAGGCATTTTGAAAAAGTGGTTTTTAAATGTGCCTACTAAAAAGAAATTTCTACCATGTGGGTATTGAAATAAATTACATATTTTAAAATTAGACTTCGAGCATTACATTTTCTATTACTAAAGTTTTTTCAGATTCAAACTCTAAGTACCTCAAATTTTGACATCAATCGACAAAAAAATTGAAAAATAGGGAAAACACTTCCACTTTTTGCCCAAAAGTGGGACTCAACTTCTTGCACCCGCTTGTTTAGATCTATGCTTCTACGAATCTATTAGCTTCATTTCTTAAGTATTATTGTTGCTAATATTAATTTCCAGTTTTGATCATTATTCTTTTTTTGCTTATTTTCTTCATCATTCTATTTTGATCCTTTATGGGATTGTTGTTGAATGATTGATATTTGTATGAATAATCAATTTATTGAATTAATTCCTTTGATTGTATGATTTGAGGTATTGGTGAGTGATAATTAGATGATTTTTGACTATATAATTTATGAGTGATGTCATAATGAATTCTTGTTTGATATTTTGGTGAATGATGATTGGCTGAGTGTTGATTTGATAGAATGATTTTCTTATTGATTGTTTTCTTGATTTGGTAATTGATGATTTCTTTGTGGATTCATGAGTGATTATTAATACTTGTGATCCTTTAATGCTTGTAATGATTTCTCTTTTATATTTTATTGGTGAAAGGGTCACCACCTTTCATACGGATTGAGTCACAACCCTCTATTGTCACCTTTTTAAAACGATAAATTATTTTCCAAATAAAAATCACTTGGATGTCCTCGTCAAATGAAAAATTTTCCCCTTTATATCTTCCAATGTGAGGGAGAGTTACACATCTTCATTATGTTTCCCCTTTGGCATCACAACCTTTCACAATTACCACCCTTTGAAAGAGTACAACCCTTCATAATTTGTATCCTTTGAAAGAGTCACAACCTTTCACAATTGACCACCCTTTGAAAGAGTCATAACCTTTCACAATCAATCACCATCTGAAAGAGTACAACTCCTCATAATTTTTACCCTTTGATAGAGTCACAACCTATCACAATTAACCACCCCTTGAAAGAGTAGAATCCTTCATCATTTATGCCCTTTGAAAGAGTCACAACCCATCACAATTACCACACTTTGAAAGAGTTACAACCCTTTATCATTTCTACTCTTTGAAAAAGACACACATTTTTTTCCCATTCTTTTCTCCTTCCATTAATCCTTCCTTGATAATTTCCATGCTCGATCCTTTCTTGCTTCCTCCATCCCCTTTCAAATTAATTCTTCTCCTTTTTATATATGATGTTTGAGGGAGTCACAACTCTTCATTAAATGACTCTTGACCTTTCATTAAAATTAACAAGTTTAATCATATTATATTATTTATTTATATTTTAATTTTATTATTATTATTTATTATTAAATCATATTTAAAAAAGGGGACATTATATTACATCTAGCCTAAGATTGCTTGTCCTCAAGTAATGTTGATTTTAATCTTGCGAACTGAATTCTTTGCCAATATGAAGCATCTTAAATCACATTTTGGATATTTTTAATCCTTAGTTCCTCCATGTAATTAGCTTTTGCTGCACTACTCTTATATAACTTATGAATTAAATATTTTTCTCTAATGATATTTCTTTCAATATCTTGGGTACATTCAACTTCGTTTTACCATGACTTCCTTGAATCTTGAGTTGTTAAATTACTTGTTACATAGTCAATATATAGTATAATATCATAAATTTGACACCATCATCTAAAGTGGGAGTACAATTTATTTTCTAGTATTTTTTGGGTTTGTGAACGTGTACTTCCCAATAGCTATTAATAATAAAACCAAGAGTTGGAAACTTGCAAGATCCATAAGTTTTCCCTCATCCTTAGGGAGGAAGAACAAAATGTCATCAATATGAAAATTGATTTCTCTTTTGGTAACACTTATATTTTCAGAGAATTGATTTGGTTGACCCAATTATTTTTTGAACTATTACAGATGTCTCTTCATGTTAAAGCAAATGGAGAATTCTCCACCTATTAAGATGAGAAAAGAAGCATGAGACATGTCTATGACCTTAAATGATCTGTAAACTCCTTATTATGAATCACTCAACATTGGTTAGATTCACTAAGATACAAATTTAATTTAAAGATCGTAACTGACATTGCTTGTGAATTGAGAAAATAAACACATAATATGCAGGAAAGTAAATAAGCTGACAAAATCATGCATCCATAAAAAGAGAGACAAAGAGATTGTTCAACAAACTTTGCCTACGTCTCTAGATCCGCAAACATGCGTGATCAATGCCATTACTATGAAGAAAATTTTCTTACATCACCATGGTCTTTCTTTGAGTTACAATATGTTCCCAAGGAAGATTGTTACCAATAGGCTCTTCACGCTTCCACACTATCCTGACAAGAACTTTCTACCATCCTACCCAGTCCTTTTGTCACATTCACAATGCTAAGTAATGAAATTGCAACTTTCACTCTCAACAAGAGGACATAGGAAACAAGCCCTTACAAAATGACTTAAGAGTCATACAATATCCTCTCAAAGAAAAAACTGAGTTTTTATCTCCCCTTATTATTCTAAGAGACTACTCTAGATTCTCTATGTCCAGGAATAAATTTTCAAAAACCTATAGCCCCCTTAAATACATAAAATATGCCTAATAAGGCTTAAAACTATAAATACCAAATATAACCCCTTATAACTCCCATACAATGCATTTATAGCCTTTTCCTATTTGCAAATTTGGCCCCATGTAAGAATTTGGGGTTGGTTTTGACCATAACAGGTTATTTGTTATTGAATAGCCTTAAAATGACATTTAAATAGGTTATAGCCCGCATATGTTTCAAAACCATATTGTAGCGTAATGGTGGCAAAACACTTTTAGAAGTGGTTGATTGGGGGTTCAACCCTCGTCAGCCACATTTAAACATAATTTCTACATGCTTTCACAATAAAACAAAGTGCCGTTTAAAAATAGTAAATAGCAGAATAATGACGCAAGGACAAAGAGGGAAAGTAGGGAATGAGAGGTTAGGGGATCAAACTCCCAAACAATTTTTTTTTTAAAAATCGAAACCCTTCGACCTTCCATGTGGCACCCATTGACTGGTCTGGGTCCACTTGGATCATTCCTCCCCATTGAGAATCTTTTGGGCCTCCAAAAGGTTCTTAATCAGACATTGAGTGAGAAAAACAACTTCCCACTTGTCCAATATGTGTCCACCCTATTTGTGCACTTGCTTCAACAAAAAGTTGTACAAAAACTATGAACAAAAACTATGAAAACTGCAATCATATTGCTACCCATTTGTGTTTTCCCACATCCTTCTGCATTCATTATCCCAACTATTATCTATGTGCAACACATTAGCAACAACAACAAATACAAGGATATTAATGACAATGAGTTAACAATACTTTTAATCCTCGTGATAGGTTCCCACGACAAATTCTCATATTGCAGTGTTGATGATCCCTGAAACATATGATAGTTAGGCTTACAAGCATCTACTTCATCTTCATGCTTCAGATCACCTACTTTTCCCATCTTTGAAGACATGAGAAAAGAAGTTTTTCTCACATACATGAGCCTCTTCATTTGCCTTTTATTCATCAACAAAGAATCATATGTAATCTTCATGTCCTTCTTCAGATGAAGTTCTAGATGAAGCTTCCAACAGTTAGCTTCTTGATTTCCACCCTATTTTTTGTGATAAGAGCAAGGCATTTTCAACATCCATCCTTTCTTTCCCTTCTCATTCCTTTGAACTGGATATGGGTCTTTATGTTGTATCCCTTTCCTAGTCGACTCAACTTTTTTATACAAAGCAATTCTTTTCCAAAACTTGAAAACACTATGGTAATTCAGCCCACAAAATGTGCATGGTTTTCTAAACCACAAACTTCCTATGTTGTCAACCTTCTTATAATCAAAAGGAACATTGGAATAATCAAGCTTGTTATACCTTTGATGGTCACCCTTTGTGCATGCATGCCGAGAAGAATCTATGTTAGTTCTTCTCTTGGACATCTTGCATGTGTCACCACTTCCAAAAGGTGATGTGTTATTGCCTCCCTCAGATTGTTCTTGAGATGGTTCTTCTTTTAGAGAATTCTTTCCATCCACTACCTTGGAGCATTCTCCTTCACCATACCCCAATCCTGCATAGCAAGATCTAGCTTCCACCTTCACAGGTTCAACCATACCTTGTCCATGAATTCCAAGGCCCTTTGCTTTGTAGCCCATCTTGGTTAACAACCTCAATCCAATACTTTGAGATTGTTTTTAGGAATCACCAAGAGAACAAGGAAGAGAATGAGAAGAATGAGGATCTTTCACTGAATCTGCATATTTGGCTTTCTTCAACAAGCCTTCTTTTTCGGATTTCTGTTCCTCATACATCTCATCAACCTTAGATCACATCACCATGATGGCCTTATAAAATTATGCATCGAAGGCAAAAGGAAACTGATTTTCCTTATGTGAAGATATCTCGCCTCACTTTGCTTGAATTTGCTCCAGGTATCCCACAACCTGCAACTTGTTAGACCAACTTTGATACTAAATTGATCTGTAAACTCCTTATTATGAATCACTCAACACTGGTTAGATTCACTAATATATGGATTTAATTTAAAGATCACAACTGATGTTGCTTGTGAATTGAGCAAATAAAAACATAATATGCTAGAAAGAAAATAAGTTGACAAAATCATGTGTTCAAAAAAAGAGAGACAAAGAGATTTGATAATGGAGTTCACCCAGCTTTGGCCATGTCTCCAGATTTGCAAACATGTGTGATCGATGTCATTAATATGAAGCAAATTTTATTACATCACCATGGTCTTTCTTCAAGTTACAATTTGTTTCCAAGGAAGATTGTTACCAACAGGCTCTTCCCACTTCCACACTGTCTTAACAAGAACTTTCTAGCATCTTGCTCAGTCCCTCTGTCACATTCACAATTCTAAGCAATGAAATTGCAACTCTCCCTCTCAACAAGAGTACATAGGCAACAAGACCTTGAAAAAAGACTTAAGAGTCATACAATATCCTCTCAGAGAAAACACTGAGTTTTTATCTCCCCTTGTTGTTCTAAGAGACTACTCTCAATTCTCTATGTCCAGGAATGAATTTTCAAAAACCCATAGCCCCCTTAAATACATAAAATATGCTGAATAAGACTTAAAACCATAAATAATAAATATAACCCCCTTATAACTCCCATACAATGTGTTTATAGCCTTTTCCTATTTACAATTTGGCCCCATGTATGAATTTGGGGTTGTTTTAACCATAACAGGTTATTTGTTATTAAAAACATAGTGGTAAAACACTTTTATAAGTGGTTGGTTGGGGGTTCAACCCCCACCAACCATGTTTAAACACAATTTCCGCATGGTTTAATAATAAAATAAAGTTCCATTTAGAAATAGTAAATGATGGAATAATGGTGCAATGAAAAAGAGGGAAAATAGGCAATGGGAGGTTAGGAGATCGAACTCCCTAACAAACATTTTTTTTTAAAATCGAAACCCTTTGACCTTCCACATGACACCCATTGACTGGTCTGGATCCACTTGGACCATTTAATGTGGTTTTCTTTATTGACTTTGTTTGTCTTAATGGGCAATCTTCCTATAAGCACAACTTTTCACATATGAAAAAAATCATTATCAATAGCCAATAATTTACCTCGAATTTTTATGGCCTTCTTATAACTATAGCTTCAACATGTGCAATAGAATCCTTTCACTACAAAACAATGTTATGACAGCTTGCAGCAATTTCATCGTCACAAACTACAACACCAAAAGCCTACTATGGCAACAATCGACTCCATTATATTCTTCTTCAACAACCTTAGACAAATATTTTTGATTTATGTATTGAATAACTTCTTGATACCCTGACAGTGTAGATGCGAAAGAATTTTTTTTTGTATTCGAACTCCACAACACTTTTTTCTCCAATACATTATATAGCCTTGACTTTTCATGATTAAAGACATGACTATCATCATGTTCATAACAGGCTGCTATCTTTCCTTGATATCATTGTCACAAACAAAAATGAACTCATCCCTCAAATTGAATATGGCAGGGATCGAGCTATCCACCATCCTCTTGTTTATTTAAGTTTTTTTCACTTTGCACTTGATTTTACAACATTTCATCTACCTATCACAGTCCTTTGTCTCCATGATTGTTTTGTGTTTCACTCTTCCATTGTTAACTTAGGTCTCTAGACTGTATCCTCTCTTTTACTTGTCACTAATTGTTCTATGGTTTATTTATAACCTTCTAGGACTACTATTCACCTCTTTGCCCACTTACTGTGTCTTCTTGATACCAAAATCTAGGGTTTGTGAGTCTTTGAACACACACATCAATGAGTCAAATTCTCAACAACTGTAGCTTGACATATCATAATCTTGGGATAGGATTCTTTGACACCTTTTAAGACCTCCTTTAAATTCCAAGCTCTACAGTTTCAAAGGATCCACATGATGGTTTAGGGTCATTACATGTGTCAAAAGAGACAAAATTTGTGCTCTAGAAGAGATAAAATAAGTGCTAGAAGTATACAATCACAAAATTTATGAATAATGGTTAAAAAATAGAGGTAAGTGTGTGAAGCATGCAGTTTTTTTCTTTATATTTTGTATCAATGTTGGTGTGTCTATAAATCTAAGTAAACAAGTATAAAAATAGAAATAAAAGAAATAACACCCATTAAAAGGTATGGATATTTTGTGTTTTGGATTAAGGTGTGTTAATCTTAGAGTCCAAACATTGCTAATTTAATTTTTGTTTTATTTTTTATTCCACTTTGGAAGGCCTAATATTATTTTTTGGGAAATAG
Organism: Cryptomeria japonica; assembly: GCF_030272615.1. Classification (NCBI taxonomy): domain Eukaryota; kingdom Viridiplantae; phylum Streptophyta; class Pinopsida; order Cupressales; family Cupressaceae; genus Cryptomeria; species Cryptomeria japonica. The sequence goes on along the minus strand of NC_081407.1, from coordinate 103,402,663 downwards.
TGTCATATGTTGCTATATTGAGATTATGATTAAATTTCCTATTATGATTATGGCGGTTTCTAGTTTGGTGGAAGAGTCATGGAGAGTTATATTTTGGCAGATTGTATTTATTATTTGGGTTTACTTTTGACAAGTGGTGTGAGGTAAGGTAGGCACCTATTTGGTCATGGTAACTTCTATGTTGTACTTACATTGCATTTGGCAAGATGACGGTTATGGAAGAGATAGGTGTTGTCAACGTGTCATTGAATTAGCAAGGTGTTTCTTGTGACACAACTTACCCCTTGTTCTTTGGAGTTGGTTTTGGAAACCATGTGCACATACCACTTTTTGATGAGTTCTATAAATATGTTGATGCCTTAGTGGTTTTGTATGAGACAAGTTGAAGGGTTGTTATGCTACTAGATTTATTCTTGAAATCTTTGTTGTAGACTTCTATTGAAGAGCATTGGCTTGGTGCATTGTATTGTAACTGCTATTGTTGCTGAATAATACAATTGCATTTGGAATTTGGAGTGTGGGTGTTTTCCCACGTATATTTGGTGTTGTAGTTTCATTTGTTAAATCTTATTCTATGTGTTTATCTAATTTTGCAATTTTTTAAAAGTTTGTAATAATTTTTTGCATCACCTCTCCTGTTAGATTTAGCATTTGGAAGTGTTATTCCACACTTAGGCTTCCTTTCAATGGGTATCAGAGCCTGACCAACTTTGTTATTGTTGCTGGGTTGATAAGATTTTTGTACTGATCTAGTTTCAGTGGGAGTTTTGTAGTGGAATATTTCATAAATGTTGGCATTACAATAAGTTGGGAGATTGTTGCATTTATAACAAGTTTGTTGGTTGATGATATTGAGAAGGTTGTTGGAGATGAATGATATAATTGATAAAGGATGATTACTGTCTTAATATTATTATTTTGTCATTGATGTCAAGCAATTGATTTTCTGATTCAGTATGATGTTGTCATATCTTAAAAAGTATGTTTTGATGAGTATATAGATGTTGGTAAATGACACAGAAAGAATGCGAAAATGAAGGGGAGTAATAAGTTATTCAATGGGAAACTATTACTGAGTTAGAGAGTGATGAGATTATGATGTTTTGATTGTTTTGATATCCTATATATATGTATTTGAAGACTGAACAAGAAGGTGAAAATATTTCATGCAATAGAATGAGTAAAAGTTTGATACTATTATATTTTACCGAGCAAGGAGCTAGTGGGTAAACTCCAAGGTTATCGATGTCGGTTAAAGAAGGAAAAAGTCATCGAGAAGAGAATATCTACTGAGTAAAGTTCAGTATTAACCGAGTATCAACCGAGCAGTAACAAAATGCATTAAATGAGTGAATACATTATTAAATGAAAGATGCCAATAAGCTGGAGATTTATTGAAGATTGGAATGTCATGCAAGAATTTTGTTAAGGATCAATGGCAATGTGAATTCAAGAGTTAGATCTACATCACAGATTGAACGGTCCTAACCGAGCACAAGTACCTAGGAAGGAATACAAGTTCCAAGGCAAGATAAAATGTTTTTCAGATCGAAGAATTCAATGAACCTAGTCAAGTTTGAAGATCTGATGGTTAAGATTAAACATGGGAAATGTGATTAAGGAGATTAAGTGGTAAGGAATTGCTTATAAATAAAGTAAAGATGAAGAATAGTTATGCGGGCAAATGGAAGCACAGTGATGCTACAGAAGTCATAACCGAATACAAAAAATTGAAGATATGATTGAAGAGTAGATTGAGAAGCCCAACAAGGAGAAAGATAAGTCTTATGACAAGATTATCTTGAGCACATTGAGCACATAGAATGTACTTTAGCATTTCAGATGTGAAATTGCAAATATATTTTATTACTGTTATTTATTTTTGTAAGTGACAGGAAATCTCTTAACCGAGTGGACTTAACAGTCTTATTTGTAAATCCTCTAGCAAGTTAACATTCTGAATGAGTGTTTGAAATCCTTTGACAAGGTCACTTCTAACAAAGTAAAGATTCTGATAGATCTGAGGCTGTTAGCAAGCTGATTAATTACCCTACTATTCGGTAACCGAGTCACATCTAGCAATGTGTATGTAATCTTTAACAAGATTTTCTTTTAACTAAGCATACTCTAGAAGAGTATATTTTCTTGTGGGTCCGCAATCCCACTGTGATTTTTCCCTATTAGGGTTTCCACGTTAAATATGGTGTCAAATGTGATTTAATGTTTTGTGTTTATCTGTTTATGAGTTTGAATGATTTACAGTCATAGTTGCATATCAAGAACAGTGCTATCGAGGTTGAATCTGATTAGAATACTGAATTGTGAGTTTATTTGTTTCACCCCCCCCTCTCATCTAACTAAAAATTTGTATTAGAGCTTAGACTCCAAAAGAAAAGTTTAAAGGAACTTGAGGCAAGATCCGAAGATGTATAAAAGGGATGCACCAAAGCTTAATAAGTCAAGTTTCTCCACATGGCAGAAAAGGATGAAGCTGCACTTATCAGGAATTGGAGAATATGCAACGTATTATCTGGAGAATGATTATATTGCACCTAGCACCTACCCTATAAAAATGGAAGAAATAAAGGCAAAGCAAGAACATAGTCAAGAAATGATTGAGATAACATTAGCTTTGACCGACTCAGAGTTTAATGATCTAGAAGGTTGTAATGATGCCAAAGCAATGTGGAATAAGATTATATCTTTGTATGGAGGAGATGAACATGTTCAAAGAGAAAAAGTAGACAGTCTGAGAGGACAACTTGAATCCATGAGAATTAATGAAGGTGAGAATATTATCCAATACAGTACAAGGTTAAAGGAAACTGTCAAGTAAATCAAAGGAGCAGGAGGAACTATTGAAGAAAAGGATGTAACAAGTAAGTTGCCGAAAACACTTCTACCTACTTATACCATTAGAGTCTCTTCAATGAATGAATTAAGGTTTGCACCAAACATGCCAATCTCTCTAGATGCTACTATCGGTAAGCTACATGCTTTTGAGTTAAGTAATTTTGATAGCAGTGGGTCTTTGGTAAACAAAGTTGAATCTGCTTTCAGTTCTTTTCATCTTAGTAAATCTGATGATTACAATGATAGAATGTATAAGTATGCTAAAGGAAATCACAGTGGAGCAAGTGAGAGATTTCACAAAAACATGGAAGAAGTACACAAACTATATGAGGAAATCAGAAAGCAAGAAGAGTTTGAAGCATTTTTGGCTAGAAGGTTACCGAGAGGCAAAGGTAAGTATAAAGGGAAGTTACCTTTAAAATGTTTTAACTGTGATAAAATTGGACATATGGCTTCTAACTATCCTGACAAAGATGATGAAAAGAAATAATATCGAGATGACAGACAAAAAGACAACCAGTACAGAAGGCACTGAGACTTCAGAAGGAGAGATAGAAAGTCGTGCCTAGTAGTTGTTGAGGAATCCAATGATGATAAATCTGATGAGACTGAGACTAAGGAAGTTGTGTATGTGGCTATCAAAGATGCATCAGATGAAGAAAGGTATGAAGAAAAAGCCTTAATATCACACATAAATAAAAATGATTCTTGTATCATAGATAGTGGATGCTCACATCACATGATAGGTGATAAACACAAGTTTGTTAATTTAGAAGATTATGATGGAGGTTATGTAAGATTTGGTAATGATGCACCATGTCTTGTGAGAGGTAAAGGTTCTATTACACTTCTTGAAAATACTAAAAGTGATGATGTATATTGGGTTGAAGGTCTAAAATACAATTTGTTGAGTGTAGCATAGCTAAACAATATAGTATACCGAATAGAATTTCAGAAAGGAATTGTCAAAGTTCGTGACAAACATGGAAAGTTGGCTGCTACCAGGACTCAAACAAGAGGTAATACATTTCACCTTGACTCAACTCAGAACAATTGTCTGTATGCAAAAATAGAAGATAGCTGATAATGGCATTAAACGTTTTGTTATGTAAATTTTGATAATCTGATCAAAATAAGTAAGAAGCCTTGTGTAAGAGGTCTACTGAGCTTGGAAAAACCTGTGAATGCAATATGTCAAGGATGCCAAATGGGTAAGATGACAAAATCAAGCTTTACAAGTAAGTCTTACACTTGTAAAGAAATTTTAGATCTTGTACACACTGATCTTTGTGGTCCTATGAAAGTACAAAGTTATTATGGTGATAAATACTTCATATTATTTGTGGATGATTACTCAAGGATGATGTCAGTTATGTTTCTAAAAGAGAAATCAGAAGTCTTTCAAATGTTCAAATGGTATAAGGCTAGAGTTGAAAAAGAAACAGGAAGACAGTTGAAATGTCTTAGATCTGATAGAGGAGGAGAATTCATTTCTTATGAATTTAACTTATTTTGCAATGATCATGGTATAAAGAGACAAGTGTCAACACCAAGGACACCACAGCAAAATGGGATAGCTAAAAGACGAAACAGATCAAGATTGTGCCAGAACTTTGATGATAGAAAAGAGAGTACCTCAAATATTTTGGAGAGACGCAATAAGCACTGCAGTTTATACCCTAAACAAAGTACAACTAAAGAAAGGAACTATGAAGACACCTTATGAAATCTGGTATGACAAGAAACCAAATGTAAGTTATTTTAAAATATATGGAAGTAGATGTTATGTTCACAAAGATGACAGAAATGGAAAATTTGATCAGAAAAGCAAGGATGGAACATTTCTTGGTTATTCCTCTAGGAGTAAAGCATATAAATGTCTGATCAAATCATCTAACAAAATTGTGAAAAGTGCAAATGTGAAAATTGATGAATTTGCAGAAAGGAATGATGAAGGAAATTCCAAAGAACCAGAAGATTACGAAGAGTTTGTATATGTACAACTGACCAGTTTTACTAAGAAATCCAATGAAGAAATTACTCAGTTACTGAGTGATGAAGAAGATCGTACAGAGCCTACCGAGCCTATATTAGCTAAATATGTCAGAAGAAATCATGCATCAAGTTAGATTATAGGAGATAAGGATGCTCCAGTGATGACAAGGAACAAACTGAAACACAACACATGTCTGATATCTGATTTTGAACTGAGAATAGTAAAAGAGGCATTAAGAAATGAAGATTGGGTGAATGCTATGACAGAAGAGATTGAACAAATCAAGAAAAATGAAACATGGACACTGGTCCCAAGACCAAAAGAGAAAAATGTAATCGGTAGAAAGTGGATTTTTAGAAACAAGCTAAATGAAAAAGGTGAGGTCATTCGGAATAAAGCAAGGCTAGTTTGGAAAGGTTATGCTCAAGAAGAAGGAATAGACTATGGGGAGACTTTTGCACCTATGGTAAGACTTGAAGGAGTAAGAACATTGTTGGCATACGCTGCTTACAAAAATTTCAAGGTATATCAAATGGATGTTAAATCTACATTTTTGAATGGTATACTAGAAGAAGAAGGTTATATTGAACAACCTGAAGGATTTATTGAAGAGAAGAATAAAGATCAGGTATGTAAGTTGAATAAAGCTTTATATGGTCTAAAACAAGCACCTAGAGCATGGTATGAAATGTTGCACTCTTACTTAATAAAGATTGGATTCATGAGGACTAGTGAAAACAACAACATGTATATGAAGAATGATGAGAATGGAATACTGATGTCAACCATATTTGTTGATGATATTATTTTTTGTGGAAATGATTCTTTATGTTAAGAACTTTGGAAATGAAATGTGCAAAGAATTTGAGATGTCACTAATCGTTGAGATAAAGTATTTTATAGGTTTACAAATACTGCAAATGAAAAATGGGATTTTCATTACTCAATCCAAGTATATGAAGGAAATCTTGAAGAAATTTGGAATGGAGGATTCTAAACCTATGAGTACTCCTATGACTACTAATTGTAAACTATCAAAGAATGATGAATCTGCATTTGTTGATGAGACACTTTACCAATCTATGATTGGAAAGTTGCAATATGTAGTTCACAGTAGGCCTGACATAGCACATGCAGTAGGTATAGCTGCAAGATTTTCTATAGATTCCAAAGAAACTCATATGACAACAGTCAAAAGAATTTTCAGATACTTGAGAGGCACTGAAGATTATGGTCTACTAGATGAAAACAGGAATGATTTTGACTTAAAAGTCTATACTGATGCTGATTGGGCAGAAAATATTGATGACAGGAAAAGCACAAGCGGTGGAGCTTTCTTTTTGGGAGAAAGACTAGTAAGTTGGCTTAGCAAGAAATAAGGATGCATTTCACAGTCAACAGTTGAAGCTGAATATGTCGCTGCAACATTGAATTGTACCAATATAGCATGGATCAAACAATTGTTGGAAGGAATGAATGAGACAGTTACTGAGCCAGTAACTATATTTTGTGATAATACAAGTGCTATTAACATTTTAAAGAATCCGGTAATGCACTCTAAGACAAAATATGTTTCTATAAAGTATCATTATCTTAGAGAAGAAGTTCAAGAAAAGAAAGTTGTGCTGGAATATGTTAGCACAAAGGAACAAATCACAGACATCTTCACAAAGCCAATGCCAAGGGACACTTTTGAGTAACTTAGAAGTAAGTTAGGGGTCCTACCCCTATCTAGCACTCACTGACAGAGTTTGGTGACAAGATCAATTCTATGACTACATAGAATACTATTTGTGAGTTGATGTTGATTTACACACTTTAAAAGGATGTCTAAAGTTGTGCAGGAAATAATGAATGAAGACAAGTTGCTCTGACTGAGATACATTTGTTTATGTTTTTGAACTACAAGGAAATTACTTCACAGGGGGAGTAATTATGGATCAGTCTTACTTTTGACATTGTTGTCAAAGGGGGAGAAGACTAATGGCAAGGGGAGAAGATTATCAAAGGAGAAGAAGATTACAAGACATGTTTACAGCTCAAGGATAACAGGAGAAGATAACAACAGTTCAAATCAATTGGAATAAATCAAGTTGGTATTGCCATCAATGCCAAAGGGGAAGATTGTTGGCATTACAATAAGTTGGAAGATTGTTGGTATTACAATAAGTTTATTGGTTGATGATATTGAGAAGGTTGTTGGAGATGAATGATATAATTGATAAAGGATGATTACTGTCTTAATATTATTATTTTGTCATTGATGTCAAGCAATTGATTTTCTGATTCAGTATGATGTTGCCATATCTTAAAAAGTATTTTTTGATGAGTATATAGATGTCGGTAAATGATATAGAAAGAATGGGAAAATGAAGGGGAGTAATAAGTTATTCAATGGGCAACTATTACCAAGTTAGACAGTGATGAGATTATGATGTTTTGATTGTTTTGATATCCTATATATATGTATTTGAAGACTGAACAAGAAGGTGAAAAGATTTCATGCAATAGAATGAGTAAAAGTTTGATACTATTCTATTTTATCGAGCAAGGAGTTAGTCGGTAAACTCCAAGGTTATCGATGTCGGTTAAAGAAGGAAAAAGTCACCGACAAGAGAATATCTACCGAGTAAAGTTCAGTATTAATCGAGTATCAACCGAGCAGTAACAAAATGCATTAAATGAGTGAATACTATATTAAATGAAGGATGCCAATGAGCTGGAGATTTATTGAAGATTGGAATGTCATGTAAGAAGTTTGTTAAGGATCAACGACAATGTGAATTCAAGAGTTAGATCTACAACATAGATTGAACGGTCCTAACCGAGCACAAGTACCTAGGAAGGAATACAAGTTCCAAGGCAAGATAAAACATTTTTCAGATCAAAGAATTCAATGAACCTAGTCAAGTTTGAAGATCTGATGGTTAAGATTAATCATGGGAAATATGATTAAGGAGATTAAGTGGTAAGGAATTGCTTATAAATAAAGTAAAGATGAAGAATAGTTATGCGGGCAAATGGAAGCACAATGATGCTACATAAGTGATAACCGAATACAAAAGATTGAAGATCTGATTGAAGAACGGATAGAGAAGCCCAGCAAGGAGAAAGATAAGTCTTATGACAAGATTATCTTGAGCACATTAAGCACATAGAATCTTCTTTAGCATTTCAGATGTGAAGTTGTAGATATATTTTATTACTGTTATTTATTTTTGTAAGTGACAGGAAATCTCTTAACCAAGTGGACTTAACAGTCTTATTTGTAAATCCTCTAGCAAGGTAACATTCTGAATAAGTGTTTGAAATCCTTTGACAAGGTCACTTCTAACAAAGTGAAGGTTCTAATAGATCTAAGGGAAATCCCTTAACCGGGTCACATCTAGCAATGTGCATGTAATCTTTAACATGATTTTCTTTTAACTGAGCATACTCTAGAAGAGTATATTTTCTTGTGGGTCCGAAATCCCACAGTGGTTTTTCCCTATTAGGGTTTCCATGTTAAATCTGGTGTCAAATGTGATTTAATGTTTTATGTCTATCTGTTTATGAGTTTGAATGATTTACAGTCATAGTTGCATACCAAGAACAGTGTTACCAAGGTTGAATCTGATTAGAATACTGAATTGTGAGTTTATCTGATTTACCCCCCCTCTCATCTAACTAACAATAAATTGGTTGTAGGTTAGGTATGGCAAGAACATCCAACAAAATAGAGATGGATAAATTTAATGGAAGCAATTTTGAGTTGTGGAAACTAAAAATGGAAGACATGCTCATGAATATATCTATGGGCTGTAGTTTCTTTGACAAAACCCCAAAATACACCGCATGATGAATGAGATAAAATGGATCGGAGAGCCAAAGGTTTGATAAGACTCTATCTGACTGATTTAGTGATACTGAATGTCCATGAGGAGAAGACTACAACTGCACTTTGGAGGAAGCTTGGTGATATTTATCAAGGGAAATCCTTAGTAAACAAGTTATACCTGAGAAAAAAATTGTATTCTCTGAGGATGGAGGATGGAGGATCCATTGTAGATCACCTGAATGCATTCAAATTATTGGTTGCTCAAATTATTTCTGTTGGTGATAAGATTGATGATCAAGACAAATGCATGCTTCTTTTATGTTCTTTGTTGGATTCATGGGATCACCTTGTGATTCTTATTTGAAGCACACCAACCACTTTCAAGATGGATGATGTGGTTTCTTTGTTCCTATCTGAAGATATGTGAAGAAAGACTTCCGAGATGGATAAAGAGGTCATGGTTTCTTGTGGTAGATTGAAGGAGAAAGACAAGAAAAAGGAAAAGAAGGGTAAATCGAAGTCTGTGGGGAGATCTAAGTCTCATGGTAAAAATTCTAAGGTGAAATGTTGGAACTATGACAAATCTGATCATTTCTGAAAACATTGTAAAGAGGAGAAGAAAAAGAAAACAAGAATTCCTCTGGTTTTGATTCCAATAAATACTCTAAAGATGATGTTGATGATTTTGTTGCTTCCTTGGCAACCCATGCATCAAAATATGTATGGTTGATTGACCCAGGTGCTTCTTTCCACATGACCTCTCACAGGGATTGATTTTCTTTATATGAAGAATATGATGGTGGGAAGGTGTACTTGGGTGATAATTCTCACCTAAAGGTTGTTGGCCATGGAAGAGTCAAGATTTGATTCCTTGATGGTAGAGTGAAGGGTATTGATGTTGTCCTGTATATCTCTGGTTTGGTAGGAAACCTCCTTTTAGTCAGCAAGCTGAAAAATGTGGGAGTGCAGGTTGTTTTCTTGCAAGGTGGATGTAAGATGACCAAAGGTTCTATGATACTTTCTAAGGGTGTTCAGATTGGCACCTTGTATAAGCTAGATGCATGCACGATTCAATGCAATATTGCTTATGTGAAGTCCAAGAAAAGAGCTTTGGATTCTTCATCCTTACCATCAGATCAAGTAGGTTGTTTCAACATCTGATGGTCGTTCTTTCTAGCTACCTAAGGGTGTTAATTCTTTGGAGATGAAGCTCCTGCCTAAGAAGAAAATTTTGTGGCACCAAAGACTTGGCCACATAGGTAAAAGGGCTTATGAGCCTTGTAAAATAAGAGCCTTATTGAAGGCCTTGATGATTGTAATCATGAGTTTAACTTTTTTGAACATTGTGTTTATGGAAAACAGCACTGTGTTTCTTTTTATTCTAGTTCTCATAAGTCTTCTGGGATTTTGGACTGTTTATTTTAATTTTTTTGGTCCAATTAATGTGCCTTCATTAAATAGATCTATGCACTTTGTTTCTTTCATAGATGACTATTCTAGAATGACATTTATTTATTTCCTTAGAAGCAAATTTAAAATTTTTAGTTGGTTTAAAGAATTTAAGTCCTTGGTTGAAAATCAGATTGGTAGGAAAATTAAGTGTTTGAGGATGGATAATGGTGGTGAGTGTTGTTCTGCTGAGTTCGACAAGTTCTGTAAGGACCAAGGGATTGAAAGACATAGGACAACTCCATATACACCACAACAAAGTGGAGTTGTAGAGAGAATGAACAAAACACTGATAGAGAGGGCTATGAGTATGTTAAGTGGTGTTGGGCTTGAACAAAAGTTATGGGCTAAGGCGGTAGCCATTGCATATTATCTAATTAACAGATCTCCTACTTTGGCACTTGTTGAAAAGACCCCTATGGATGCTTGGTTTCGTAAAAATCCCTCATTGAGACATCTTAGAGTCTTTGGATGTGAGGCATATGCTCATGTGCCTAGTGAAAAAAGATCTAAATTGGAGAACAAGGTGGTTAAAAGTATCTTCATCGGCTATGGTTTTGGTGTGAAAGGGTAAAAGCTTTGCGATCTAGTTGCAGAGAAGGTGCTCTATAGCAGAAGTGTTATCTTTCATGAGATGAAACCTTTCATACTAGATTTGCAGCTGTAGCGTCCTAAAATTGCGACACTTGCAATTTCGACTGCATTTCGGTCTTCACGATGGCGGCACAACACGCAACCTGAATGGAGACCCCGAAACTTGCTCACGACACCAAAAACTGCATTTTTCAAGTACCCTGGCCTGAACCTCCTTGCACCCTGCTGTCCCGGGAGGTGGGACCAGAGCGCCCAGCGCCCTGGTCCCTGGGTCCTATTTTGGGCCCGGTCTCCTAAGGAGATTGCGGGTCTTTTTGTTTGCAATTTGGAAATTACATTTCCTGGTCGGCCTAAGGTCGGGAAAATCAGTCTATCAGCCCTAATTGACAAGTATATAAACTACATTTTTCTCTCTCATTTGAAAAATAACACATACATGAGGGAAAAGGCGTGGAAACTATACTCAAGCATTCAAGCATTCAAGCATTCCTTCAAGAAATTGATCATTTCAAGTCTCCATTCAAGGCTAAGTGTTGCATTCAAGACAAGGATTCAACCATTGAAGAGGAGATCACATACTACATGCTACAAACAACATACAACATACAACATCTAAACCTTCGCACATAAGGATACAAACATCCTTAGAACAAGGTATTAGTACTTGTTTTACAGTCATTTACATTTACAGCACTTGCTCATTTCTTGGTTAATTCCAAAACTGGGGTTTGACCTAATGGCAAACCCCTAATCCCTAACCCCCCAATCGTCTTCGCTTTTCTGTGTGTAGGTTGCAGGTACGCGGCTGAAATTGAAGATCTAGAATCCTTGTGCAGAGACGAACAGATCCCCCTTCGTTTCGCGGATTTTTCGGAGGACCGTGGCACCGAGCGCCATCGTCCCAACAACGTTTGCTCAAATTTGCAGGACAGCGCCGTATCGACATTTTACTGCTAATTCCAGGTCCGCAGCTTCATCCTATATCCCTAACTCAGTTTATAAGCGAATCTTTCTCACTTTCTATGCATTCCTAGCTTAATTCTTCTATGCACATTCTTTACAAAAGAGGGTAGCCTTGCTGTCTTAACCCTTGAAACACATTTAGCATCCAATCTTGCATTGCGTGGGATTGGATCTTGTGGGTTTCAACCCCTCTTTTGAATGTAAAGTCTCTCCCCTAAGTGAAAACCATCGAATCCTAGCGAACCTCCCTTCTCTCTCCTCGGAGTTGGAAGAGGGGAGTGCAACTAGGGTTCGATCGCGATTTTCCGCTTTACATTTTGGTGAACCCGACGTGAACATCCTTTCTTATTTTTCATGCTTAGATCTGAAAAAATTGATTACATTTCCATGTTTTAGAGGTGATTGCATTAAAACCCTAAAATTTCTTTTTAGTAATTAAACTTGTGAAATATTTAATTGTTAATGCTTGTTTCAGATCTGTCCTTCTATTACAAATTATTAATTCATACCTATGCTTTAATTTTGAAAATTAAGTGGTTAAGTGTCAAAACCCTAATTTTTGAAACCCTCTTGATTCAACCTTTGACTGACAATTTCACCGATCAAAACATCTCCAAATCAGCTGTAACTTTGGATTCCGCAATAAAATCACAATATCTTTCATCCCTGAAAATTTGGAAAAAAGTTGCGAGGACCGTGGCGCCGAGCGCCATCGTCCCCGACATTTTTTCCGAAATTTTGGGAGCGAGATCTTACTGTGTTTTTTTGCTAAAATTCAGAATTTTGGCTGATTTTATCAATGTTAACACCTTCAAAATTATAGTCAAAGTTGGTCTTGTGATTGCTTGGATTAAGGCTTTTAAACATTCAAAAATCATCGAAATTGAAATTTTGTGTCAAAATTGTGTTCTTACTGCCCTAAATCTGAAAAGTGTGTTTGCATTCATTCGAAATTTCAGTGCTTTATTCAAATTCTTACAATTTGTGACTTTTGAAATTAAGTGCTTAATTACAACAACTTTGATTTCCGCTTTCAAAATTGAATTTTGCGTGAAATTGAGTCAACTTTTGAATTTCAAAATTTGCATTGCTCTTGACATTCCCTCTAAAATCATAAAATTCAAATTTTCAGTTTCCCTCTCTTTTTCAAAATTCAAATTTTGCATTTTTCGACAATCTTGGTAGGGTTCAATTTCGAGATTGCAACTTTAATTTGGCCTATCTACAGATCATAAAATCACTCAATTTTTTCAGATTAGCTTTAAAATCATCATACCTTTCATCCCTGCAAATTTCGAAAAAAGTTGCAAGGACCGTGTTGCACTCCGAGCGCCACGGTCCCGGACATTTTTTCCGAAATTTCGGGAGACTGTCGTGATTGTATTTAACAGCTTAAACCCAGAAGATTGGCTGATTTTACTGAAAATTGCTACCTCTAAATTCAAAACTTTCTCTTCTTCTCTAGTGCATGAGTTTTACAACAATAAGCCCTACCTACACTATTCCCGTTAGACGAAGCCGTAGAATTAAGTCTTTCCAAGGTTTAACTACTGAGGAGATGGAACCTAATTTGAATAGTCTTTTTGACGAGGACATGGGTAATTCCTCTAATCCTCTTAATGATGAAGAAGCTCTCCATGAGGTTTCTGAAGAACAACTTTTGAAATTGGATAACCAATTTGACGATTTTCGATAGTGGATGTCTCATGAATACCCTGATAGTCAAGCTCTTCCTTTAATTGAGGGTCTAAAACGTATGCTTCAAAGTGATAAGAATGGAATTGATATTTTGCGTGGTATTGCACACATTGTGGATTCGAATGTGATGCCTATGAAAAGTTGTGCCGAAACATTAGGTTATACACAACCTCCCACTCAAGCCAATCATTCTATTCCTTTGATGACTCCTATTGCTAGCATACCTACCTTTACATCAAACATAATGGCTACTTCTACACAAGACATTCCTCCCGTGATTACTAGTCATGGGGGCAACCCTTCTTCTTCAATTAACCCTCTTCCTTCATTCAATCCAACTTCTTCATTCATTTCTTCAATGAATGTTCCTATTATATCTTCGCAAATGAACATGACGCAAGGGGGCAATTCATTTAACCATTCCATTCCTCCTTGTAGTGTTCCTCCTGTCCAATCATCCCCTATGATTGACTATCATAGAGTCCCACCACCTTACTCTCTACCTTCTTTCAATAACATAACACCTCCATCACAATCTAACACATCTAATATGAATTCTTCGACTGAAGCGACCATTAACAATCTTGCACAAACTGTCTCCTCTTTACAGCAACAAATTGCCTCTATGAATCAATCTAAGTTTAGTGTGCCCACATTTGATGTTGCGAGCCCACTTTCTCTTGACATTGTTTGAGCTATCCCTCCTAAACATGTTGAAATCCCGCATTTGGAGCTTTATAATGGTAAATGTGATCCTCTAACACATGTTAAGACTTTTCAAACAATATGTACTGATTTTGCTTATGACCAAAGGTTGCTTGCAAAACTGTTCACTAGAACATTAAGAGACAAAGCCCTACAATGGTATTGCTCGTTGCCTTCTTATTCTATTACTTCTTTCGAACAACTTGCAAATGCTTTCATTCAACAATTTCAAAACAATATAAGTCCTAAAGTTACTTTGATTGATTTAATGCATTGTAAACAAGGTGTTAAAGAAAAAGTGACTGATTTCATTGGTAGATATAAGCATTTGTATGCTCAAATTTCTTTTCCAGTGCCTGACAATGATATTCAAAGAATCTTCATTTCTAATTTACAAAAAGATATTCGAGACAAACTTCTATTTTCTGAGTTTACTTCTTTCCAACAGTTGTGTGCAACTCTTCACAATTATCAACTGACTGTGAGTCAAATGGAACAATCACATCCTATGGCTCCGAGTGATAAGGGTGATAGCAGTCAACAACCATTTGGGAAGTTTAAACCGAACAGAGATTCCATCAAATTCAATGAAAACATCATCAACAACAATGTGAATGCAGCATCAGGTGTGCCTCCTATTTCTAAACTTTTCAAGAAAGAAAGAAAGTATACTCCTTTGAATGAATCATTGCATAGTATTATGAATAAATTATTGGAACAAAATGTGCTTACTCTTCCTCCTATAAGGCAAATTGATCCTGCAAAGATTACTTCACCTTATTTTGATAACAAAGCCTTTTGTTAATTTCATCGTCATCTTGGGCATGATACTGAAAAATGTTTTTCTTTAAAGGGTAAAATTCAAGATTTGATTGATAATAATACTATTTCTGTTTCTGGAGTGAATGATAAAGGCAATACATCTGTAGCTCCTCCTAATCAAAATCTTCAGATTTTCACTGATCCATTACCTTCTCATACCTCTAATGCGATTGAGGCTAATGATTCCTCTTTTTCATCTGATAGTCTTGTGTCTATGGCTCCGAATGTGATTAACTTTGTAGAGCAGCAAGAAATCCCTAAAGAACCTTCCATCACATTTGATTCCAGTGAAACCATTAGGGCACCTGATGGTCCTTTATACATAGTTGCAAAAGTCAAGAATACACCTTGCCGTGGAGTGCTTATTGATCCTTCGTGCATGATTAATGTTATTACTAAAGAATTTCTTTTTACTTTGCAATTGAATCAAGTGATCTATGACAAAACAGATGTGATTGTGAAACTATTTGATGCATTTTCTTCTCCTGCAATTGGTTCTATTACATTGCCTATTGAGGTCCATAACAAATCCCTTGATGTGAACTTTGCTATTATTCCATCGTCCGAACAATTTCGTGTGAAGCTTGGTTATCCTTGGCTATCTTCCATGAAAGCTATTGCTTCTCCTATTCATAAGTGTTTGAAATTTCCCCATAATGGTGAAGTTGTTACTGTCAATCATAGTCTCTTTAAACCAGCTGAAAGAACTTCTAGCGTTCCTATTGATTACTTTTGGCCTAAACAATTCCAATCTCTTCCTCCGCGAAGTGATCATCTTTTCAAATCTTATCAAAAGTGGAAAACAGATATGATCCTATCTCTAAGTGAACCTAGAACACCTAAACTTGATATTCCTATCATTCTTGAGAAGGAAGTTCCTCCTTTGAAAGATAAAACTAATGTCTTTCCTCAAGAAGATTCCCAACCCACCCCTATGGATGTGACTATGTCTATATCTAATAACCTTCCTAAAAGTAGACCTATCCCTCCTCATCATGATGGACTTGGTCTCCTTCTTGAACCAAAAATTCCTCCTTTATATGGAGCAGTTCCTCCTCCGTCCTTTTATAGAGAGAAGAGACCTTCTTCTTCTCCTATTATCCAGCCTAAGAGACCACAACCTAAACACCCAAGTGATAAGGATGAGAACATCCCTCCTCCTCAATCTCCTAATCTTCCTACTAAGACTAGACGAAATCGTTCTGCACGTGAACGCCGGCGAAAGCGTCGTCTTAGAGCTCAAACTTTGCAATCCCCAAAAACACCTTCAACAAGCATTATTCCATTTTCTCCTCAGCCGGACATTGAGCCTAAATCTCCTAAACATAAGATGCATGATGGTCTCGATCATGTGCGAGCTAAAGATCCTATTTTTATAAATCTTGATGATGATATAGATGAAAATGTTATTCATGATGAAAATGCTACTTCTCTTGTTCATTCTGATAGTGAGTATGAACTTGTTGATATTGATAACCATTTATCTAATGAATTTTCTAAAGCACTTATCCTAGCTCCTAGACAAGAACACCGCGGCTTGGGATATGAACATAGCCCTTGTTTGGATCTAGTGATAGCTCCATCTGCTGTGTTGGATGTTCTTCCTCTAGCATGTTCCCTGCCTTCCCGAAACATTGATCAGCAAGATCGGGGGGTAGATGACGTGCTAGACTAGTTACATTAGCATAGCAGATTCTCTCCTCCTCTCTTGTGTTACTTCTTCTATATGTTATTCTCATTCTTCTACTTGTTGTCCTTAGTGTTGTCTACTTGAGGACGATGCAAAGCATTGAGATCTCTCGATCTCTCTCATGTTGACTCAAAAGACACATGTGTTCCCTTCTTCTAGGTGACCTTCCTTGATTGGGGAATGAAGAACAATTATGCATACATACATATGATATACATGAATTATCATACAGCATACTGACCCCGAGGAAAACGAAGTCACCTCGTGCTTTGTGTTTTGTGTATATTATCCTTGGGCTTATCTCACACTTGGGGGCTAAATCCTTGCGATAACGTGCTCCTTTCCTTTCTCATTTCTTATGTGTATCACTACGTTAAAACAATCACCCTCGGTGAGGCGTGTGTGATCACTTTAACGTAGGGGGGCATACATCCCGTTCATATCTTTTCAAGATACTTGAAAATTTCTTGACAAATTTAACCTTGCCTTGAAAATTTTTGATATCTTTCTTGCATGACTCATAGTGAGGGAACCTTACTACTGACAGTCATGGTTCTCCCTCGTGATCTTCCCTTTTACTTTGTCAATCGAAGTTGTAAGATCCTTAGTCCACTGGGGGCTTGGTGTATCTTGCCTCCTTGACGTGGTGAAAGTCTTTCAATGTTGTTTCCTTGTACTTTACCGGAAGTATGAGCATACATACTCCCGCTAAAGTGGGGGCTAAATGTAGCATCCTAAAATTGTGACACTTGCAATTTCGACTGCATTTCGGTCTTCACGATGGCGGCGCAACACGCAACCTGAATGGAGACCCCGAAACTTTCTCATGACACCAAAAACTGCATTTTTCAAGTACCCTGGCCTGAACCTCCTTGCACCCTGCTATCCTGGGAGGTGGGACCAGAGCGCCCAGCGCCCTGGTCCCTGGGTCCTATTTTGGGCCCGGTCTCCTAAGGAGATTGCGGGTCATTTTGTTTGCAATTTGGAAATTACATTTCCTGGTCGGCCTAAGGTCAGGAAAATCAGTCTATCAGCCCTAATTGACAAGTATATAAACTACATTTTTCTCTCTCATTTGAAAAATAACACATACATGAGGGAAAAGGCGTGGAAACTATACTCAAGCATTCAAGCATTCAAGCATTCCTTCAAGCAATTGATCATTTCAAGTCTCCATTCAAGGCTAAGTGTTGCATTCAAGACAAGGATTCAACCATTGAAGAGGAGATCACATACTACATGCTACATACAACATACAACATACAACATCTAAACCTTCGCACATAAGGATACAAACATCCTTAGAACAAGGTATTAGTACTTGTTTTACAGTCATTTACATTTACAGCACTTGCTCATTTCTTGGTTAATTCCAAAACCGGGGTTTGACCTAATGGCAAACCCCTAATCCCTAACCCCCCAATCGTCTTCGCTTTTCTGTGTGTAGGTTGCAGGTACGCGGCTGAAATTGAAGATCTAGAATCCTTGTGCAGAGACGAACAGATCCCCCTTCGTTTCGCGGATTTTTCGGAGGACCGTGGCACCGGGCGCCATCGTCCCGACAACTTTTGTTCAAATTTGCAGGACAGCGCCGTATCGACATTTTACTGCTAATTCCAGGTCCGCAGCTTCATCCTATATCCCTAACTCAGTTTATAAGCGAATCTTTCTCACTTTCTATGCATTCCTAGCTTAATTCTTCTATGCACATTCTTTACAAAAGAGGGTAGCCTTGCTGTCTTAACCCTTGAAACACATTTAGCATCCAAACTTGCATTGCGTGGGATTGGATCTTGTGGGTTTCAACCCCTCTTTTGAATGTAAAGTCTCTCCCCTAAGTGAAAACCATCGAATCCTAGCGAACCTCCCTTCTCTCTCCTCGAAGTTGGAAGAGGGGAGTGCAACTAGGGTTCGATCGCGATTTTCCGCTTTACAGCAGCCAAAGAAGGAAGATAAATAAAATAAGGTAGTTTAGATTCCACCCACTCCTAAGAGAGTTGAACTACGTACTCCTGCGGGACTTGATAATGAGAGGATCTATAGAAACTTAGAGAGTTTAGAAGAGGAACAAGATCCTCAACCTCAGCCTTTGAGGAGGTCTACGCGTGAAAGGTGGCAACCTGATAGATATGGTTATTAACCTGAAAGGTTTGGATATTATATGTTGGATTCCAGTTGTATTTATGCTTTGATTACTAACATTGGTGAGCCTAGGACTATTAGAGAGGCTATGGGTATGCATGATGCAGATTCCTAGATGGAAGCCATCAATAAAAAGATGGTTGCATTGAATAAGAATGCTACATGGGATCTGGTACCTATTCCTGAAGGACGAAAACCCATTGGTTGTAAATGGGTGTTCAAGAAGAAACTTGGTCCAGATGGCAGTGTTGAGAAGTACAAGGCATGGTTAGTCACGAAGGGATATTTCAAGGTGGAGGGAATTGATTATGGAGAGATATTCTCTTTTGTAGCTATGTTGACATCCATTCATCTTTTGTTATCACTCGTAGTAGCTCATGATCTAGAAGTTGAGAAGATGGATGTGAAGACAACTTTCCTTCATGGTGACTTGGAGGAGGAAATTTACATGTCACAACTAGAGCACTTCATGGAGAAAGGTAAAGAGAATCTGGTATGCAAGCTAAAGAAATCTCTTTATGGTCTTAAGCAGTTTCCTCGAATGCGGTACCGTAAATTCAACACCTATATGTTGTCATTGGGATTTCTGAGATCTAAATCTGACCATTATGTTTATTATAAAGCTGAAAGATGGTCATTTTCTCATTATTGTCCTATATGTGGATGATATGTTGTTTATTGGTAATGGGAAGAGGATGATTTCAGATTTGAAGTGTCAATTGTCAACACAGTTTGAGATGAAAGATCTAGGTGCAACAAGGTACATTTTGGGAATGGATATCAAAAGGGATAGAGCTCGCAGAAAGCTTTGGGTCAGCTAGAGAAAATATGTGAACTTTGTGTTGGAGAGATTCAACATGAAAGATTGTAGGTAGTTAGTTGTTCCAGTGTTATAGGGGATGAAACTTTCCGTGAAAGACTATCTAAAGTCTCCTTTCGAGATGGAGGACATGATCATAGTTCCTTATGCAAGTGTTGTTGGTAGCCTAATGTATGCTATGGTCTATACGAGGCCATATATTGCACAAGCAGTGGGAGTCCTTAGTCAGTTTATGGCTAATGTTGAATGAGTGCAGTGGGATGTAGTGAAGAGAGTGTTCAGATATTTGTGGGTTCTCCCGAGTATTCCTTGTGTTTCCATGGTAATCCTTTTGAATCTTGATATTCCTTAAGTATTCATGAATATGTTGACTCTGATTGAGCAAGTCACATAGACAGCAAAAGATCCACTAGTGGATATATGTTCACGATGTTTGGTGGTGTAGTGAGTTGGATGAGTAAGCAGCAAGTTGTAGTTGCTTTGTCTACAACTGAAGTAGAGTACATGACAGCTACTCATGCTTGCAAAGAAGCCATTTGGATTAAGAGATTATGTTCGAATATTGGTTTTGATGTAGGATATATTACTATCTATTGTGACAACCAGAGTGCTATATGTTTAGTGAAGAATCCTACTTTCCATTCTAGAACAAAGCATATTGATGTATAGTTTCATTTTGTTCGTGATATGGTGGAAGATTGAAAGGTGAAGTTGGAGAGAGTTCAAACTTTGGAAAATATTGCAGATGCACTGAAACTTTTTTTCACCATGCACTTGATTTTATAATTTCATCTACCTATCACAATCCTTTGCATCCATGATTGTTTTATGTTTCACTCTTCCACTATTAACTTAGGCATCTAGACTGTATCCTCTCTTTTACTTGCCACTGACTGTTCTATGGATAAATTTAATGGAAGCAATTTTGAGTTGTGGAAACTGAAAATGGAAGACATGCTCGTGAATATAGATCTATGGGCTGTAGTTTCTTTGACAAAACCCAAAAATACACCGCATGATGAATAGGACAAAATGGATCAGAGAGCCAAGGGTTTGATAAGACTCTATCTAACTGATTCAGTGCTCTTGAATGTCCATGAGGAGAAGACTGCAACTGTAGTTTGGAGGAAGCTTGGTGATATTTATCAAGGGAAATCCTTAGTAAATAAGTTATACCTAAGAAAAAAATTGTATTCTCTGATGATGGAGGAAGGAGGATCCATTGTAGATCACCTGAATGCATTTAAAATATTGGTTGCTCAAATTATTTCTATTGGTGATAAGATTGATGATCATGACAAATGCAAGCTTCTTTTATGTTCTTTGCTGGATTCATGGGATCACCTTGTGATGGCCATTGGAAGCACACCAACCACTTTCAAGATGGAGGATTTGGTTTCTTCGTTGCTATCTGAAGAGATGCAAAGAAAGACTTCTGAGATGGATAAAGAGGCCATGGTTGCTCATGGTAGATTGAAGGAGAAAGACAAGAAAAAGGTAAAGAAGGGTAAATCAAAGTCTTTGGGGAGATATAAGTCTCATGGTAAAAATTCTAAGGTGAAATGTTGGAACTGTGACAAATCCGATCATTTCTGAAAACATTGTAAAGAGGAGAAGAAAAAGAAAACAAGAATTCCTCTGATTTTGATTCCAATAAATACTGTAAAGATGACGTGGATGCTTTTGTTGCTTCCTTGGCAACCCATGCATCAGAATATGTATGGTTGATTGACTCGGGTGCTTATTTCCTCATGACCTCTCACAGGGATTGACTCTCAAAATATGAAGAATATGATGGTGGGAAGGTGTACTTGGGTGATAATTCTCACCTAAAGGTTGTTGGCCATGGAAGAGTCAAGATTTGATTCCTTGATGGTAGAGTGAAGGGTATTGATGGTGTCTTGCATATCCTTGGTTTGGCAAGAAACCTCCTTTTAGTTAGCAAGATGAGCAATGTGGGAGTGCAGGTTGTTTTCTCACAAGGTAGATTTAAGATGAACCGAGATTCTATGGTTCTTGCTAAGGATGTTCGGATTGGCACCTTGTATAAGCTGGATGCATGCATGATTCAGTGCAATATTGCTTATGTGAAGTCCAAGAAAAGATCTTTGGATTCTTCATCCTCACTGTCAGATCAAGTAGAAAAGAAGACTGTTGTTTCAACATCTGATGGTCATTCTTTCTGGGTACCTAAGGGTGCTAATGCTTTGGAGATGAAGCTCCTAGCTAAGAAGACAATTTTGTGGCACCAAAGACTTGGCCACATAGGTAAAAGGGCTTACGAGCCTTGAAAAATAAGAGCCTTGTTGAAGGCCTTGATGATTGTAATCTCAAGTTTGACTTTTATGAACATTGTGTTTATGGAAAACAACACCGTGTTTCTTTTTATTCTAGTTCTCATAAGTCTTTTGGGATTTTGGACTATGTTTATTTTGATTTTTTTGGTCCAATTAATGTGCCTTCATTAAATAGATCTGTGCACTTTGTTTTTTTCATAGATGACTATTCTATAAGGACATTTATTTATTTCCTTAGAAGTAAATTTAAATTTTTCAATTGGTTTAAGGAATTTAAGTCCTTGGTTGAAAATCAGACTGGTAGGAAAATTAAGTGTTTGAGGATGGATAAAGGTGGTGAGTTTTGTTCTGCTAAGTTCGACAAGTTCTGTAAGGACCAAGGGATTGAAAGACATAAGACAACTCCAAATACACTACAACAAAGTGGAGTTGCAGAGAGGATGAACAAAACACTGATAGAGATGGATATGAGTATGTTAAGTGGTGTTGGGTTTGAACAAAAGTTATGGGCTAAGGCGGTAGCCACTGCATATTATCTGATTAACAGATCTCCTACTTTGGCACTTGTTGAAAAGACCCCTATGGAGGCATGGTCTGGTAAAAATATCTCATTGAGACATCTTAGATTCTTTGGCTATGAGGCATATGCTCATGTGCCTAGTGAAAAAAGATCTAAATTGGAGAACACGACGGTTAAAAGTATCTTCATCGGCTATGGTTTTGGTGTGAAAGGGTAAAAGCTTTGGGATCCAATTGTAGAGAAGGTGCTCTATAGAAGAAGTGTTATCTTTCATGAGATGAAACCTTTCATACTATATTTGTAGCCAAGGAAGAGAAACAAAAGGAGGTAGTTCAGATTCCACCAACTCCTGAGAGAGTTGAACTACGTACTCCTGCGGGACTTGATAATGAGAGGATCTCTAGCAACTTAGAGAGTTTAGAAGAGGAACAAGATCCTCAACCTCATTCTTTGAGGAGGTCTACGCATGAAAGGTGGCAACCTAATAGATATGGTTATTAACCTAAAAGTTTTGGATATTATATGTTGAATTCCAGTTGAATTTATGCTTTGATTACTAACACTAGTGAGCCTAGGACTATTGGAGAGGCTATGGGTATGCATGATGCAGATTTCTGGATGGAAGCCATGAATAAAAAGATGGTTGCATTGAATAAGAATGCTACATGGGATCTAGTACCTATTCCTGAAGGACGAAAACCCATTGGTTGTAAATGGGTGTTCAAGAAGAAACTTGGTCTAGATGGTAGTGTTGAGAAGTACAAGGCATGGTTAGTCACAAAGGGATATTTTGAGGTGGAGGGAATTGATTATGGAGAGATATTCTCTTTTGTAGCTATGTTGACATCCATTCAGCTTTTGTTATCACTCGTAGCAACTCATGATCTAGAAGTTGAGTAGATGGATGTGAAGACAACTTTCCTTCATGGTGACTTGGAGGAGGAAATTTACATGTCACAACTAGAGCACTTCATGGAAAAAGGTAAAGAGAATCTGGTATGCAAGCTAAAGAAATCTCTTTATGGTCTTATGCAATTTCCTCAAATGTGGTACCATAAATTCAACACCTATGTGTTGTCATTGGGATTTCTGAGATCTAAATATGACCATTATGTTTATTATAAAGCTGAAAATGGTAATTTTCTCATTATTGTCCTATATGTGGATGATATGTTGTTTATTGGAAATGGGAAGAGAATGATTTTAGATTTGAAGTCTTAGTTGTCAAAACAATTTGATATGAAAGAGCTAGGTGCAACAAGGTACATTTTGGGAATGGATATAAAAAGGGATAGAGCTCGCAGAAAGCTTTGGGTCAGCTAGAGAAAATATGTGAACTTTGTGTTGGAGAGATTCAACATGATAGATTGTAGGAAGCTAGTTGTTCCAGTGTTATAGGGGACGAGACTTTCTATGAAAGACTATCCAAAGTCTCCTTTCAAGATGGAGGACATGACTAGAGTTCCTTATGCAAGTGTTGTTGGTAGCCTAATGTATGCTATGGTCTGTACGAGGCTAGATATTGCACAAGCAGTGGGAGTCCTTAGTCAGTTTATGGCTAATCCTGAACAAGTGCATTGGGATGTAGTGAAGAGAGTGTTCAGATATTTGCGGGGTACTTTTGAGTATTCCTTGTGTTTCCATGGTAATCGTTTTGAATCTTGACATTCCTTAAGTATTCATGAATATTTTGACTTTGATTGAGCAGGTGACATAGACAACAGAAGATCCACCAGTGGATATATGTTCATAATGTTTGGTGGTGTAGTGAGTTGGATGAGTAAGTGGCAAGCTATAGTTGATTTGTCTACAACTGAAGCAGAGTACATGACACCTACTCATGCTTGCAAAGAATCCATTTGGCTTAAGAGATTATGCTCAAATATTGGTTTTGATGCAGGACATATTACTATCTATTGTGACAGCAAGAGTGCTATATGTTTAGTGAAGAATCCTACTTTCCATTCTAGAACAAACCATATTGATGTATAGTTTCATTTTGTTTGTGATATGGTGGAAGATTGAAAGGTGAAGTTGGAGAGAGTTGAAACTTTGGTGAATATTGCAGATGCACTAAAACTTTTTTTCACTGTGCACTTGATTTTACAACATTTCATCTACCTATCACAGTCCTTTGTCTCCATGATTGTTTTGTGTTTCACTCTTCCACTATTAACTTAGGTCTCTAGACTGTGTCCTCTCTTTTACTTGCCACTGACTATTCTATGGTTTATTTATAACCTTTTAGGACTTGTATTCACCTCTTTGCCCACTTACTGTGTCTTCTTGATAGCAAAATCTAGGGTTTGTGAGTCTTTGAACAATCACATCAATTAGTCCAATTCTCAACAACTATAGCTTGACATATCATAATCTTGGGATAGGATTCTTTGACACCTTTTAAGACCTCATTTAAATTCCAAGCTTTGCAGTTTCAAAGGATCTGCATGATGGTTTAGGGTCATTACATGTGTCAAAAGAGACAAAATTTGTGCTCTAGAAGAGATAAAATAAGTGCTTGAAGTATGCAATCACAACATTTATGAATAAAGGTTAAAACATAGAGGTAAGAGTGTGAAGCATACATTTTTTTTCTTTATATTTTGTGTCAATGTTGGTGTGTTTGTAAATCTAAGTAAACACATATAAAAATATAAATAAAAGAAATAACACCCATTTAAAGGTATGGATATTTTGTGGTTTGGATTAAGGTGTCTCAACCTTAGAGTCGAAACATTGTTAATTTAATTTTTTGTTTTATTTTTCATTCCACTTTGGAAGTCCTAATATTATTTTTTGGGAACTAGTGTCATATGTTGCTATGTTGAGATTATGATTAAATGTCCTATTATGATTATGGCGGTTTCTAGTTCAATGGAAGAGTCATGGAGAGTTATATTTTGGCAGATTGTATTTATTATTTGAGTTCACTTTTGACAAGTGGTGTGAGGTAAGGAAGGAACCTATTTGGTCATGGTAACTTCTATGTTGTACTTACATTGCATTTGGCAAGATGGCGGTTATGGAAGAGATAGGTGTTGTTTCTTTGGAAGTTGCTATGTGCAACGTGTCATTGGATTAGCAAGGTGATGCTTGTGACATAACTTACCTCTTGTTCTTCGGATTTGGTTTTGGAAACCATGTGCACATACCACTTTGTGATGAGCTTTATAAATATGTTGATGCCTTTGTGGTTTTGTATGAGATGAGTTGAAGTGTTGTTATGCTGTTGGAATTCTTCTTGAAATATCTATTGTAGACCACTCCTGAAGAGCATTGGCTTTGTGTATTGTATTGTAACTGTTATTGTTGCTAAATAATACAATTGGGTCTGGATTTTGGAGTGTGGGTTTTTTTTCGTGAAAGCGTTTTCCCACATATATTTGGTGTTGTGGTTTCATTTGCTAAATCTGATTTTATATGTGTTTATCTACTTTTGCAATTGTTTAAAAATTTGTAAGAAATTTGTGCATCACCTCTCCTATTAGATTTAGCATTTAGAAGCGTTATTCCACACTTAGGCTCCTTTCATTTTAGAATCTAGAAATTGAGCCACTTGAACATGTGTATCCTTCATTTATCCCAAATATGTGGAATGCATCCATTAGACCTATCATATTGCGGAAAGAAAAAGTATGAAGTGCAAAAAGCATGTAAATAAATATATAATTAATAATATATCTTAATCAAAATTTCAACAGATGCACATAGAAAGGAGAGAAAAATGAAAATAAACATGGTTAAATTGAACATGATGTGTAAAAGAAATTATGTATGAATAATAACATAAACTAATGAAGAAGAGAATAATGAAAACAAAAAGTATTACTGAAAAATCGAACATGATTTTTAATAAAAATGGACTATAATCAAGAACATAAACTAAGTATGAAATACACAAGTCTATATATCATAAAAATTGTGTTAAAACATATATTAAATATACCATATGAACAAATAAACCTATAAAAAGATATTTAAAAAATATATTTTGATACTTACATATCACAAAAATATCTTACACATCTATTAATATATTAGATGTGCTTGATACTTCCACCACATAAATAAATTGACAAAAGAAAGTCCAACAGATTAAAAAACTAGAATACAAGACAACCTCTAGAATTGAAGGTGGGGCTACTTCTTTGTTCTATTCAAATTTAGATTGAGAATGAGGATAGAATGAAACCATAAAAACAAAAAACATTTACAAAGTTGATCCGATCTTCCTTTTCTTTAATTGTCATGCTGGCCTTCCTTGCTCTATGCTAGGATTTGGGCTCTAATGCTAATGATGAGCAAGATCTCTCTCTCTCTCTCTCTCTCTCTCTCTCTCTCTCTCTCTCTCTCTCTCTCTCTCTCTCTCTCTCTCTCTCTCTCTCTCTCTCTCTCTCTCTCTCTCTCTCTCTCTCTCTCTCTTCTCTCTCTCTCTCTCTCTCTCCCTCTCTCTCTCTCTCTCTCTCTCTATATATATATATAAGGCATTTATTGTCTGCTTAAAACTCCTACAAGGTTCTGTTTCTTGATTGCATGGGCGCAACATTGTGAATATATTTGTTTTTACTTTCCTACTTCCACATCTTCCTCATGTATCATCTCAAGTGAAAATTCAATTTTGATTTGTTACGTCTTTAGGGTAGATTGGATAGTGAATTTGTTGAAAAATATGGATGATGATTTAGGCTCATTTTTGTAGATTTATTTTCACATGGGTGGAGGAAAGGTCATATAGATGGAAGTTACAGTGATACATGTTAAAACTTCATTTTGTAGATCTCACTAGATATTGATTCCTCCCTTAAGAAAAATAATGAAATATTTTTGGTACCATTCAAAGTGTTAGATTCTATAGACATCATAGTTATAGGCTAAAAACAATTTCAATACCTTTTGACATTCATATTACCTTTATCTGCTTCTCATTTTGTTGGATTTTCACTAGTTTGATTTATCTGCTTGAGAAAATTAAGTTTCTTCTTTGTAATCAATCAGTGAAGTATTTTAAGTTGTAAAATATAGATGATAATTTCAAATTTGATTCTTTTGGATTTATTTGATGATGGTTGCAAGGTTAATTCTTCTTAATTTATTTTTGCATTAAATGAAAAGCAATATATATAAACAAAAATTTAGTAATATACTTTAAAAATTCACTTCACAAATTCTATCAATTATTAATTTTTTCATTAAAAAATTTACAAAATATTTCTATTATCATTCAAACTATCAATATATTTGATTTATGGTATTTTCATCTAGCATCCTCAATGACTATATCAGATTGAAAAGAATTCCAAGGCCTAAATAATTTCAATGACTTTTGATATTAATCTATTTTTGTCTACTTCTCAGATTTTCACTAATTTACTGTATTCATCTGGCATTACAGTTGTGAGCGGTCACATTTATCATGGAGCAAATACTAACTAAAAAACTAATTTTGTGAAAAAGCTTGCCTCAAAATACAAACTCATGTTTTCTATTGTAGAACAAAAATTTCAAATAAGATCAAATGAAAACATAGAAAATAATGAAAAATAACTGTTAGAGTTATCTTGTATTAGCTAATAATTGTTTGTTTAATTATTAGTCTATTATACACTACGCTTAAGCTAAACTTAGGTATTTAATAATGTAGATATTTAATAATTATTCTAATTATTAAATATTCTTTATCCCTTTAGGGTTTCTTTAGGGTTGCACATCTTTAGTGTTTCTATTCTCATGTCATAAGGATTGCATTGTATTGTAATTTTTCTTATTCATTCCCTCTTTGAATGATAATCTTTTTCTTCGGAGCCTTTTTTGTGTTATGTCTCCAATCTTCTCTTGTGACAGGTATTTTGCTTGCAAATTCTCTTGGGATCTTAGAAGTTGTACTTTTTCAACTTCTTCATGGTACTAGAGCTTACATCTGTTGTTGTTTGTTCCTGATTTCTTTTCAGAAGATTTTCTCTGGAGGCAAGGGTTTCAATTTTTTTTCAAGAGTTTTTTAGTTTGGATCTAGGGTATCTTTTTTGTTTTTGGGCATTCTGAGCTCAAATAGACCTCACCATCAAGCTCAGAACACCTAAAACCCCCCATTTTTATATAAAATTTGTCCATTTTGGACAACTTTAGCTCTGAATTTTATTTTTTTGATTTTGGCCCTTACAGACACATTTTTCAAGAAAAAAAATCAAAAAATCATTTTTTGGCAGTTTAACGGTTTGCCAAGGCCAAGTCATCACATGACGGTCTATGGAGCCACAAATGGTCTCCAAGACCGCCATGATAGGTGGTCTCCTACCGCCCACTGGCTGACAGTCTACCGCCAGCTGCAGCGATTAGCTCGACAATTGCAACGGTCAATCCAATAGCCACAACAGTCAGCAACCAGCAGTTGCATCGGTTTGTTAACCACTCAACCACCTTCCGCTTGGCCATCACCGCCCAATGCAAAGTGCCCGACCGCTGCCCAATCTCTGTCGCTGTCCAACCTCTGCTGCCGCCCAACCTCCGCTGCCACCCAAAGCTCCACCATCGCCCAGCCAAAGAACCACCTCTACCAACTCTCCTCCTCTTGCTTCTTGCAAGGCTTTTTGACAGGGGGGAGGTTTTTTTGTCTTAACTTGGGAAAACAGAGTCAGTTTTTTGAAAACAAATAAGAGCCAGAAAGATTTTTTCGAGCTCTACTCAGATTTGGAGGTGAGATTTGTTGATTTTTTCATCTAGTACCTATTGTTTTCTGTCTAAGTCAATGCTCTTGTCTACACACTTCGGGAGCCATAACTTGGGCAAATAGACCCCATTTTCGGAAAATGAATAGGCGTTAGAAAGGTCTTGGAGAGCCCTTCTCAAATTTGGAGTTATCTTTTCCAGAAAACTCATCAGAAAATCATAACACCTAAACTCAAAAAAACAAAAAAAACCCCTTCTGCATCTTTTGTCTCATCTGAAAGATCACTAAATCAAAGAAAATCAAGAGCGGGTCCAAGTTCAGCTACAAGTACACATGGTAGATTCTTCAGTTGAGCTACTTAGATCCCAAAACTATCACCTTTGGAAAGCTCATATGACGAGGCTTCTCAGATCAAGAGGGTTGTGGTCCTATTTGGATGTGGATCAACCATTGTTGCAACATCCTTTTGAGATTCTTCAGCATCAAAATAAGATGGATGAGGCTATGGGTGTCATCTCCTTACATATTTCTGACAACTTGCTTTTTCACCTTGATGGTTTGCTCACTCCTCAGGCTATGTGGTCCAAATTTAAAACTCTTTTTGGTACTGTCAATGAATTCATAGCATTACAAATTGAGGCAGAGCTCTCTTCCCTGTTACTTGAGTCTTTTCTTCACATTGAGGACTTTCTGAACATGTTTAAAACCACCATATCTATCCTACATAGTTGTGGTAAAAATAAGACAAACCCAAAGTGTATCTACCTGATTCTCTCTAAGCTTTGATGTCCCTATCAGATATTTTCTTCCACACTTTATTCTACTATGGATGCATTGGGTACATGCTTCACCATGCCTAATTTTGATGTGTTTTGTGATCGCTTGACTCATGAGCAGACTCACCTATCTCAGTTGGACACTATCACAAGATCAAAGCCAAAAGCATTGGTTGCTCGGACATCTAAAGAGAACAAGAAGCAAAAACCAAAGCCTAAGAAGGATTCAACTAGTAGTGAGCGTCCCTCCAAGCCACTACCTAAGTCTGATTCCAAACCGAAGTCCTATCCCAAATAGGAGAACTCTTCCAAGTCTAGTGAGTCTTCCTCCAAGGCTAAGAAGAAATCAGATGAACTTTGCAGTTTCTATGGCAAAGAAGGTCATCCAATTTCTCATTGTTGGAAACGATTAGAGGATTTGGAGGCAACGATGCAGCAACATCATATTTCTACTCCCCAGCCTCCATCTTCCTCTTCTACGAGGAAAGGACATGCTCTTTCTACATACGTTATTCCTTCTACATCCACTTGGATTATTGATTCTAGGGCTTCTCACCACATGACACACTCACCGCAACTTGTTACCTCACTTGCCCACAATAATACTTTACAAATTGCAGTTGGTGACTCAACACAACTTTTAGTTTTAGGTTCAAGTTCTTTTCCATTGACAGGTGGTTGTTTTCAAGATGTTCTTTTGGTTCCTGACATTTTGATGAATCTCCTCTCTATTTATCAGATTTTTCATTGTGGCTCTGGTAAAATAGTTGAGTTCTCACCACATGATGTGGTTATTAGAGAGCTCCATGATCCTGATTTGGTTGTGTCTATTGGCAGTGTTGATCCTGATTATCGGTTATACTAGTTTGATGGCTTTTGAGAGTCCAGATGGTTCAGGTGTTTATCTTGTAACACATGTAGATTCAGTGAGAAGACTTTGGCATGAGCATTTTGGCCATGTCAACTATAGATACTTACAACAGATGAGCACATAGGCACTTGTTATTGGGCTCCCTCAGATCTCCTATACTGATGGTGTATGTCAAGGTTGTGCACTGGGAAAGAATCACCGTGATCATTTTCCTATAGGCAAAGCCACTTATGCTAAGGCACCCTTGGATTTGATCCACAATGATCTTATGTCATTTCCGACTCCATCTTTTTCAGGGTCCAAGTATGTGCTCACTTTCATTAATGACTTCTCTAGAAGTACATGGGTGTACTTTCTTAAACACAAGTATGTTGTCTTTGATTCATTTCGAGTCTTTAAGACATTTGTAGAGAAGCAGTTTGGTCTTTCTATAAAGAGGATACACACAGCTAATGGGAGAGAATATGTGAATCAGGGTTTTACAAATTTCTACATAGAGCATGGTTTGCAACATCAGTTATCTGTTCCTCACACCCCTCAGTAGAATGGTGTTGCTAAGAGAAAGAACATAACACTAAGGGAGATGGCCAATTGTATGCTTCAGTAACATTATATGCAACCTTCTTTTTGGGCTGAGGCAATTAATTGTGCCACTTATATTCAGAATCGGATTCCTCATAAGGAATTGCGCTAGTTGACTCCTGAGGAGGCTTGGTCCCATGTCAAGCCTGATGTTTCTTCATTCCTAGTTTTTGTTAGTGAGGCTTGGGCATTTATTCCAGATGCTCAAAGGAAACCCATGGAGAGGAAGAGCCAACCACTCATTTTTGTTGGCTTCTGTGAGGATGTTAAGGCATACATGTTGTTAGATCCTAATTCCCAAGAAGTCTTGTTTGGGCAGGATGTCCAATTTGATGAGCGCCTTCCTCAGATGGATTCTCCATCACTAGCTTTTCCCTCACGACCTCATCCTCCCTCTTCATCTTTTGAGTATTCCTTCTTCTTTTAGGATGATGCACATGATGGTCCACCATCACCACCACCACCGCCGCCACCACCACCCACCACTCAACCTTTGCCAAAGTGGGCCCGATTTATAGTTGATGTTGCTGGTTCTATGGCAGGTGATCGTTCTGACACTCTTCGTACTCATGCACAAACATCTGGTTCTAGTCTTCTGAGTCATTCCATTTCGGATGATCAGAAATTTTTAGAGGCGAGAGGTCACTCGGAGTGGGATAGGGCCATGGATGAGGAGTATTCTTCTTTGATGAAGAATTATACTTGGGATATTTGTACTCTTTTGAAAGGGTGAAAGTTGGTTCGGTGCAAGTGGGTGTACCATACCAAGTATGTTGCAAATGGTTCTATTAATAAGTATAAGGCTCATCTTGTTGCGAAGGGGTTTTCTCAGGTGGAGGGTACTGATTACTTTGAGACCTTTGCTCCTATCGCCAATATAAATTCTTTTCACTTTGTACTTTCTCTAGTAGCTTCACGGGGATGGACCATTTTTCAGATGGATGTGAAGAGTGATTTCTTGCATGGAGACCTTCATGAGGAGATATATATGGAGCAGCCTTAGGGATTTGTGCAGGATTCCTCTTTGTTTTGCAGACTTTGATGCTCATTATATGGTCTTAAATAGGCTCCTCAGGCCTAGTATGAGAAGATGGACTCCTTCTTGCTCTCCACACTCTTTACACATTGTCATTCTGATCCCACAATATATATTCAGCACCAGGGGGATGATATAGTTATTCTTGTGCTTTATGTTGATGATCTTATCATTACTGGTAGCTCATCCTCCTTGATTCAAGATATTCAGAGAGCCTTGATGGAGTAGTTTGAGATGACTGATCTTGGCCTTCTACACTATTTTTTGGGTCTATAGGTTTATTCAGTCTTCTGATGGGATTTCCATACTTTAGCAAAAGTATGCTCTTGATATGCTTCACCGATTTGACATGCTTACTTGCAAGCCTGCACCCACACCATTTCAGTCAGGTGTTGTTTTGTCTCCCACTTGTTCTATACCTTCCATGGATTCTACCTTATATCAGCAGTTGGTTGGCAATTTGTTGTACCTGACACATACGTGCCCAGATCTTTCTTTTGTGGTTAGTCTTGTCTCTCGATTCTCCCATGATCCTCATGAGAGCCATTGGCAAGCAGCCAAACACATTTTGAGGTACATTTGGGGCACTACTCAGTTTGGAATTCACTATACTTCAGGATCCCCTCATATTGTTGGCTTCACTGACTCAGATTGGGTTGGTGATGCTCAAGATCGAAAGTCTACTTTTGGATTTGTCTTTTGCCTTGGTTCTGGTCCTATCACATGGTCTTGCAAAAAGCAGTCTGCTATTGCATTATCATCTACAAATGTTGAGTACCAAGCAACAATGTTAGCAAGTCAGGAGGTTTTATGGCTTCGGTAGTTGATGACTGAGTTTGGGTTCCCTCTTGATAGTCTGATCACTATTCTTTGGTGTGACAATCAGAGTTCCATTCACCTTTCTCGCAACCTAGTGGAGCACCAAAGGTCTAAACACATTGAGCTTCACATGCACTTGATCAGACAGTTGATTCAGGATGGCTTTCTCATCTTGGAGTACATTCCTACAGAGGAGTAGGTTGCTGACATCTTCACTAAACCTTTTGCATCTCCGCACTATCTTCAGTTGCACTCTATGCTTGGGGTGAAGGAAGTTGTCCTTGGGGGGTCTCATTGAGGTAGGCCTTCATGTTTTTTTTTGCATGCTTTTTCCCATCTCTTTTTGGAGTAGAGTTTTTCCCATGTGGTTTTCTCTATTTCTCCATTTCATAGAGATTTGGTTGTGATTGTATTAGACTTTGTTGCCGGGACCCAAATTTTTTGCCTTCTTTTGTAGTTGTATTTTTGTTTTCCTGCATTTAGTTTTTTTAACTACTCCCTAAGTTCATCTTAAGGGGGGGTGTTAGAGTTATCTTGTATTAGATAATAATTATTTGTTTAATTATTAGTCTATTATACTCTATGCTTAAGCTAAACTTAGGCATTTAATAATATTGTAGGTATTTGATAATTATTGTAATTATTAAATACTCTTTATCCCTTTAGGGTTTCTTTAGGTTTGCACATCTTTAGGGTTTCTATTCTCCTGTCATAAGAATTGTATTGTAATTTTTCTTATTCATTCCCTCTCTGAATGATAATATTTTTCTTCAAGGCCTTTTTGGTGTTATGTTTCCAATCTTCTCTTGTGACATGTATTTTGCTTGCAGATTCTCTTGGGATCTCAGAAGTTGTACTTTCTCAACTTCTTCAATAACATATGTGAATATGAGCATGTTTTCAAATATAGAGAGTGAAGAATGGATCAAAAAATTTATTGACTTCCATGGCTACTTAGAATTTGCTTTATAAGACCAAATGCTAGTTTGAAGGAAGACCTAAAACAGATTCGAGAATGTGGAGATGATGAATCTGATGCAGTGATAGATTATTTCCCTAAGCCAAAACAAATTGATTGGGGCAAGCGTATTCCTGTCATCCTCAAAGGAATCGATCCTTCGTTCCTTTCAAGTTCTCCATCATTAGCTAGTTGATCTCTTCCTTTGTTCTTTTCCTTTTTTGAGATGGTTAGGAGGTTTAGTTCTTAGGTCTAACAACAGTTTAATCTGTTATTTTCAAGCCTTCTTAAATTTTGTTCTCTGGATTGTCAGAATTTTTGGATCAACCGTTCATTATTTTAGGGCATTTTTATATTTAACTTTGGACTTCGGTTTAGGGAAGCAATCTATCACTACATGAGATTCATCACCTCCACATTCCCAAATCTCATTTAGGTCTTCCTCCCAAACCAGCAGCCGGTTCTCTGAAGAAAATTCTGAGTAGCCATGGAAGTCAAGAAATTTTCCGATCCATTCTTCACTCTTTGTCTTTGTCTGCCTGAAAAGCGCCCAGAGGAAATTGACATTCATTTCAACAGTCAAAATTCTATATTTCAAACCTGATGCAGTTTAATCTGTTATTTTCAATCTTTTTCAATTTCTTTCTTTGGACTGTCAGAATTTCTGGATCATCCCTTCATTATTTTAGGTCATATTGAGGACGAGCATAGTTTCAAATACAAAAGTTTCACTATTGATAGGAACTCCAATTTCCTCTCGGTGCTGCTTTTTAGGTAGACGAAGATGGAGCATGAAGAATGGATCAAAAAATTTCTTGACTTCCATGGCTACTCAAAATTTTCTTCAGAGGATCGACTGTTGGTTTGGGAGGAAGACCTAAAAGAGATTTGGGAAAATGGAAATGATGAACTTGATGTAGTGATAGATTACTTCCCTAAGACAAAACAAATTGATTGGGGCAAGCGTATTCCTCTCATCCTCAAAGGAATTGATCCTTCCTTCCTTCCAGGTTCTTCATCATTAGCTAGTTGATCTCTTCTTTTTTTCTTTTTCCTTTTTGAGATGGTTAGGAGGCTTAGTTCTTAGGTCTGACAACAGTTCAATCTATTATTTTCAAGCCTTTTTCAATTTCATTTGCTGGATTGTCGAAATGTTTGGATCAACCCTTCATTATTTTGGGGCATTTTTGTATTTAACTTTGGACTTTAGTCAGATCTTCAGTCTTTCAAACTCAACATGTATTTTCTGTTAATATATATTCTCTCAGCTATATCCCAATGGATGGTAATAGATCAATCTAATAGAATCAAATACATCATAAATTCAATGTTTGCATGTGACTAATCTTCTATGATGTTGTGATGTGCGATTGGAGATGTAGTAAAGGGATATGATCATGAACCATCTCTATGAATAATTTATCAGCGTGTAAATGTGGTAACTTTGATATTTAAAAAAAATGATAGATCTACTTTGTTGTTTGATAACTCATGGGTGTTGTATTATAAAAATGGTTGCCAATGTCAAAGGATAATTGGTTTTTCTCTTGTTTGTTGAATGCAAATTTGATACTTTGAATTTAAGATATCTTGATATGAAGTTGAGTGCAGTTTTCCGTATTAATCTAAAATGGTTTATTTCAACCTTGACAATGACTATGAAAATCTTGAAGGTGTGCAACCTAGTCATAGTGGTAACACAAATCCTAGAGGGAAAACTATACTATAGTGGTGTGTGCAAGTGATGGAGGGAAAAAAAAACAGAGGTCATATAAAAGAACCCGTGGAGAGGGAAACGATAGGAAAAAGGGTTCAAATCTAAATAGGAAATTCATGGAAAGGATTTTGAGGGGTGGCTTTAATTTAGAGAAGACAAAAATAATAATCTAAAGGGAAGTGCAAGGACCAAAGTATGATAGAATGGATGGCAGAAGAGAATTAAGATAATTGTAGTTTTGAAGATAATATAAGCTCCCAGATCTTTAGTCTTCAAAACAATTATTTGTTATCTTACATTTTAATGGTTTCTATTGATCAACTAGGTGTTGGAGATAATTCTAATGATTTGTAATGATGAATTTATTCTAACCTAGCGAATGGGAGATAAAATTCATCGATATTGACTTTCAAACAAGAAGACCATTGAAAATGTAGTAAAGATTAAAGAATGAATAATTTATAATTTATAATTTATAGTATTTTTTAAAATTTAAACATAGACTTATGTCTACCCAATATTCGGGACTAAACACTAGTGCTCAACGAATGCTAGTACCCTTGATGATTCAAGTGTTCAAAGTAACTTGAGTTACTTGAGAGGGGTTCCTAATGATAGGTCTTCACGTTTTATCTATTTGTGACTAGGGAAAGGATATAAATCATGTCACATGGTTCTAAAACACAACTAAATAGATAGACACCAAAGTGAGTGCAAAATTAAAAAGTGGAAGTCGCAAAGTAGGCTTAATTTCTATCACGTTTATTTTCTTTAGGAACCTTATTCTATTGTAATGTTCATTGAATCTATTAAGTCAAACGTCATTCAAACACATGATATACTATTAATAATCACTTTCATGCAAACTTTTTATCAACCTTCATCATGTTTGATATTGCGCTGTATAATATTGATGTTTGAAGACCTGGGTATAACCTTAGTTTTCTCAACAAAATCAAAATACTCATTATCACTTGCAATGTAAGGATCCTCATCAACCACTTTCACTTGATGAGGTTCATCGTGTTAATGCACATGGAAGGGGTGAATCGATATATTTATATTTTTATGGGGAGAAGCTACTAATTTATTTTTATTTTGATCGATATCCTCAACTTTAATTTCATTATTATCAATAAGAATTTGAATTTTATGTTTAAATGTTATACATCTACCCATATATATTGATGTGTTTGATGATAATTACAAAAAAAAAAGTTCTAAAATAATGTGGCCAACCTTTGGATGTATCAATTGTTTTGACAATAGACAAGGTTATAAATTTACATAATTTGTTTAAACACTACATGTTGAAGATTTTCCAATGTAATGAAACTTTTATGTACCGATTTGATTTTAATTGAATAGTATTTGCATGTAGATCATCAATGGAATTGAAGTGTTTTAATTCACCTTGATTACCCCCATTTTTGAAATTTGATTTTTTTTATAAATTTATAGGAATAAGTGGGAGCTCCACTGCTACAATCTACCCTTATATTATAATTATTACTAAGTAAATTCAGTCTTTTCTTGTTTTCTAAATTGGATATTTTAGGTAATATAAGCTAAATATAGATTCATTGGACATCTTAAAATATAAATGCATCAACTATGATGTTCATACACTTCATATATAACAACGAAAAATAAAGTAGGCAAATAATTTTTTTTATTTTTAATATCAAATCAAATATAAAAATCTAGAATTTTATTTCATTAACATCATTTATAATTGTATTGATAGAATTAAACAACATAAATCTAAATGATCCATTTTTTCTTACAACTCTGAAATGACTATACAATAAAGGAAACAATAGATACTTCCTTCTACTAATTGTAGTTCCAAATTATTGAAATTATAGAACTTGTGAATATGCAACAACAATTGGTTACCAACATATAATCAAAACACCATCATCATAACTATAAATGATATCATTAGATCTTAGTATGATATGAACATTATATATTCCACATTAGTTGAATTAAATATGATTAAATACCACAATGTACAATACCATTAAGTTACATGTTGATGTGAGCCCAAGATGGGAAAAAGGCATATTCCAAGCACTTTTATACTAACCACAGAGCCTTAATAGGTCCCTTCATGCAACACCCACACTATGTGGGACTCTACCTTTCATAGGTAAGGTCATGTATTTGAATCACATAGGGATAACTAGTGCTTGATTACTATCAACCAGTTTAATATCCAAATTGATATAACTTGGTCAAGATTTGAGAATGAGGTCTCAGAGCTATATCTTCATCTCCTAATAGAACTAAGATGATCAAAATATTCAAACATCTTATTACAATGTATTATAGCCACACAAATATGCACTTGTACAAGAGATAAAGACACATTCTAATGTGCTATTTAGGGATGGAAGATGTCCTTAATCGCAAACATACATCTCCTTGTATATGGTTCCAATGTATAATACAATTCTAGTAGTGCATAGAAAGGTTGGAACTATGTACAAGAAGATGTTCTCTCATAAGCCAATTATTTCTTAATACATGCATGATGAAAAAAGCATATCTTTTTTTATTTAACAAATTTAAATAGTTGGAAAGTATCATAAGTGTATGAACAAAATCATTCACCCATAACATATAGATCATAGAAACTACCAACTCAATTAGTTTAACTATCATCCATTAAACAAACCTTTTTATCACAATCCATGTTATTAAATACTCTTATAACTTTACAGTGTAATCAAGATTATTAGACCTATTAAAGATTTTTTAAGTTGTTTCAAAGTAATTTCAATCAAGATCAAAGTATAGTTTGGTCCAATAAAGAGGTAATAACCACTTAACAAATCTCCTAGGATAATGCACCTTAATCAATAATATTCTCATCCATTGAGCTAAATTTTGATATGTAAGATTTAGCTTAATATTTTTTTTATGATAGCTAAACATTGGTTTGCCATTAAAAAAATGTGTGTCATTTTTCCTATACCTCGTAATCAACTAGATCAAAGAGTCCTCACTACCTTTTGTCCCCCTTGTCCTCACGACTATCCCAACATCTGCATTGTTCCTACAATATTCCAAGATTCCCACCTTACCAGAATTTAAATTCTCCTTCCCTCTAGATGACAACTCCATTTCGACAAATCTTAGTGATAGTTATCTTCACTTTTGTTATTGTAGTGTAATATAATTTTGTTTCTTTGCAACCTTCTTTGTTGGTTGCTTATTCTTTTGTAATCAACTTTGTTTAATACACACGTACAAAAAACTTTAAGAATAAGGAAGAGAAATCAAGTTATTCATGTTATTTGCTCTTTAATCTTATTATATAAAATTTCAAAAAATGATAAATACTTTTGAAGAAAAAATGACAAATACTTTTGAAGATAATCAACTTTAATTAAAAAGGTCATAAATAAAGACCCCATTCTATATAATTTAATGTAATATTAAATATCCATAATATACAATAAATTTGATGTTGCACTATACAATTATACAAATATAAGAATGGTTACATAAAACAGTTGTATTCATCATTGAAATTATAAGACAATATACATTGTTAACTTTTTATCATTTTCAATAATATTATTGAAAAAACAAATAATAGAAATATCTTATAAAAAATCACATAAATATTTTAAAAATATATTTCTATGAAAAAAATAATATATAATTTTTTTTAAAAAATGATAGATTGGGGTGGTTGAGCGAAAATTTAGCAACTCAAGATGGGTGCTTCCACTATATTTGCCTACAAAGTTGCATTTATTAGATATGATGAAGCATTGATTAGAAAGTACTTGTTAGATCAAATTGCCTTGAGTCGAGCATTTTCTTGGGGCTTTTTCTAAGATTGAATGTCCTTTAGCTTCTCTAGCAAGCTATCTGTCGTTTTCATTCTTCTTCCTCTACCTACCAAAATTTAAGTTGGAATAGTTGTCCTTTGAGGTTTCAGTTTTTTGCAGGTTTGGGAAGAGGAACAGAGGTGACAGATTCTCCCACCAGGCTTCTTTCGTCGAGAAAACAAATGGATTTCGTTGGAGAAATCAAAGACAAAAGAATGGAGGTGATGAATGCATCTCATTTTGTCATAGTAAGGGTTGTTAAACACATTCTAGGAGATAAATTCCTCATAACTGACCATAAATATAGGGTGAACATGGAGATACCGACAATGTTTATTGCCACCCTTCTTCATTTCGGTCAGTCGAAAAACAAAACTAAAGCATGATGCAGGAAGGCTTTTAAGGAAGATTTGCTAGGAGATTTGAGCAATGTTTTGCATATTATAGATGAAAATCTCACAATTCTGAAGCCTATGGACTATAATATCACGATTAGAAATAGTAAACCTCCTCCAAGGTTTTCCATTTTATATATAGAGGAGGAGAAGCCTCTCAAAACAAGGAAATTTATTATCAAGGAAAATAAAAATTTCTTTTGGTCTCTTTTCCGATTATCAAAAATCTCTTATCAAAACTGAATAAAGAGGTATTTTGA
Organism: Cryptomeria japonica; assembly: GCF_030272615.1. Taxonomy (NCBI): domain Eukaryota; kingdom Viridiplantae; phylum Streptophyta; class Pinopsida; order Cupressales; family Cupressaceae; genus Cryptomeria; species Cryptomeria japonica. The sequence continues at coordinate 103,362,371 of NC_081407.1, read as the reverse complement.
AATGAATGGTCTATCTAAATTTGCTCCCGAGGAAAGATTGGCGGAATGGGAAACATACCTGAAATATTTCATGGCTCGTCTTGGTCTAGAACTTTTGGAAGTAGTTGATTGCTTTCCTCCCCCAAAACCAATATGGATTGGTCCACAGATTTCAATGATTGTTCACCTAGTGGATACCTTGGCTGCTCCAAGCCCTCCTTTACCTGCTTGGTGATCTTCTTGACTTTGTATAAAGAAAGATGCCTCATGGCCGGGTTTGGACAAAATGCTCTCAAAATACCCACTTTAGATAGATTTGGTTTTAATCCTCTTTCAATTTTTTTGGCTTTTAGAAAGACTGAAAATTTTTAAGACTTTTGGTTTTTGCCCTAGATGGTTTGATTGGATATGGTTTAGTCTAGGGCAAATTTTTTTAGACTAGATAAAAAAAATTATTATGTATTTACTACTTTTATTAATATAATCAACTTCAACCCTTGGATGATAAATTTTTTTTTAAAAAAAATGATAATATAAAATAATATTAATGATATCAGATTTCCACAATCCATGCTATAAATGTTTTGATGTTTTTGGATTCGATTGTGTGCAAGTTTTTTCATCAATCTTTTGAATCAAAAAATAAAATAATATTTCAAATTTAGGTCGGATCTTCAAACTATTAGACTTAGTATGCATTTTTTGTTTATATTAATATTAAAAACTCTCGACTATAACCCCTTAGTGATCAAATTTTTTTTTCAAATTTCACAAATTAAATTAAATTTAAAAACTTAACTCAAATAATTAAACAACTTCAAACCCAATATGCAAAATCGACCTCCTAAGTTTTGTTCTATCTCATTTATTTATAATTTATCAAACAACTAATTAAAAAAATCTCTTGTAAAAACATAATTGTAAACATATATAATAAAAAATAAAAATTTATAATTATAATATAGTTTAATATTTTTAAAAAATATTTGAACCGAAAGATAAAGAATAAAAGAACATCCTAAAGAATATTCGACCAAGCAATTCGTACTATCATGATTTATTTGGTCTTTAATTTGTTATGAATGGCCTACCATAAGCATCTAATGTCCCTACACATCGCTTTCTTATACTTGAGAATATTAAACCAATGATGATCTTATTTTTTGGCGACCATCAAAATGAAGGGAATGTACCTATATGTGTGTTAAATATGGGTATTTATAGAAATAAAATTACTTTAAGAGTATAATTTACATATTTTAAAATTTAAATTAATTTAATTGAGGTTGATCATTATAAATTGAAATTAATTAAATAATTTTTTTTAAAAATAAATGAAATAGCTATATGAAATGTTTTTTTTTAAAACAGGCATTTTTGAAGTTTGAATTATTTATATAAAAGAAAAGTCAAAGAATTGAAATATAAAATTGAATATACTATTAGAGATTATAGATAAATGAAGTCTATCATTTGGATGTAGGGATTAAAATACATCTATAGTTTGATTCTTGAATGCTTTTTCTTTGTGTGATTTTGTTCACTATAAAATTTTAGGTCCGATGCTTGAAGTACATGTATGCCACATGTGTACTTGCATCGAAGAAAAGTGTGGTGGTCAAAAATATTTTATGATACTACTGTTGACCTTGGGAAGAGTAATTAACTTCCTTAATGATGGTTACACTCTCAAGTTATTTAAAAAGATCAAGTAGAGATAAACAAGGTTAGATGTTGATTTGTTAAGTAATTGCATTTGAATATGAGACCAATGCCAATTTATTTAGTGATGAGTGTGGTCAAATATATGGATTTAGAATACTACTAATCGATATTGAATTAACCTAGGATATTGTCCTTAAATACACAACCCTGGGCATGCTAATTCAAACTATTGGTATCCATGGTGATGGGAAACAAGTATATCCCAAGATTGCCAGCTTTGAAATTGTGATATTTGAATTCAAATGTTATGTTCATGTCTACAATTCTATCGAGGGGAGAAAATTGTAAGTGCAATATAATTTAGGAAAACAAATGTCTTGAGAATTTAGACAATAAAGTTCTAAGATAAATAATTCAATGTATTAAAGAAATGGATTTAGGTTTAGGGTCATCGTGTATGCCAAAAGAGCTCTAGAAGAGACAAAATGAGTGCTAAAAGTATGCAAATAGAACATCTGTGTATAATGGAAAAAACATAGAGGTAAAAGTGAGAAACTTATACACCTTTGTCTTCTATATTTTGCCCTTGTTTTGCTGTGCCCAAACCCAAGTAAACAAGCATAAAAAGTAAAAATAAAAGTAATAACACCCATTAAAAGATATGCAAATTTTGGAATCTAGGAATTTTAACCACTTAAACATGTGCATGCTCTATTTATCCCAAATATGTGGTAGGCATTCATTAACCCTGTCATATTGTTGAAGAAAAAAGTATCAAGTGTGAAAAACACACATTAATTGGAAATATAATTTATAATATACCCTTTTCAAATTCTGACTACTATGAATGAACACACACATAAAAAGGAGAAAAAAATAAAAACAAAAATGATTACCAAAAATTGAGCATGATGTGTAAAAGAAATTAAGTATGATTAACAACATAAGCTAATGAAGGAAAGAAGAATTAAAACAAAAAATATTACTGAAAATTAAACATAATGTATAATAGAAATTGATTATGATTAATAATATAAACTAAATATGAAATGCATATCTAAAATATAGTTATATATTGGATAAATATTTTGTTAGAGCATGTATTAAATATGCCTCTAATCTATCTTCAATAGAAAAAGTGAGAGCATATAAATCTTATTTTTCCTTTTAAGCACTGTTCCATGGAAATACATTTCCCCCTCCCAGGCCAAGTCCCCCCTCCCCGAAACCCGTCCCCGAAAATTTTTCCCTTTGTCCCCCGTCTCCAAAGCCCATCCTTGTGGCCCGTCTCCCCGTCCCCAACAGTCGTGGAACACTACTTTTAAGTGATAAATGTTTATACAAACATATCAAAAACACATCTATTGATATATTAGATGTGCTTAATACTCCCGCCCCATAAATATATTGACAAAAGGAAGCCCAACATATTAAAAAAGCCTCTAGAATTGAAAGGTGGGGCTACTTATTTTTTCTAGCCAAACCCACTTGTGATTGAGAATGAAGAGAGAAAGAAACCATAAAAACAAAAGGCATTTACAAAGGTGATGTGATCTTCCTTGTCTTTAATTGCCATGCTATTCTATGCTAGGACTTTAACTTCCCACGCCAGCCTTTCTAACCTCTGTTTGTGCTCCATTATTTGATTGCATGGGCGAAGCACTAAAAATATATGTGGATCTCGTCTCTTTTTTTCTACTTTACTCACTCCTACATCTTCCTCACCTATCATCTCCATTGAAAATTCAATTTCAAATTTTATTTTGTTGTGAAGTATTTTGAGTTCTTAGGAGTAGATTGGACAGTGAAATTGTTGAAAATTATAGATGATAGTTGTATATTTGATTTTTGTAGATTTATTTTCATTTGGATGGATAAAACTTATGTAGATAGAGGTTATAGTGATCCAAATTAAGACTTTACTTTATAGAGATATTGATTCCTCCCTTAAGAAAAAACAATGAAACATTTTTTCTATCATTCAAAGTGTAAGGTTCTATAGACACCATAGTTATATATTTAAGATATCTTTATTCAGCATCCTCGATGACTATGCCAGACTGAAAATAATTTCAGTGCCTTTTGACATTCACATTACTTTTGTCAGCTTCTCTTTTTGTTGGATTTTCATTAGTTTGTTTTATCTTCTTTAAAAAATCAAGTTTTTACTTTGTAGTCAATCAATGAAGTATTTTAAGTCGTTGCAAAATGAGGAAGCCAATTACATGGTTAATTCTTTTAGATTTATGTCATGATGGTACGGAGTTTGATTCTTTGAAATTAAGTATGCTTACTAACATAAATTAATAAAAGAGAGAAAAATGAAAACAAAAATTGTTACAGAAACTTAAACCTGATGTATGAAATGCATATCTAAGCTCTACTTATATTTGATAAAGATTATATTAGAACATGTATTCAATATCCCTCTAATTTTTCTTCAATAACCTATAAGGAAAAATACATTTCTCCCTAACTGTCCATACTTATATATCACAAACATAGAATATTAGATGTGCTTGATACTTCCACCACATAAATAAATAGACAAAAGAAAGTCCAACAGATTAAAAATAGCTAGAATATGAGACAACCGCTAGAATTGAAAGGTGGGGCCAAACCCACTTATGATTGTGAATGAAGAGAGACAGAAAGCATTTATAAAGGTGATGCGATCTTCCTTGTCTTTAATTCACATGCTGCCCTTCCTTATTCTATGCTAAGATTTGAACTTCGGACATCATCAGGCTTTCTAATTTCTATTTGTGGCCTCTAATGCTAATGGCGAGCAGGTTCATTTAAGTATATATGTATTGCAGGCATTTATTATCTTTGCCACTATACAGACCGTTTAAAACTCCTCTGCTAAAGCTGCAAATTAAATTTTTACTTTGTTATTTATCAATGGAATATTTTAAGTTCTTAGGTTTGGACACTGAATTTGTTTGGAAATATGGAAGGTGGTCTAGGTTCATTTCTGTAGATTTATTTCTTCGTGCTTGGAGGATAGGTCATATGGATGGAGGTTATAGTGACTTTGTGGATTTTATCAGATATTGATTCTTTTTTTAGAAACATTTTTATATCGTGCAAATTATCAGGTTCTATAGACATCATAGTTATGGACTAAAAACAATTTCAGTACCTTTTTACATTCACGTTACTTTTGTCTGCTTTTCATTTTGTTGGATTTTCACAAGTTTGCTTTATCTTCTTTAAAAATGTCTAGTTTTTACTTTGTAATCAATTTGCAAAATAAGGATGATAGTTGCATGTTTGATTCTTTTAGACTTATTTGGTGATGGTTGCGAGTTTGATTCTCTTAAATTTATCTTTACATTCCATAGAATGTATATAGACAAAATTTTAGTGATATGTTAAGACTTCACTTCATAGATTCCACCAATTATTGATTTCTTCAATTAAAATAATTACAAAACATTTTTGATATCATTCAAACTATCAGTTTCCATAAATTCTCTAGATATATTTGATTTATGACATTTGCGTCTAGCATCTTCAATATCTATATCAGACTGAAAAGAATTCCAAGGCTCAACGGCTTTTGATAGTCACTTATTTTTGTCCGCTTTTCATTTTGTTAGATTTTCACTAATTTACTTTGTCTATCTGAAGTAATCTGTGATGGTGATTTCCAAACATTCATCTTTCACAATATATCAAATATATATGATTTATATAATTTGATTTTTATCAAAATAGAAAGTTTAGATATTTTTTTTTGCCATTTGTTTAGAAGCATAATTTATGTCTTCAAATCTCTATGGCAAACATCTTTATTATGGAAATAATCAACAAGCCATAGGGAGCACCTCCTTCCTTCATCTTCCTTCAACCTTCTGTGTTCAACAAGGTGAAAAAGCTTGCCTCAAAATACAAACTCAAGTTTTCTATTGTAAAGCAAAAATTTATAGCACGATCAAATGAAAGCATAGAAAAATGTGAAAATAACATATGTGAATATAATAATGTAATGACTAATAAAAGGACGCGTCTATTCTGGCTCCAAAAGTGACCTGTCGTACCAATGACATGCATCGACATACATGTTCGAGACATGCATATCATGCCAATTTGGCACAACTGCCAGACCCACAGAAAATGATGTGGACTTGTCCTAGAATCGCCGATTTCAAACGTCAGGGCCCATGCGAAACTATGTGGACATGCCAGAGGATGGCGGATCCTGGGCCGCGGCTCGCGGTGGTGTGTTGTGCATAACACACACATTAAAAGCCATGGAAAACAAACAACCGACGACAACTGTAGATGACTGTGTTCGGATGGCAAACCGGCGGGAAAAAGAGGGCGCGAGCTTCCAAAATGCATTGGCTCCCTCCAAAACCTCTCGTACATGTTAGTGACAGGTAGCTTAGTCCTTAGTGAATCACAATCGTTCATTGAAAAATTGATGATGTACAATGCGCGACTAACACGCGTGTTAGTCAAACCGTAGTACGCGTCCCTGTACCTCCGTTTTAGAAAACCTCACGCCATTTTCTGCCTCATGTGGAAAAAAGGAGGACTAATGTGTGATTAAAGCAAGTGTCCTCATTGTTGAAGTCTTCTACTATTGTTGAAGGGAAAGAAGGGCTTGAAGAAGGAGGCTGCGAGTTATTGTTGAAGGGCAGGCTGAGTTGTTGAAGGAGGCTTCATCTTTTAAGGTTGTCAGGTATGTCCAAGGGGTTGAGCTTAGTTGGTTCAAGCATTGAGTTCTCAATGTGGAGACCCAAGTTCAACTCCCATGAGGGACACCTTTGTTTAGAATTCCAAGTTGTGACTCTTGGTCTTCCATTGGTTGTATTTGTCACATTGTTTAAAGTGGATTTCTAAGTTGTGACCCTTGGTCTTCCAATTGTTGTTTCTAGTTTGGTGCTCGAAAGGAGCTAGTTTGTAATAACTTTGTAATGTGGATGCTCGAATGAGCAAAAAATGAGCTTTGTGATTCTATGATACTTAATACAAAAGGTTGTCAGGTATGTTGACACCTCATTTTTTTTCTGTTTGTATATTCTGGGTTTCAATTCTTTGTTTTTGTTTCTTATTTTGCTTTATATGTAGTGGGAAAATTTTCTTGTTTTGCTTTATATGTAGTGGGAAATTATTCTTGTTTTGGAGGTAGAATCGTCCAAAAATTTACTTGTCTAAATGTCGCGTTAGGGTTAGATATTGTGCAGGATGCGTGTTTGCTGGCTCCAAAAGGTTGTGGTAGTAGCCGTAGTAAAACACATGACTAACACGCATGTTAGTCTCCTTGTACTGTCGTTTTGGAGCCAAAATATACGCGTCCGCTGCATTAGGGTTAGAATTGGTGTTAGGTTTTTGCTCGGTGGCCCGCGTCTATTTGGTCAGTCACGTCTGGGAGAAGCTATTCAGACTTTCTTTTCGCTACAACCTTCACCGATGGATATTTCCACTATTGCGCTTTTCAGTATAAGTCTTACCGATAGCCTCATTGGTTATTGGCAAGACAATTTTATGCTTTTGGCGCTTATGTTCACTATACCGATGAGCCTTATCGGTATATGCTTCTCCCATATAACCGCTATTGACTTCATAATATAATTGGCGAGAGTGATGCCGATAGGTCCGACCTTGGATTTCCATGCATTGTTATCGGTATATGATACGCCGATCAACAACTAGTATTTGTTGCGTGGTTTTATCGGGGTGACTTATCCCGATAGTGTAACTTTCCATTATTTGTAATTTTTACTTCCATCATCAAACAGGAACTTCTTCCATCCATAAGGGGGCGCCTTTTCTCATTATGCTTCCTGAGATGCGTACTCATCTATTCTGGCTCCAAAACCATAGTAAGAATTTACTAGAATAGCCGCACATGTGTTAGTCGCGCAATAGTCATGGCCATGCAGACTCCGCCGTACGGATTGACTAACAGGCGTTTTACACCGTCGATTTTGCAATTAACGGCTACAATTGACTAACTTGTCACTAACATGTTGTATGAAAGGTCCCTTTTGGAGTTAGAATAGCCACGACCGACGCATCTATTTTGGCTCCAAAACAATAGTACAGATTGACTAACACGCATGTTAGCCACGCATTTTACACCGTCGATTTTGGGATGTGTCTATTCTGGCTCCAAAAAGACAGTATGGATTGACTAACACGCGTATTAGTCGCGTGTGCGTGTATTCTGGTTTGAAAATGATAGTACGAATTTACTAACACATGGGATAGTAGAGCATTTTATACCGTCAATTTTGCAATTAACAGCTGCAACTAACCAACCCGTCACTAACACGTTGTATGAAAGGTCCGCTTTGGAGTGGGAGCACCTATTGTACAACGTGTTAGCATTGTTTTAGTCAATCGCTGCCCATTGATTGCAAAATTGATGGTGTAAAACGTGCGACTAACAGGCGTGTTAGTCATTGTGTACTACCATTTTGGAGCGGTCATGCATGAAAGCGCATAACGTGCCTTGTTAGTCGAAGAAATTTTTTATTAGTTGTGTGCATCATATGAATCCAAGGTCTTCGTAGGATAGCATGATATGGATATGTGTAAGTGTACAAAAATGTCCATAGACTATGGTGCAAAAACTTAGATTCTAGAATAACATGGAACATGTGGTAGGTGAACTTAGTTATTATAAAGCACTAAAAAATTAAGGCATAGGTTGATAAAAATTCAAATAATTTATAGATGTCGTTGTTAGTCTGACAGATTTGCATGTCCGTTTTGGAATCACAAGTATCTCAATTTCAAATATGGAGGCCAACTTTTCTTTAGAGACAAGCAAAACATAGGTCACATTTTGGGGACAAATAAGCGATGATAGGTTGATGAACCTGTTTATCTATGAAGATACCGCATTCCTTTCCACGGTGAAGTTGATCCTTGGACCTGAGTACGTAGACGGTGGATGGAAGTACATAATGAATGCGAACATAGTGTCTCTGTTTATGGCATGATGTCTGGAGCTCTGACCTGTTCTGAAAGTCAGAGAAATCATGAACAAGTGTGTCAAGAAGGAATGGCTAGGTGGAATGGAAGCTTTATTAGGTTTGGCACGAGACATGGACGACTTTGAAAGTGTGGACGGAGCATGGATTCACGTGAGTGAATTCACTCCTCCCTTGCGACCGTTCTTTCTCTGGAGCACCACATTCGATAAAGAGGCCAAAAGAAGTGTAGCACGGGATGGAATGTATGGTATTGTGCAATACCTTGAGATGGTCAATGTCTGGCAAGTGTGCGTGGAGATGGAAAAATGGGGACCTTGGTCAGAATATAGAGCACTTGTGCAACAAACGGTTCCTGCACGCACAAAATGATGAGGTTGACCTTGTGGAAGAGGAACAACTAAGAACAGTTGTGTGCTATAGTTCAGTGAAGGCTCTAGCAGGGAGACAGAAATGAACCAAGTTAGGAACATGGAAGTGTTGGATGTGGAAGAGGGCATGACCACTGTTCACCTAGAGTAGTGAGATGGCACATATAGCCTTTTTTGAAGCAAGGATTGTGTTTGTTTTTTTAAATGTTTTTGAATGTGTTATGTATGGACCGTTATGTATACCGGCTTCGATGGTCTAACCAGCTAGCCGTGTAGGTTTATCTTTTAGAATGTAAACATTTTCAGAATTAATATAAAATATAGCTTTACCAGACAAAAATAAAAAATTGTTGACACCAACTGATACTCTTATCTTCCCTGTTTTGAAATTGTTGTTAACATTTCATTATATATGGTAAAAAAATAAATGTTTTTGATTGTATGTGCATGAAATTGTTCTATAACATCAAACTCAAGAATTTCAATATATATGACTACAAATAAAATTAAATTCTTGTAGCACAATTGAGTTTCTATTTTGGCTCGGTAAGAAATTGGAGGATTTCAATATATATGGTGGAAAAAAACATATAACCTTATCTTCCTCTTCTGTCCCTCATCGGGTATCGGCGTAACCCAAAACTCCTCTCACCAATGATTTGAGTTATCCTGATGACTTAGTATTTCTACCTTTCGATATTTCCTCATCAGAGTAAGTTATGCCGATGATACCGCCTTTGCCATCTAGCCCATCAGGTATCAGAGTAGCTTGGGATGACATTCTCCGATGACCCTGTTGATCGCGGAGTCGTGATGGGTGAAAGGGAATTGCATCTTCCCATTGTGGTCTCACGACCACTGTTGATTTTCCTTGGACCTAACCACAGTTTAAAGCGCTTTTTCATCTTCACACTTTTCGGGCCCACCATTCAATCGGTGATCTGTGAAGAGTAAAAGGACTCACAACTCTTCATTGCGGTCTAGCAAAAACCATCAGATCAAATCCTTACTGCTCAAACTTTAAGATCCCTTCATCACTTAACCACCAACGCTTAACTGCCAGCGCTGGATCTCTGACCGGCCCCACCACTAGCGGCTTGTCATTGAGTTGCGATGGGTATTCAATGTGCAACTTCCCATTGCGGTATCATGACCGCCGTTGGATCAAAACAGACCTTCTTGGCTTTTAAGAACCCGATGCATACGTTAGAAAACCATACATAGACTTAGGAAAATTAAAGCAATCCAACTTAAAAGACGAAACCCGCCTAGACTTAAAACTCAAATGGCCACTTTTCAGCGACATAAAGACCCTTCCGATTAAGTGGAGAAAAAGGTAACGGACAAACATATTTTCTTTAGAGACAATAAGACATGAAATCTTTTTATCAAATGTTCTCCAAATTATTAAACCCAAAATTCATAATTCATGGACAGATTGTTGCAGCAGTATGAATTGACTAACGTGCGTCTTAGTCACACATTTTACATCGTCGATTTTGCAATAAATGACTGCGATTGACTAACCTGTCGCTAACATGTTGTACGAAAGGTCCATTTTGGAGCTAGAATAGATGCAACTCAGCTATTCTATCTCCAAAATAGACCTTTTGTATAGCATGATAGTGACGTGTTAGTCAATCCCAGTCGTTTATCGCAAAATTGACGATTTAAAATGCGCGACTAACATGCGTGTTAGTCAAACTGCTCGTGAACCCTTACTTAGGCGAAGAGCAATACAAATTAGTAAACACACCTCAAACCTGCACCAAAAGAAATTACAAACACCTCCTGAGAAATAAAATAACATACACTAAACCACTATGAAAGAATAGTAGCAAGGTCAATCCATTTGGTACAGACTGTTGCTACAAAAATGGCAAAATTACAAGGTAAAATCTGGAAATTGTCTTCAAAATCTATTCAAACTTGCTAACAAATGTTCCAACCCATGTAGAATCATTCTCAGAGCATTTTATATGCCATTTTGGTCATAATCAACTCTTCATCAGTTTCCTAACCATCGATTTGCTAAAAAATTGCAAAGTTTCTCAAAAAGTTGCAAAAAGTTGTCAAGCAACAATGACAACTTTTGCTCAAATGTGCATTTTTGCCTTATATTCATTTTTAATTATACTGGACCTCCTAGCATGACTTCCTAACATTAAACTGACATGCCTAAATGCCTAATCAGTCTTTACAAGTCATTTTAGGTCATAATGCAAATTTATGCCATTTTAGGCTTACAAGGGCTCATAGGCCAGATTTGAGAAAAGTAACAACCTAGGTGACAATCATCCTTCAAATGACTATCAAACACACATGTGGAGCTCTGAGTATTCCATTATTCAAACACCTAATCCAAAATATGGATCATCACCTCAAAATGTGGAATATGCATAAAAAATGGTTAAAAGCTAGGTGCTCCCGCACCAATGGGTGTCCAACTTACCTATTTCAAGAACTTTGGAGATTCAACATTATACATTACAATTGTAATTAAATGTTAGACTATATAAACAAAAATTTAGGGATAGACTCATTTAATAGTATTTGGAAACCTTGGTAAATAGTTTCCTAACACCTCACTTGGTATGATGAATCTCCTTAGCATGGTCTTGATTTCCCTATCTCTTCCATTTGGTGGAACAAGCTATTTTAGTATAAGGAACACCCTTTATGTCAATGAATGTGGATCAAGCATGGGAGCTTCATTTTAGCTAGAGGTAGGCCATACCTTAGTGGAAGGACAAACCAGAGACCTTTGTTTTTTCATGCGCTTTGACAGATTGGTATCAGGTCGGTTAGAGAAAGTACGTATGAGTAGGGACTTGACAAGTCTCATAATAGTAAAGATATGTTGTTTGGATGAACCTTGATTGGAATTCGGGCCTGTTCTGGTCTCTAGACTTCTCTAGAAAGTCTAAAACTTTATATAAGGAATGGTTCAGATTGCAGTCTTAAGCCTGGAAGTATCTATTTGAACCGATGGTGCATCATTTTGGTCTCAGTTGCCTATGTAGAGAGGAATCGATACAAGCCCAATGCAACCGGCTATTTCAAGCAAACAATGTGCTCTGGAATGCTGTATGGCAGGTGACTAATGGTATATTGGGTGCAAATCGACACTGGTGTGATGGGTTTGTTTATGAGGCTATCATTTGCCCTATGGTTGACATATTCAATTCAAAGGAAGTGACCATACAGAGGATCGACGACTTTGTCTGCCCATCTGATGGAAAGGCCCTAGCAAATGGCATTCTAGAGTTGGATTCTAATTGTTGGGTAAGCACCCTCTACATCTATTTTAACCACACCAACTACATCTCCTCTGAATTGGAGGAGTCAGACAGTGAAGACGAGGAAATTGCCCAAAAAAGCGTAGCACAAGAGAGGAGGAAGAACTTCATCCAGGAGGCATGGGAGGTGTTTAGGGTAGGGGTGAGGAATGGGAATCTAGATCCCTTTAGCAGACTACTCAAGTCCGATGATAATTGACTCTCAGCACTAGCCGCTGTCAAAGTAATGGAGATTGGAGAGAACATGGCTATCATACTCCAATACATTGGGAATTAGTTTTGTTGTTTATCTACAATTTCTTGTTTTGCATATGTCACTTGAAACTACACTTCTATGACCCTATTGCAGACAATAGGAATAATTTTGTAAAATTAGCAGTAGCACTATTTTAGGTACTTACCCACTATGTTATAAAACATCTTGTTATGGTAAATAGGAAAAAGTGTTAGCTGACACTATGTTAGAAATGGCTCACCATTGTAGGTGCATGGAGCACCTTTGATGGTCATTTTGTAGCCAATATTTTGATTTTCAAAGATGTCATTTTCATCTACATGTACTGATGATGGATGGTGGACATTACAATTTGTAAAGAACCAATGCTTCTTACACTTTAGGCTGCCAATTTTTTAACACAATGTTTGTTAAGTATTGATGTAGTCAAATACAAATTTTCTGTCACATGAAGTATTGATCTATAGTTGTTAGTTTTGCCTTTTCTGTAGTTTAATATTGCTTCAATCTATCTGTTAGCTTCAAACTGTTATGCAAAATCATTGTACTGACTCCTCATATATGGATTTGACGGATTAGAAGCATTTACTCAACTGAAATCCTCCTATGATTTGCCTCGTGCGAATACCAATCTACCCGTTCTCTGCATTTAAAAATGGTGGGTTTAGGTTTTTGCAATCAGATTTTGCAATGACTAATCGACATAACTTTTCTAATAATTCAATTATTTGGTGCCACCTGTCCTTCAGTTGGCATAAGTCTTACCAATCACTTTGCCTCCTGGCTAGGTTTGACTTTCACCTTTATATCACATCGGTGTAGGTCATTCCGATACACCCTCCTTTTATTCCTCTGTGGTGTTATTAGTGTTTTGGATGTTGTTGGAAGTTTTTCTTGGTATCCTTAATTTTCCAAATTTTGAATTTGATCCCTTTGAAAATCTTAAAAAAAAAAACCTTTGTGTCGCATTATTTCCAAATCACTTCTATTTGCCTATTGCTTTTTTCACTTAAGTGGAAGGGTCACCATGTCGTCGAAAGGGGCCATTTTGAGTTCTAGGTTTGGGAATGTTTTAATTAAATTTGAAATGTTTCATAGTTTCCTAAAGTCCTAAGTATGTTCCTTTATGTATGTGCGGGTTCTTAAAGGCTGGATAAGTTTCTTTTGATCTAACAGTTGTCGTGACACCATAATGGGAAGTTGCGTGTTGAATATTCATCACAACCCAGCGACAAGCCACTAGCAGCAGGGCCGGTCAAACAATTAATCCATACAGTTAATGGAGACAGCTAGCGGTGACGGTTTAGTGGTGATGGCTAAGTAACGAAGGACCTTAAGGATCAAACAGTTAGCTGATGATCGAACAATTGTCGCTAGACCTCTATGAAGAGATGCTCCTCCTTTACTCTTCGTGGACTAGTGACTAAATGGTGGGCCCAACCAATGTGACAAAGTCCAGAGGAAATCAACGGCTATCGCTAGACCACAAAGGGAAGATGCTTGACCTTTACCCATCATGGATCAACGAAAAAGAGCAGGCGAGTGACGAAATGATGGGCCCACTTTGAAGGATAAAGTGATTAAAGGGAGCATTGAATCCGCATGATCTAACGGTTCTTGGTAGACCGCAATAGGAAGATACTCGACCTTTACTCATTGCGGATCAGCGACTGAAGGGAAAAATACTCAGAAGAAGCCCTTTTGGTCCATTGGAGCCGAAATTTGAAATTTAAAAGAATTAATTGTATAAGTGTGCGGCCCTATTGATGATAATTAGTGCTTAGTTGTCGCTAAGGTGCTTCCATAAGACATTGTTTTGAAATTCAAATTGCAAAAAGCTGTCAAGAGGATTAGCAGAGACTAGGTGTGTGGTTTTTGTGATTTCTCAAGGGACAAGTAAGTTTTTTTGCGACTATGCTTTGCAATACCTGTTTGTGTGACATTGTTTGGTGCTGGAAATTTAGAAGGGGTTATTTGAATAACAATTGAAGTGATGATAGCTTTAGATGGATAAGATGGCACCACTAAGAGAATTTAAGGGAAAGATAAATTACCAAGAGAGGGCTATTTGTGATGACTTTCTCGAACAATTGGTTCAATCCACAAATAGTGCAACCAAGATAAAGGAACTTGTGCCCAAATCTCCCCACCTACAGATTGGTGACGGTTTATATGACAAGGGATGTTGGCTGAGAGATTCCTAGATAGGCATGACAAGTTTAGGTCTATTTAGGGTAAGGTTTGGCCAATAGAATACACCTGGTCCTATAAATAATATATGGGAATTAGATGTTGGGAAACTGGTGGTCCCTAGAGTTTTCATGGACATTGATTTGTTGACCCAGATTGCAAAAAGTTATGACCCTATCACTAGGACTATGAGGGATGTAAATGGGCCCCCCCTAATTGAAATTACTGATGATGAACTCAGAAGGGTATTCTGGCTGAATGAAGCCTCAAGTTATTTAGAACCAATTGATTTTGCAATGCTCAAGAAGGTCTATGATGCCCAGAAGGATCATCTTAGGAATGGGCCATTGAAGGAATTTTTTGCAATGATAGGAGGGTTAACATTGGTAGGCCCTAACACAATGGAGCCTTTCCCTATGAATTTCTTCACTTTAAGGGCTAAGGGTGTATATTTGTCTCTATGTCAAATTTTCAGAGAAGATACAAAGAATGCCATGCCAACTCATTATATGCTTATGACGGCACAAATTTTGAACCTGTCCTTAGTAGTAGCATATGCTTTTGCACCTTATCTTGTAGATGTCATTCATGAGGGTTTAATTGGGATAAATAATGCTAAAGTGGATAGACCTTTTGGTTGGTATTCCATGTTGATGCATATGTTCTTGTTTAAAGGCATGGAATATTTTGGAAAAGATATGGACCTACTAAGAAAAAGGGATGGTGAAGACATGCCAGTTCAGTTATAGAGTGCAGATCTGTCTTGGGACAGAGAAGATGCTAGCTATCTGAAATTTGATAGATGCTTTACATCTAAGCTTAGAATTCTTCTGTGTCAAGAGAATCCTAGGATCCCAAAGGTTCTCCTTGAATTCATTAGACCTAAGGAGTTTTCAGAGAGCATCAAGATTATGCACAATTGGGGTGACATAATCTTAAATCTCGTTTCCACCATTTTTAGAGTATATGGTTTCAGTGGAACCCCATATTTTCTCCCCTATCATGTCCCTTTGAAGATTCGTATTGTTGAGATTATGAGGCAAATTGGAGGCCTACAAGAAGAAGAGCTAGCGAATAAAGGAAGAGGGTCAATCTTCCCAATAGTCACCATGGCACATCAATTTGTAGTCACCAAAGGTGGTTGGCTACATTTTGAGAAGTTCCTTCAACCATACAAATTGTCAACGACAGTGGCTAGGTTTGCTGATCCTGAAGACTTCTTCAATGGTATGTTTAGGAAGAAAGTCAAGTGCGGTCACAAAATTCTTCAATTTCAATTCCCTGAAGATCTGATAAGAAATGAATTTAATTTGGATGAGCAGGAAGTAAAAAAGGAAAAATGGTTGACATACAAGAAGACCCTTGATTTTGTCCCATTTTTTCACAAGAATTATAATCCTTTGAAAAGCTTTCACCCATTTGACGAGAGGATCAATTTTTTGATAGAATACTTTGAAGCTGCAATGCAGACTCTGAATGAGAAGAAGGATGTTGTAATGAAGGCAGACCCTGAGAAAGCCAAGCTTGTCTTGACTAAGCCCATTTTGGCCAAAGTCATTCCCCCTGGAGATTATGTAATGTATAAGAAATCGGGATATAATGTGGTAATGCCTAGGAGGGATGAACCTTCTACGTCAAAGGGAAAGAGGCCAATGGAGGATGCCCTTCAGTCACAACCTTCCCCAAAAAGACAAAGGTTGGAAAAAGAGGCACAATCAAGTGAATCCCTATATTCTCCTTCTCAATCCCCATTATTTATAGGTGATGAGCAGGCAGTTGCTGAGCAATTACTACAACTAGGAAGCTTAGGGAGATTGCATGTACATATGGAGAATTGCAAGAAGGGATGCCAAAAGAGTTAGTAGGTGCCAAAATGGACCTGACTGTTGAAGAATTTGCAGGTAGAGAACTGGATCTTGTCATTAAGTAGGCTAGTGATGAATTTTTGGTTGATAATAGTTTTGTAAAGACAAGAGCCTTTCTACAATTTGTTTGGTGAAGGCATATAGGGCAGTTTAAAGAAAGGTGTGGAAAGGGGAAAGTTGAACAACCCCATAAGGATACATCTGTTGTTGAAGCAAAAATAAAGCAGGAAATGGTGAGAGAGTTTGAAGCAATTACCCCTAAGGAAGGGAGAAAATCGATTGCAGATGCTAGAGTGCTAATTCTCCCAGAATGGGACATAGTCGATGCAATGGTTTTTGATGCAGTAAGGAAGGAGACCAAGCCTTTAGAGGGAATGAATTATAGTAATGACCATGCAACCCTTGTAATGTGGTCACTTAAAAGAGAAGAAAATAAAAGGAGAGATTTCTCATAATCTCATTACTCAGAGGGCATGATTGTGAAAAGAGTCAAAGACACAGGGGTAGTAGAATCTACTAGCATGACCTTAGAGTCTGCTAAATTCGGCATGGCAGTGGCTAAAAAAGATGCTAAGGAGAAAGCTGATCTCCAGGTGAAATTAGAGGTAGTTCTAAAGGCTTATAATGAAGCAAAGCTTGAGCTAGCTTCTAAATATAGCACTATTGCAGAGCTGAAGAGTAAATTGGAAGAACAACATCAAAGGAGTGAGTGTTCCCAACTAATGATTTATTCTTCTCCTGCTAAGCCCCCTCCTTCCAGCCCAATTATTGAATTCCCTCCTTCTCCCATGACTCCTGGTTTCCAATCAGCTGAGAAAATTCAGGATGAGATTGAGAGATTGAGGCAAGCTCAAACATTCTTTGCAAATAAGTATGAGGAAAAGATCAGGGGTATTGTTTTGAAGTTTGCCGATACTATTGGGCCAACAATTATGCATGAGAAGGGTAATGAGTCATTTAGATTCTTTCAAAGAAGAAAAGGCTACTTTGGAGCCAATTTTGGATAAATGGACCGCCAGAGAGGTGGATTTGAAGACTATATATTCTTTGTCCCAGGGGGAAGAAGGTGTTGATGTCATAATCAGACCTATTTGTGAATTAGCAAAGGAGTTGTCCAGGTTTGCGGTTGAAGGAGTTAACATTGAAAGGAGGGAAAAATTGTACCGAAAGGAGTATGCAAGTGAAAAAATTGAATTGTTTCCTAAAGACTTTTTGAGTGCCAACAAGATAACAGATAAAGAAGTATGGATTGAGGAGATGGGTCATAATTTGTGTCAGAGAATTAATAACATTATAAACATGGATGATAATTCTTTATTTATTCAGACTATTGAGGAAATTGAGAAAATAAAATCACATTTTGGCTTTTTGGAGAAGGAAGTTAAACAGTTGACAAAATCATGGAAGAGTTGGAACAAACTGAAGAAAAACATCATTAAATTCTCGTGGCCTGATGATGATACATTCAAAATATGGGAAACCAAATATATTTTGAAAGAAACAGAAGCAGAGGAAGGTCCCACCGACGCCCCGACATGTGGCAGTTCACAGGCAACCTGATTTGTAGATGAATACTTTTCAGAATCAGTTGCACTCATACTGCTACAATATTTTGTAATTGATGTAATTTTTGGAGGGGATTATGGTTAGGATAGGAATATTTTCTAGGGAAGTCTGAAGCTTGTCACATCCTATTTTCTATAAGTGGATACTAGGACTATCTAGAAGGGGATCACAAGAATTTTGTATGAAAGCTTTGGAAAAATATATATAGGCTTTTGTTTTGGCATTGTGGAGGATCATTTTGTGTCTTTGTAAAACTTTGATGAGAGAATATTAATATACAATCAGAATATTTATGAGCCTAGATCTATGTTGTCTTTGTGTCTGCATGCTTGTTATCATTTTGATTAAATGATCTAGGATTGTTTAGTTAAACGATTTGGTCCAACAATTTGCAAGGCAAATTATGAGAATGTCATGTTTTTTTCTCAAGGACACAAATAAAGTATACTTAATTCCTTTTCATGGATAATTAGTAGATTTGCATGAATTTGATGACTGGGTCTAGCATAGGTTGAGAGTTTATATATGTCAGGCATATATAGATTCAGTAAATCAAGGTGATGATATGTATGTGAATTTCTATTGTCAAATTTTCATTCGATTCTTAATGACTCAACAGACAATTATAAGATCATCACTGTCAAGGTTTCATTATGTGTTGTATGAATAATATAAACCCAACTTTACATTCAATACCACATCATGTGATGGCACATCAAAACAAATCAAAAAATATTTATCAAGAGGACATATGGTTTCATGAAAGACGAAATTACACACAATGATCTGAAGATAAATACATGAAATCTTGTATATTTAACTTCTTGAATAAGAATGTATACAAAAATGACACTTACAAAATACTCCAATACATTCAGTTTGCATAGGCTAAACTTCTCATTCCTACTAGACTTTTCTAAAACATAATACTTGCAGGCCACCCAGTGGCCAAAAATGTCTATCTATCTATCTGTCTCCCTTTTTTATACAAAAATGACTCATTACATATACATGAGCCAAAGGATTCAAATTATAGGACATACCCTTTCATCATGCTAAACTAAACTTAACTAAAACCTAACACCTAACTACCTAACTGCTAGACATAAAACAAAATTACAAACTAAGAAGTCAATTTTGGTTGTCCAATAATGTGTTACATTTTTGAATATGGTCCAAATACTTGCTATCGTTATGAGTGATGTTGTTGAACACGGCATCTCTAACAAGAATCTCCATGGTAACCATCTTCTCCATCTGATCAGCTGTTTCCTTCATGTCCAAAATATCTGCTTGAGCAAAATCAAGGGATGCGCTGAGTAAATTTTGGCATTCTGTAATCCAAATCCCTCTTTCTTTTAACTGCTTTGCATCATCCATAATATCTTGTATACCATATCTAACAATATCCTTGCAATTAGTAAATTCTTGCTCAATATCTACGCCAAATGCCTTGTGTTTCTTCAACCATCTCTAGATCTTCTCAACTATTTTCTCATCGGCATTCTTATCCTTCAATAGTGCCTTTAGCCCCATCAAGATACTTTTATGAGAAACCATATTGTCGAGGGTCTTTTGATAATTCTCCAAGAATTCTCTGAGGATTTCCAATAAATGCTCAAACCTATTAGTCAACAGAACACAAGCAACATCTACCCTGGCAGTTCGGATTTGCCTCCTTAACTTGATGTTCTCTTTCATTTGCTTCTCATACTTTTTCTTCCACAGAGCATCGGTATCTACTATCTGTGTCACTTCATGTCCATGACCTCTCAACAAGTCTTCATATAAAAATTTATATTTTTGACCCTCTTTCACTACCCACTGCATTTGGGCCTTATTCAGTTTTGCAATGTCAATCCCCAAATCTGCGGTGACAATTGGATTAACCTCACCCACTTTTAGCTTCATCATATGCCCAAACTCCTTATCCACATCTATAATTTTGGGTCTCTTATTTGGAGGGTACAAGGCCCAGAGCAACATTTCCTCTTCATTTGGATCATGCCTTGATCCAATAAAAATATCATTTACACCCTGTATATCTAACTTTACATCCTTTCTACCAGAATGCAACAAGCTATCAAAAATAAAAGAGGCACTTAAGTCCCAACCTAGGAATAGATGACACCTACCTCACTAATGAGTTGTCTCCCTCTTTGTGGTGTCATTATGGCCACCTCTGCATCAATGTCTTCTTTCAATTTCTTAAGCATCTTTGCTTCATTCTCTGGGGTAACATTTGGGATGATCTCCCTAAATTTTTTCCCTTTGTAGTGATACAAAAATAATTTGAAATCTTTATATTGTACAAAAACTTCATCTGCAACAAAGGCAACATGCTCTTCCATTCTTAGATCTACATTTGCATTCATTCTCACCATGGCTTGTTCATGGATCTCTGCCACTTCTTCTAACTCAGGTGCTCGGAGGATCCATACAACTATATTCTCATCAGACACGCTCTCAGAATCTCCTTCCTCTCTTAGTTCCTAAAGCCTTTGCTTCCATTCTTGCAATCTTTGGTTCAATTCCTCCAAAAGCGCAACAACCTCATTTTGTTCCTTATTCCTAAATATATCTTCAACCTCCAAGGGGATATGCAAATACTCTCCCATATTTTGGCTCTTCCTACAATGGTGGATGTATCCCTCTGGGTCATAATTCTTCCAAGCCTGGTGTCCATACAAATTATACTCATCCACCAGCTTCTTTTCTATCATTTCATAAGCCTTAGTAGAGACAATGGTGAAATCTCCAAAATGTAAAGTGCCAGGCATAAACACCTGCTTGTGTGCACTAGCTAAATGCTTGGAATTTGACATGCTAAGCTTCCTAACAATTTCTAAATAGGCAATCCTATTAGGAACTAATGTGGGCAACATATATGGAACACCCTCAAAACCATAAACCCTGAAAAAGGTGAAATTCTGGCATACAAACTAGTCACCCCAATTGTGGTTGACTCTGGTGTCTCCAAAAGCATGGGGTCTCAAGAATCTCTTAATCTCTGGTGAGATAGACCCATCACACTCCACCCTAAATAATTTGTAGAAGGGCTTGACAGAGTATTCTTCAAACAACACATAGTGTGATTTGTCAAACCTTGAGTCCCATAGGGATACCCATAATTGGATTGGTTGGTCTTGTCCTTCCTTGTTTCTGGAAGTCACCTTTAATTCTTCTGGCCACAAACCCTGCATCTGCCCATGAAACAAAACCATATGCATTAGCAATGAGTAAAATTTGAAAGTAGGGTTAGGCTCTATTTACAAATTCAAGAATCCTTCATGCAGCTTCTCTGTCAAGTAAGTTGCATAATCAAATGGCCTCGACTCATGCATTTGAATGTCTGCAGCCAACACCAATGGACCCATCCTTGTAACATCAAGAACTTCTTCCCTGTAGACTTGGCCGCATGCCCAGTATGTGTACTGCAAGTATTGTTTGAACAGAGTGATTTCAAAGGGAGGACCATCCTGCTCTGTAAGTCATCCCTTCTCCTTCTTATGAATCTATAACTTCCACACTATGTGAGCAGTGTCCATTTGGGTATACTCTCCTTCTAGGTCTGTAAAGGATAGGGGCATGTAGGGCTCATAAGTCATACCAAAGACCTCCTGAATGGTCCCGACAGATATCTGGATGAACGGATCCCTATTAGGCAATTAGATGCATCTTTTTTCTTTGTTTTATTTCGTAGTAAGCAATTCCAATAATCTAAGATTCAGAAAAACATTTGGGACCACCAATCTACCCAAATTTGTCATCCAAGGGTTCGACAATGGCATATCCTTGTTCCGCCTCAAATAGTGATACAAAAACAATTCATGGACCCTTATGGTTGTCCAAATATCTCCAACCTCTTTGTACTTATCTTCCAATTGATCCTTGGGCATCGAATAGGTTTTAGATCTCCTCGACTTAGCACCCGACGACTTCATTTGATCAATCATGTCTTGGTTCAATTTTCATTTCTGCACACCCTCTACAGACTTCGTCTTTTTAGCTTTAGTGGACTGTGTATCTGAAATCTCTATGAACTTTCTCTTCCCTTCTGAACTAGAAGCCTCCATGATTAAGTGCTTGAATTCTCAAATTACCCGCGCTTCCTATCTGCAACTTCAATGTTGTTGGCTGAAGAAACTGTGAATAATTTTGTCACGAGAACTATTTCTTTATGTTGGATATGCAACGACTAGAGGGAGTCTTTAACGATCTGAACTCATCAATTTTGCTTCGTGCAGATCAAATCCACCTGGTTGCAAGCATTTAATAGTGGTCGTCGTATAAGATATTCCAACGGCTATTTGGCATAACCCTACCTGATAATTTAATTACTTCGCGCCACCCAAATTTTATGTTCCTTCAATTACCTTTTTGTCTCGCCTATTGGCATAGATCATTCCGACTAGTCCATTGGATCTCACCTTGACTATTCCCCCTTTTTCCTCATGGCTTGACTTATCCTGATGGATCCACCTTCCCTCTTAAGTGGTGAGCTTTTCTTTATGTTAGATCGGGGTATGTCTCTCCGATGAAATCTCCTCCTGTTTATCCCTCTACTCGCTCCATCGGACTTCAGAATAAGTCACTTAATACTTCACTTGATGGTCCCATGGCATATAACTTTCTATTGATCAGTGTGACTTTCACCGATTGCTTCATTGGGCGTCGGCGTAGCCTATTCTCCTTGCTTTCGATGGTTATAGTCTCCCCGATAGACCCGCCCTCTATGGCATTCTGACCATCGGGCATCGGCACAACTCAAAAAATGTTTCTCTTGTAACGTCAGTTATCCTGATGAGTCTTTTCGCACCTTATTCTCCTTATCAGGCTGTATTGATCTATCGGCATATGCTTTCTTGATGTAGTCACTTCGCTTGTGACGAGCTCATCTTCCTTATTGGGTGTCGGGATAAATCAATACGCATCTCCCCGATGATGTATGTTATCCCGATGAGTCTTCTTCCTTTCTTTACTGGCACTGCTTTATCGGAGAAAGTCTTTCCGATAGAGTCGCCTTCTGTATTTGGTGCATCAGGTATCGGGGTAACATAAATCAAGACCTCCCAACAACCCAATGTCATCGCTATGAATACATCACCTTGTCGGTTATCAGTAAGAGTTCCACCGATAACCCCATCGGGTATCGGGATGACATTTTTTCTTTGCTGATAGTGTATATTATCCCGATGACTCCGTCTTCTTGTCACACCATCGCCGTAACCCCCTCGATGGGTTTCCACTTAGTCACACTTTTTTTGGCTGCTCATGCTTTTGAAAACAACGTCGACATGAGTTACTCCGATCAACACACCATCCTCCTTGGGTGATCTCATTGGGGTAACTTATGCCGATAAGAAGAATTTTGCATTTTTTTACAAAAGAAGCCCTTTTCCATGGATGCAACTTTTAAGAACCATACTAAAAGGTGGCTTCTCCCATACCACTAAAATCTCTCAGCATGTTCACGACCCTGCTCTATGTTGATCCTCCAAAAGTAATTCTGCAATGAAACTAATTGTCAAGATGAGGATTTTCAGAAAGCCATAGTACTCAACATTCCTTTGAATATGCCCAAGTGATACTTTTTCATGAAGATACTGCAACATATCACCTGTACATACAATCCAACAGTAAATGCTCTTATAATGAAACTAAAAGCATCCATATATAGCACAAAACTATTTTGTAAAAATATGTGCTAATAGGATGAACCTAACAGTAATGTAGCTTTGTGAAGTCATTTGTGCCAAGCGACCAATATCATGGCAAACACATTTGACATCAACCACTATCTCAAAACACTATCACACTGAAGATATCATCACTGTGGCTATTTACTGTTGATGATATATCTATCTTTGTCCGATATGTATAGGACCAGAATGGGAAAACACCGAAAATGGCAGGACATTATGGTATTGGAAGTTCAAGATGTTGGTGAAGGTTTGCATCATTTTTGTTCAAGGGATATTCAGTGGATGCCAATTTGTGTAAAAAATTATTCAACGACAGACCTCTGTGCAGCAATTCCACTCGGTAGATTGGATGCATTAATCAGAGGGGAATCATTGTGCGAAGGTGTTGAAACCCAATTCCTCCGAAAGTGGCATAGTGAGAACAATAGTGTTGTGCACAACATGCATACAACAAAGATGTACAGCCGGTTCGTAGACACATTATTTCCTATTCTTTGTCTATGTTTAATGGCATTACGACTATTGTTGATAATACGAGAGTTGTTTTTTAAGGTATTGGTGTTCATATGGACCAGAAGACAATAGGAAAAAGTCATCGAAAAAGAAGTGCGCCCGGACATATCAGAAAAAAAGATTTTGTACATGCCACTTCACTGTTAAGGTGTTATATGGTAGGCCAGATGTGGCCATCTTGATATTGAAGCAACCATTGCATGTAGACAAGAATGGTGAAGCTTGTCATGGTGTGGATGATACCAGCAATGAGCTGCACTCTCAATTTGCACCAAAACTTTCCAATGAATGCAAAGCATATATAGAGAGGTTGTTTCTAATGGATGTGAGTGTTGATGCTATTATGGACAGACATCTTGATGATCCCATTTTTTATGACATGTTGAAGAAGAGAGATTCATTCCTCACATGCAAGGATGTTATGAATGCGATGACAAGGGTCCATTCTATTCGTCCACGAAAGCATGTGCATGATGCTACTGGCATCTTAGAATGAAAAAAACAAGATGAGGCAAATTTGTTTTTTTTCCAGCAGTCACAAGGTGTTGACAAACCTTTCATTATGGGAATACAAACGTCTTGGATGCTTGACATGATGGTTCAATTCTCGAATGACTCAATCATCTCCATGGATTCGACATTTGCAACAAACAAATACAGGGTAAGTCTCTTCAAACTTAACCTATTTTAATGCAGTCCATTTGATTTGTGGATGCTCATGATCTTCATGTTTGTTGTTTAAAACAATATCAATTGTATTCATGTCTCGTCTTCGACGAGCAGCAATCGGGGGTGCCTGTTGCATGGGCTGTGACATCGAGGAACAAGATCGAGGATATCCAAGTTTGGTTGATGGAGTTGCAGAGACGAGGAAAGGAAAAGAGGCCTGATTAGAGGATCAATGCATTTATCATAGATGATGCGAGCGTAGAGATTCAAGTGATAGAGTAAGTGCAAGAGAGAAATGTGTATCTACATGAAATCAAACATTATGATATGCTGGTCTACGTTTTATTTTAAATGAGCAAGCTCCTGACTCAATTAAATGTTTTGTTCCTAACAAGAGTGTTTTTGAATGTCGTGTCATAATTTGTATTTGGCACGTGCATTGAGCATGGTTGAAGAATGTGTACAAGCAGGCAATGAAGGAAAGAGCAATGGACTTTTTCACCATCTAGTGGCGATAATGATGGCAATGCATGAAAGTGAAGAGAGCACTCTGGAGGAGCTGAACACTTTCTTTGCCAAATTTAGTGATCAACCACATTTTCTAGAGTACTTCTATAGCACATGGTGTCAAGGAGAAGATCGTATCGGTGAGTTGGACATTACATTCAACTTGGCTTTATGACTTGTTACCCGTTTTGGTTGTTGGTTGGTAGTTGACATCCTACTCCTATTTTTAATTTCTTTTTTTCAATTTTTTTTCGGCTAGCTATGTGAGCGAAAAACTTCAAGAATTTCGCTCATGCTAACTAGGACACAAATAATGCCATTGAATCATACCATGGAAAATTGAAGTCGCTACACCTAAGAGATGATAAAAAGACATGCTCGACAAGGATGGACAATTTGTATTTTATACTTGTGTATAAACTGGAACCATTCTACCAACATAAGCGAGAATTGCAGCATTTTGGATTTATCAAAAACTACAGGTTGACACATTTGCAAACTAGTATGGAGAGGGAAAAGGCAATTCCTGATGTCGATTGTGTTCCAGAAAACACTACTCCTGGTTGGTACTGGGTGAAAAGTCAGTCCTTGTGCAACTGGTATGTGGTTAGGAAATTTGGGGATCACTTCTACATCTGTGAATGTCCGTGGAGTTTGCGAGGAAACATGTGCAAGCATGCGTTGAAGGTTGTTGCAATGATGAACAATTCATCCCAAGATTCACATGTTCCAGGTAAGTGGATGTTCATGAATGTTGATCTTTTCTAACTTAAAAGATGTGTACTTCACTCTAAGATCTTGTTTCATACAGATCCTATTCCTATGTCGACTCCAACATTTGCTATTACTAATGAAAACCCAACACCTGAACCTGTCATCGATAGCATTTCTAATGCACATAAAAATTTAGAGGATGTGGACATCGTAATGTGGAACTAAACAAATAGAAAGTTAAACATGTTGTCTCAAACAATGCCAGGTTCAGGCGATAAACTAATGGTATTTGTAGGCTATCTGGATAGGTTCATGGCTGATCTTCAGAATGTCGGTGCCATGTCATTTAATTTTAGTCCCTCTAGCGATCCAGCCAATACAACCACTGAAAATATGCGGCCTTGGTTCAGTGCAAGTCAGGTTCATTGTCGCAATCGGTGGCAACATAGGCAGAGTATTACGAGTGAGATCTGTCATGATGTTCAATAGCCTATAACCTTTGAGTTCCCCTTTGAGACTTCTAGGAGGAGAATGGGAAAGAGGCAATTGGACCAAGCACTGGAACCACATGTCCTTGCCACTGTATTGGTTGTGTCTGATACAGGTTGGTACTCTAGTGTCGCCTGTAAGTGGTTTCAAAACATATGAATGTTGCATGTGTTTATTTAGTCATCTTGTCTTGTAGTCAGTGAAAGTGATCCACACTTATGTGTGAAAGTGTTCGGCACCCCCTCAACACTTGGCCATAGGAGTCGTCGTCGACGATTGGATTTTGATGATCTTTTACGTGTATAGGGATCACAAAATGATCCTTCCTGATACTAATTTTGGTATTATTTGTTCAGATTAAGCTTTCTGTTTGTAACTATGTCATATATGTGCTTGATGTTTAGGCATTCTTCATTCAACCTGTTGCATAATATGGAACAACTTTGTTTATTGTAGTTGCGTTGTAATGTTTACTACTACTATTCCTAACCATATTTTATAATGTATCTTTGTATGCAGGTCCGTTGTTTTTCGCCATTTTTTATCACTAAATGGCTTTCACATACACGACGGGCGACAGGTGCAGGTTTTATGCAACTTAATTTTTCAGTATTACGCTTTTATGTCTTCAATTTATTGAATGTTGTAGTTAAATAATTAATACTCTTATGGTGTGATTATGTCTTGCATTTTTTTAGTGCTTAACACTCTTATGTCTTACATTTATTGAATGCTATAGTTATATTACTAACACTCTTATCATATGTATCTGCAGACTACTACAGAGGTTGGCAGAGAACGATGAGGAGTCTGCCTTATTTCAATGCCTCCTGGATATCCTTGTTGTGGATATTATCTGAACGATAACTCCCAGACGAGCTGGTGAGTGGACCATTCGAATGGAAAGATATTATATCGAGGACAATATGTACACTATCCACATAGAAGAGGTGATGTTGTTCGCCAGATTGTCGACTCCGGTGACGGTCACTTTGTATAGGCGACTATGGCCAGTGTATTTTGCCCTTACATACTGGCCAGTCACTCTCCTTCAGATTCACATAATGTGTGCTGACAGACCCCATTGGAGACGTGGACGGTCCCTGGTACCATACTCCGATGAGAGTATCAAGGATGTCACGACATTCTTTCCATGGAACCTCCTTATTATGGACTACACCCGCATTTTCACAGGTTATGGTAGTCCTCGGCCAACACCGAGGTTTGTTAGGATACATAGTAGATTCCCAACACAAAGGAGGTCCTCTCATTAAAATTGTATAACTGCTCCTGTATGACTATGCTCTTTTTATAAAACAATTCATTTCTATGGTTACATAGTCGATCTTTGTACGTCATTTGTCTTGATTGTTTACGATTTATATGTTTGTGTCGGTTATATTTACAATTTATATATTTGTCTCTATACACTTTATATGTCTAAAAACCAATACACTTTATATGTTAATTTAAATCTAATAAATATAATCCTTTCTCTAAACATTTCATAGCATTAAGTCTACTCTAAAAGGAATAACATTGATTTCTATAATAATGCAATTTTGATATGCAATGAAATTAAGATGTGAGATATGGAATGCAGATGTGTAAATTGTGAACACTTAGATTGAAGACAATTTTCTCTCCTTCATGATGATGCAAGTATGTCAATATTAATTAAGGAGGTTAGGTTTTATAAATGCATTATTGTTACAATATAAACACTCCATTACATGTCATCAAAGGGAATGGGGCAAGATAATTGAAGACAACACTAGACTATGTGTATAACACTAGTAGATAGTATAAAATAATTTCATAAGTGATCAACAAGGAAACTTAAAAATTGAACATAAATTACATATAGTACAAATTATCGACAAAGTTGTCAAACATGGTAAATACAATCCGCAAATCAACGAAATCGACTAACATGACTTGTTAGCCTATTTTGCCATTTCGTGGGGCAAAAGGAAAGGCCGCAACTATTCTAGCTCCAAAACGGACGTGTCTATTCTGGCTCCAAAATGATAGTACGGATTAACTAACACACGTGTTAGTCACATATTTTACACTGTCGATTTTGTAATTAACGGTTGTGATTGACTAACCTGTCACTAACACGTTGTACGAAAGGTCTATTTTGGAGCCACAATAGCTTCAGCCCTCCAAAATAGACTTGTCGTACAACGTGTTAGTGACAGGTTAGTCAATCACAACCGTTAACTGCAAAATTGATGGTTTAAAACATGTGACTAACACGCGTGTTAGTCAATATGTACTATCTTTTTGGAGCTAGAATAGACACGATGGTGGCGAGGCAATCTGCCAATCAGCAAAATCGACTAAGACGTTGTGTTAGTCAATTTCGCTGATTCGTGGACTATCTTTACCATGTCATTTTACCCCGCGACATGACGAAATAGGCTAACATGTCATGTTAGTCTATTTTGCCATTTCGCGGGACAAAAGGAAATGGTGGCCTTACAGTCTGTGAATCAGCAAAATAGAATAACGCGCCCTGTTGCCATGTCGCGGGCCAAGAGGAAAGGCTGAAGCTATTTTGGCTCCAAAACGACTGCCATTGACTAACCTGTCACTAACATGATGTATGAAAGGTCTTTTGGATCCAAAAATTGACTAACACGACATGTTAGTCAATTTCGCCGTTTCGCGTGGCAAAAGGAAATGTTGGCTAGCCAGTCCTCGAAACAACAAAATAGACTAACATGCCATGTTAGTCAATTTGTGTTAGTCGATTTCGTTGTTTTGAGGACTAGCTAGCCAACATTTCCTTTTCTCATGGGAAATGGCAAAATAGACTAACACACCATGTTAGTTGATTTCGGTGATTCGCGGACTGCCTAGCCACCATTTCCTTTGACTAACATGCGTGTTATTCAATTCGTACTGTCATTTTGGAGCCAGAATAGACGCGTCCGGAGCTAGAATAGACACGTCTGAATACGCGTTCATGTGTTAAAGCTTAAATAGTTAAATATTCATTGATCTGTATTTAATATTTATGAAGAAGAATACTCATTGAGCTATCTTATGTACTTGTGATTGAGTTTATCTATAATTTATAAATAAGCATTTTTTAGTCTTCAATAAGAAACTATTATAAGCAGGCGGAAGTTAAGAAAAATTACCATCATACAATTACTGGTTCTTTTAAATCCACTATATAAAAACCTTTAACCTACAGATTTAGGTTTCAGGTATAGATTCACCCGCCTTGTTTCTCCAACATTGATTTAGAAGTCATTAAGAGAAGTGTGAAAACCATTCATCATACAAGACATGTAGAAAAGCCACATATAACCATTCAGAAAGCATGAAAAAGTGTACAAGAAATCAATCATTAACCATTTAAGCTGTTTAAGTGAATTCAATCACATTTATTGAAAATAACCATTCATGAAGCATTCAAAGTGTTTTCTTAAATGAAAGAATATGTTTGATTACAAACAGTCTGCACCACTGCTGACATTTTATTCAACACGAGTCAACAATATATATCTAGAAAACTTTTGTAACAGTACAAGCCTCTTATGGAGGCAGAGGTTGAGTATTTAAATGACTTTTGTTTCCTCCAATGGTCGCAGTAAGGGGAGGCACATCATTCCCATCATCTTCATCGGTTATGGAGGTAGACACCTCCTCATACCTCCATTTCCAGTACTGAGTGTGTTGTGCACAAACATCTAGCATGCCCTGCATCTGGTCACTTATGATTTTGTTTCTTTTAGCGCACGCCTCACACACTACCTCCTGTCTCTCATTCGTCATCTGCAATCTACACACTTCTAGCTCAAGGTCCATATTCTTATCGTCCAAGTCCATGACCTTGTTATTGAGTTCCATGCATTTCTTATTGAGTTCAATGCATCTCCTTTTCACTTCAATGAATCTCCATTCAAGATCTAAAACAATCACCTTCAGCCTTTCATTTTTAGTGTGGGCCATTTCAACCTTCTGCGTTAGCAGTTCTACACGCATGGTGTCAAACTTCATTTTTTCCATCCTATCATTCCAGTCTACAAAGGATGGTGGTGGTTGTCTTGCAGAATTCCCTAAACCACCATTGGAGGTGAGAACATCGGGCATCCCATTCGCCTTTGAATTCGTAGCAGGTGTTCCATTTTGTGAAACAGATGTTTCAACGCCCTTTCTTTTTCTTGTTCATTCTCTTCCCATTGCCATCCCTGCAAACAATGCCAAAAAAAGAAGTATCAGTAGACAGGTGGGCAAGACAACATGAAAAATGCAGGAAATAATAGTTAATGCCAACATGAAACGAACAGGTATTTGTTGCATTTTTTGCATGAATAACATTATGTATAATACAAAAGTTAATGTGTTCATTAAAGTTGACATGTTCACTAAACTGGGCACTTGGGTGGGTGGCAGGTTACCTTCCAATTAGGAATCCATGTTTTGGGAAGATAACTCCATCGCTCACTACTCCTCGTCCTGCATCCAACTTATTACACATCTGCCATGAAACTATAACAAAAGTCTCATGTATTTTAATTGATTTTTTTTTTTTGTTAATTCATTTAAGATTCAGTGTTCAAAAACAAACAATAACAATGGTAAATTGAACTGTCGTATGCTATAGTGGAAAGAGCACATGGTTCACAATTTCAATCAAACATTCCGCTTGATCTGTATATGTAAAAGAGTTGCAGGAACTTGCTATGCAATAACAAAACCTATGCATATGCAATATGTAAGAGACCTTGAACAAAACTTGAACAATAAATGACTATCATCGACTTTATTGTACCATCCACTATCATTATTAAAAATGTGCCGCACCAAAGATAGGTTTCTGAAGTTAATAAAGGGTAGTTGATGGTGCAGGATCACCATGAAAAAGTCCAACAAATCAAGCCTTTACAGTTATGTTGCTTAAAATAGTAGGAAAGGTTGAAAATAAAGTACAATTCATTTAAAACGTAAACAATAATTAAGAGGGTTTAAACTATGGTAAGGTAAAAGCCATCTCAATATAACATCTCCAAATCCCATCTGAACAGTCTATCAAGATTGATCTTCCACCACGATATCTCATTCTAAATAATAGGAAAGAGGAACAACAACTATGATCGAAAAATATTATCGCCTCTGCTGTATGGATTGCACAATGGAGTTGACAACATCGTAAAATGTTGTACGCTTCTTCTCATTCTTATGCAACTTGGGAGGGGTGATGCCAAGTGATCGTAGCCTCTAACTTACCTATCTGATCATAAGGCCGCATTTAACATCCTCTTTTTGTGGCTAGACACTTTCGCCAACTTTATCCTGCCACAAAAAAATGACATCATACGAGTGCTGCCTATTTCATTCCATTGGAATAAGATAAATGATGGATTGAGAAGAAAGAGGAAGGGATCTTGTCATATCAAAACTTGTTGTGCATGGGGAATAGAGCAGGTCTTCCATAGGCCACACCGCCCATGAGTTTAGGGAATCTGACAAGACATCAACGAAAGGACCTGGGCAAGGCAGGTGGGCATTTGCATCAAAGACTTTGACAATGCGAACTTTAGCACAATATCATGGGATTGGAATAGTATGACACATTACACCCTTCCCTATTCCATCAACAATGCCTTCCCCAACCACTGCCCCATCTGATAGTAGGTGGACTTCAACTCCAACAGCAACAGCTTGAGCATCTTCATTGGTGCACTCTTAATTGTCTTCCATGGTTTCCTGCATCAGTAACAAGTGGATGCGGTTGCTTAAATACAATTCTTTATACATGTCCATCAAACACAAGCAAATCAATTCATGGCAATGCAATACAACAGTACCAAAATAGTTGTCTCTCCCGGCCCGTTGCCCCCATCGCGGTCACGGTCTGCATTTGTACATCCATCATCATTTCTCCCAGACTCATTCTCAATGCTTTCTTCTATTGGATTATGCTGCAAAACGTGACACATTGTACATGAGTGTAAGTACTGTGTCGACTTGAATTTCATCCTCAGAAATGTTACCTGCAATAAGTTAGTTTCACAAAATACAAATGGAAATACTACAGGAAATCCAAATTCAACCAATGAAACCACATGAAATATATATGAAATAAAAACATTAATATTATCTTCATGATTTATGTCTCATTGTGTCCTAACTCCATTGTTCCTAGTTGCAGATGGTGTGCTCTCAGACAATGCACTGTTAGCTTCCAAGATGGCATATGAAGAATGGACTGATAACTTGTAGTTAACTGATATTATGATATGCAATACTACATGATTATGTTAAAAATGATTATGCTATGATGCTATATGATAATTGTTATTGCTATTACTATTTGTTATTTGCTTCAAAAACTCACGGATGCATATGATTGGTTTGAAGACTCACTCTCTCTCAACTGAAGCTCTTGATTTTATAGACCTTGAGAGGATTAGATGATGTGGCTCAGATCAATGGTCCTGATCAGATCTGCAGATTTGAATGGCTATGAGCAAAGGTGAAGGTTGAGAGAAAGGGGGAAGGAGAAGACAAGTGTCACTCATCTCACCTTTTCTGGGTTGCTGACTGAAGGAATCTAGGGATGTTTGGAGAAGATTTAGGCATGATAGGACAAGTGGACTCAAGTCCTTCGTAAGATGTAGGGGTGTTGGAGAGAACATAGGAAATGGTTATGAAATATGTCTACGTACACAATATTCATTAATTTGGAAGTTGAAGATAAATGATAAATTAATATTTAAGAAATATTAATTTCCTTAGCCACATATTTGGTGAGTTGGCAAAGGGAAGATGAAGTGGAGATGGAGGGTGAGTTGGAAAAGGGATTAAATAATTTAATAATTATTTAATATTTGAGACTATAGGACAGGAGAATAACTATTAAATATTAGATATTTAATTAATTAGAAGAATAGGATAGATGAATTAATTAATAAAATATTAATTAATAGAAAGACATGAAAATGAATTAAATAAATTAATCTTTTCAAATTAACTATTTAA